>NC_059411.1:3339416-3939416 GCF_905220565.1 Melitaea cinxia
TAAAAGAACTAAACTGGTCATCAAAAAAATCGGCCCACCTGCGTTTTTACCGATAATCACGTTTTTTTTAAACAAATCACAACAAAACTTTTTAGTACTGAATAATGTTTTATTGAACTTGTTTATTTACAACAATTTAATCACAATTAAAACATCAAAATGTTTTTTTTTTAAGATTTTGATTTAAAAATCAGAATCTTTAATTTTACACGATTTTTTTATTAATTTTTAATACGCTCTAGTTTTTTAGTCTTAAATGGTATGCATACAATTGTTGCAATTTAATATTGCGTATTCCCTCCTCTTGCTCGAATGACGGCCTGCATCCGCCGTTTTAATGACCTTATCAAGATTTTAATGGTCTCTTGAGGGATTCGGTTCCATTCTTCCCTAATGGCGGTTTCCAGGTCTCCTAATGTTGTAGGGACTGGATTACGGGCTCTAACCTTTTGTTTTAGGGTTTCCCACATATGCTCTATAGGATTGAGATCGGGGCTTCTTGCTGGCCAGGACATTACCCGAATGCCAACCTCTTGAAGGTAATCGGTGGTGATGCGCGCTACGTGTGGTCGTGCATTATCATGCATTAATTCAAAGTTTTCTCCAATATAGCCGGCATAAGGCATCACATGGTCTTCTAAGATCTCTGTGATATAGCGTGCAGCAGTTAAAGCACCTCTTCGTATGAAAACCAGCTCCGTCCGTCCAGTCAAAGATATTCCACCCCAAAACATTACAGAGCCCCCACCATAACTGACAGTTTCCCTTATGCAACACTGGGTATAACGTTCACCTGGCCGTCGCATGACATTACGGCGTCCATCAGAACCGTGTAAAGTCATTCGACTCTCATCACTAAAAAGAACTGACTCCCATTGGCCTATGGTCCAGTTGATATGATTACGTGCGAATTGAAGTCTGGCTTGTCGATGAGCTGTGGTCAATTGTGGTCCTGTTGCTGGCTTATGTGGTCTTAAATTCTGCTCACGAAGTCTCCTTCTTACAGTACTGTCACTTATAGCCACCCCCCGATCTTCGCGTAAGCGTCGCTGGAGATCAACACCAGATAGGTGTCGATTCCGTAGAGCTGATAACACTATAAAGCGGTCATCTCTTTGAGTTGTCACTCTATGTCTTCCAGATCCAGACCTTCTTCGATACTGCCCAGTCTCCAGAAACCTTTGGTAAACTCGCCGAACTGCAGAACGGCTCAGATTTAACCTCCTGGCCACGATACGTTGACTTATGCCTTGTTGCAGCAAAGCCACAACTTGGGCCGCCTCAGCTTCTGTAGTGTTCATTATTTTTAGTCAAAATGAATCAAAATACAGCCACAGTAAATAAACTTAACGTTATTAACAAGTAATCCCTACAAAGGGCTCTTCCGGACTCAAAGAACGATTCGAATTTGTTACGATGTAAAACCATCAAATCAGTACTCAACAGTGTTTCTGTATAAGAAATGGTTAAGTACCTTCAAGTTCAATAAGATTTACGACAAATAAGATGCCAAACATCGTAACCGACCCTCAAAATAAAAAACAAACGTGTGAAACAGCTTATCTGTGAAACAATCGATAAATATTAAACAAAAAGTGGGTGGGTCGATTTTTTTGATGACCTGTGTATGTTGCTCTATCATTCGACTCTTACTTATAACATAGCCTTTAAGTTTCTTACCTTAGGGACAAATGACTGTGTTTAAAATAACATGTTGTTAATAGTAGAATTTCGTAAAATGTTTTTGAATCTATTATTTAAAAACTAAAAAATCTATAGCACTTAAACTTAGTATATAGCTCGAAATAGAGGATGGAAATAAAGATTTAGTTATGAAAATTTTATTGTAAGTAAACACATTTTTCATTGTTAAAAAGCTTAAATTTATTTTCAGTTAAATTTAATTAATAAAATTTTGTTAAAATCTTTAAAAACCAATTTATGTATTTGGTTCTCCACCAATGTGTACACTATATACATCCACTACCATACACTACATGCAAAAAGTAACAGAGCTTATATACATTCTTTAATCACATTTCATCGCTAATCATCAATGTAACATTAGGACAAACTGTATCATCATTAAGTCACATACGTACAAAAGATGTCAATTCATCTCTTCATCAACCTCGATACTTACAAGGTTCACCTCGCGAACGCAAGAAAACTCGAACCGGCAACCCTACTCGACTTGTAATAATTCACGTGAGAAAACCAACAGAATAGGTTCGTTAAGAGCCTTGAGGGCCCTCAACTTGCCATTGTGCTGATGTCAGACTCTCGAAGCACTCGCCAAAATGTTAATGAGACTCAACCTATATGGATGGGCATCGATCGGGTTAGTCGATACAATCGCCAATATTTATGACATTATAAGTGTTATAATATCTGCTACAAGGGTACTTTTTGATGATTTCTTAAAACGATGTTAAATCCTGTTGGCACGTAATTTCATATTACTATTAGAAATCTAGGGCCTGTCAATAATTAACTCAAGATGCGTTTTGCAGAAAAACCTACGCTCTGTCCCCAAATTTTTATCCATCGAACTCTATCACATTAAATTTAATGAGCTTGATATACAAGTAACTCATGTATGTGTTAGTACTTGTATGTAAACGCTAGTCAACTGTATTTACGATAGATAGTATTTCGATAAGCCTTCATGACAAGCCAACGTTGACCAATGTAAGAAAACGGTCGAATATCTTTTAAACACAAATCGAACGACTTCTTGAAAAAAATATAGTTACAACCCAAATATTTGATAAATCGAATGTAGCTGCAGATTTTTTTTTATTAGTCATTAAAAAACCTAAAGATGTTAAGTAAGGATCCATTGAAGCAATCGTTAGACAAGACAGCGTGTATAGAAATTACATCAGACGATCAAGACTAATCGAATGTTAAGTTATTTCCATATATCTTGTCTACAAACTTATCAATCGCTTAGTTTAAACTTTAACAGCCGTGATAAATGATCGTGTAATGGCAATGAACTGTCAATAAGTAATTGCAAATTAATGGGTTCCAATTCCAATGCATTGTTCAATAAAATTGTTTAATTCAACAAATATAGTTAACACATTAATAATAATGCTTTTAAGCCTTGCACAATTGTGTTAAAGCGTATCAGTATTACTACACTAAGTTAGCATTATACGTGTTATTACAAGCATTGAGTTATATCTACTTATAAAATAATTTCGTGCTCTATGGTTGTTCGGTTTTATGTGTAATAGAATCATGTTTTATAGCCTATAAGTTAATAAACTGGCTTTCTAACACGAAGAAGATAATAATTTTAGCGCAATCAAAGATGCACTCAATTTTATTATAATAATTTAGGTATATTGGAATTGTCTGAATATAATAGACATTTAAGACCCTTATTAACGTAATCATATCTGTATAATAGAGTATTAAAGCCAATTAATCTAACATAATTTAATATTTTACTTATGTTACGGTATTAAATTTCTTTATGAAAATACGGTATTGAACAATATGATATAATTTACATGTATAGAACTATCAAAATACGTAACCGTAAAAATAAATGGCGGACTTTTTTTCCCTTAATTACTACGTACAGCTTATTTTCTTCGTCAAAAGAAAAGATGACTTCCTCGGGAAGTTCCCAAGCAGTAATTAAGGAACGTCTGTATTTTGGAGTCTATGCGAAAATAACAAACCAGTCAATGGTTTCGTAATAAGCTATTCGTAATTTTTTCCCATCGTGTCATCTCGGTACTTGTAATAAAGAATATTGTGTCAATTTTTCTAAGCAATCAATCATTTATAAATAGTTGCGTTCATAGTGTACCGTACGAGTACGAGTATGCAATCTAAGGAGGTTCTATGCCAAACATCCGTTCAGCTATTGAGTGACTTGGAGCTGTCTGTTGACCTTCTGACCCCGCAATCTCACGCCAGATTCTCGGTACGGCTTAGGAGTTGTTCACACTGAATTCGATACATTGCGGCAGTGACTTCCACTTTGTATGTATCTTGGACGAATGTAAGTGTAAGTTTCTGTGGTTACCTCGTCGGTTTAAAACCTCAATACGAGCCTAAATCATGGTTAGTGTGTAGAGTGCTTTACATTTAAACTATTGTGTACTTGTGCTGTGTCAATTGTGAACATTAGTGGATATTCATCGTTTCGAATACTTGTCTCTTCAAATAAAGACGTTAATGACGCAAAAACCTTTATTTTTTTCATCTCATCATACATGTTATTCTTTACTGCTTTGTTTCACAGTAATAACATTCCATTATTGATTCATTTTATTACATACGTATTAAAATTTATTATAAAGTTTGATTACTTGTAAAAATTTTACAGCTATTACCATAAAAAACATTTACTGGAAATAAATATTGTAATTTATGAGATTGTAAGCACTTTTTACATGAAGCGATACTTACCAAATAATTAATTATAATGAATAATAGTCCAACGCTTATAATTTATGAAAGAAGGTTTAAATAACTAACATTTAAAAATAAAACATTAAATTTCAATCGTTAAAAGCCAGTTCTGACACCATCACGATGCCAGTGCATACTTAGAAACAGACGCGATAAAAAATAAATTAAAATAACCAGTGATGCCTGATGATATCGACACTAAACCAGCCATTGTGCTTTAGATGTAGCAGTCTCTAATTGCGACTTCTTTGTTATATAAAATGAGGTGTTAGCTCTTCTATTAAATAACAAGTGGTTTGATGATAGTAAAGAATTGATTCGCTCGGTGTCAGATACAATATTGCTTGCTACAGAGATGTTTTGATGTAATTCGTTTTCGAGATAAGATTTATTTAAACGGTTCTTATTTGTTACAGATAAACTACAGGAAAACCTCGTATGGACAAGAGATACGATAAGAGTCCAACTAAAGCGTCGGCGTACGCTTTTTGGACAATACAGGATGTTCTGTACAAAAATTACAGTGGGAAGCATCTCCAAAAGCATGACTTGAGTGAGAAATCAGATAATATAAGTGAAAATGCTTACCATAATGAGAATAAAGAAAACAGTGGAGCTATTAACGAGACAAACAAAGAGAGTGATCATGTTATAGCACCTGAAACACACGTAATAAACAACGGTGATACCGATGATAATGAAGAGGTTAGAAAAAATGTGTGGAGTGATATTGATGACGAACTATATATAGCAAATTTAATAAAATTAAGGACTACAAATGAAGTGAGCCGCGTTAAACGTGATAATTACCCTAGTGTTAGTGATTACAGCGACGAGGTTGTGAATAGTGTTAAGTTAGATAAGTACGAGATGTGGGATTTGGAGCCCACGGACATTACGGAGTGTGATTGTCTTGGACCACCTCCCGAGTTCCTACTTCCACCACCACCGCGACCGCCATTTTTGCAAGCAGACTATTATTGCGGTGACGACCCGATTCCGGATTTGGAAACTTGCGATACGGAACCAGTAAGTACCATTATTTACTTCGCAATAACTTAGACAATTATACCGATTCATAAAATCCATTTAGTCACTATGTGCTTAAATATTTGCACTGAATTTTTTAGTACGATATTTGTAAGAACACCTTTGTTTTTATAATTATGTCAAAAAAGATAAATAGAATATTACTATCATACATGTGCTCTGATATACAAAGGAAAATAAAATTTTAAGTTTCATTGAAATAGAAATACAGGAATAATTTAAATGTGTTGGAAATTTTAATGCAAATTCTAATTAGAATGCCACTTCATTTCCGCAACAGTCCACTTGGAAGCTTACATAAATTGAAACGAAAGGTATTTGAGAATTTAAAATTTACGTCATAATTTATATTAATAGAAAAATTTATAACACGCCAATATAAAAGTTATTACACTTTTCCAATTTCCTGAATTAAAAAAAATCTGCCATTCCTCTATTATTATTTATTAAACTTAAACTCGTCTGCATTTTTTCATGATAAACAAGAACCCTTTTTGCTTTCGAATTTACAAAACATTTAAAATACGTGACGTATCGCCAATGAACTATCTTATCTACCATTTAAAGTTCTTTCCAAAAATAATGAACAAAACGTACTGTTATCGTTCTTTGTAAATATTTGTCATGCCCTGGCTTTAATGAAGCCGTATACACAATATGTTTTATCTTTACATCTCCAAGTTTTTTACGATCGACTTTATAAAGTAAGTCTTGCTTACTTAGTTCATCGTTTACTGTTGACTCAGTATTATGAAACTTGGGAGTAACGGCTTATAGCCTGGATTTCGTAAGTACTTGTAATGCTAACATTGATACCGGCTTTCTATTTACTTCCCTCATTACTTCATTATTGCTAAAGAATGTCGGATCGTGAAATGTTTGTTAGAAACTGTGGCTTTGAGATTATATATTTCATTTGAGTTCGTCTCATGAATAAACGTTCAAATAAATTACTTATATAAATCGCTATGAATAAGTTTATTTGCGGAATTCATCACTATTTATAAATCTCTTTTCAGTGCTATAAAACTTTAATACTTATACGCCACAGGTTTTGATCTATTCCGAAAAATCCTCTTATCATTCTTGTTATAAAGTCTGATTACAAACCATTAAATTTTTTTTCGTCTATAAAAAATATTAGAATTCTTATTCTTATAATCTCTTCAATAAATTAAGCGTGAAACGAATAACTAATTTCCAACGCATTTTTATCGAATTTTTATGACCTGCGTTAAATTTCTGTGGTTTACGTATCGCAATCTCGTTTGATTGAGACATAAGTATACAAGCAGTAGTATTTTAAGGCTAACAAAATTAAGAAAAGGAAAAAATAAAGTTGTTATTTTTTATTTATAATAGCACTTCTTGACTATGTGGTTGCCATAATAGGTATCTTAGCCTCGAGCCGTGAGCAAAATAATATTTTTTTCTCTATCTTCTAAGAATTAAAATTCTACTATAATTATAGCGATCCAATCAACTATTATCGCTGTTCTAAATTTCCATTCTTCACCACTGTAATTTCCGTGTGATGCTTGCAGAATGTCAAAAACATTTTTTCTCAAAAATTGCTTTTCCAACCTACGTCCGTTGTTGACACACAGTGATTGCTCCATTTTGTTTTATAATATGTACACAGATTATGTTTTAAGCACTTCTCGGAAACTAAATTATCTAAAATAAACTAAACAGAGCTGGTCGTAAATTCTGTGTTAATTTATCACAAAAATATATGGCTTCGGAGTACAAATATAATTGTTTAAAATTCTCTCACTATGCTTATTGAAAATATTTCCTAGAATTTATTTGTTTTCCTCTCAACTTATGACAAACCAACGGGTTGGCGCAGTTTGTAGTGACCCTGCTTTCTGCTCCGCGGGTTGTGGGTTCAAGTCCCGCTTGAGTCTGGGCTTAATATTTGTATTCATATATGTATTATTTCCATGTATATTTATACCAAAAAATATTGAGCTTTATCAGTCGGCTGTTACCTATAACACAAGCATTAAGTTTCTCAAGAACAGATGGACTATGTGTGAATGTTATAAGATAAAATAAAAATAAAAACTATCAACAGAATGTCACTAACGTCTCACAGACAAACGGCTATTTAACTTTTAATTTGTAGTTTCAAGTTTTTTATAAGGAAAAGGTGTTGATATTATTTCTGAATCATCGTTAGCAGAACTATTGGGTGGTCTAATGAGGTAGGAGCCGTGTTGGCCACCGTTTACTGGATAATTTAGTGGCGACGCGTAACCATAAAGACATCATCTTATTAAGTTATAATATTATCTTTAATCGTTTCAACAACACTTGGCCTGAGAATTGATGGTGATTCACATTAAATAAAATGTAACGTCTTATTTTAGTTTTTTGCGATTATTTCTGTTTCGGTGTTTTAAACAATAAATTATACCACCTTGTTGAGATCTGCCTTATTTTTCTTTTTTGGTTTTATATACCTACAACATTGTAGTGAAATAGCATCATTTTAATTTAAGGAAACAAATCTTTGATAAAATGCCTAAAGTACATATGTCCTATATCTATTAAGATAATAAATTAAATATTGTTATCGTAAAGAGAACTTAAAAATTATTGTTTCTAACATAACAAAATATAGTAATAACAATGGGACATTTACGAATGGGATTTAAAATGTTTTAAATCCTTTGAATTAAATACTTATTTTTTGAAGATGTCAGCACTAATCCGCGTTTAGACTTCTATTTATGTATACTCGTACTATTTTACTACTATATATTCACAATATAAACACATCTTACCAATTTTATTCATACTAATTTATTTTTGTGTCCCCCTCCGCGCCGTAGTCACTTAGAACCGAATACAAAAGCATCATATCAAAAATTTCGACCTAATGGGTACATCGTTCCATAGCTTAATTGGCTAGAGCACCGACACGGTCAGTCGGAGATGCAGGTTCGATCCCCGCTGGAACGGTCTATCTTTAATATGATATTTAAAAAAATGTTTAGAATTCTCTAATGTGTGCGTAACACAAAAATAAATTATTACGAATTTTATTCATATCACACTAATTATAATAGTTGACAAAATTGGATGAAAATGTAGTAACATTAAATTGCTTTTTAAAATTGAATGGAGAGTGTATCCGCTAACCCGTATTGCAGCATCTTTAAGCTCCCAATCCTATTAGCCTTTGCCTGGCAATAGGATTTTGAGGGCTGCTTCTGCTACTTAAAATAATCTTTTACAAATTGTCAGAAAATATTATGTTACACATTTTGTGTTATGTTCAATTAAATGAAATTATTCATGCTGGTGTTAATCTTGTAAAGTCAAGCAAACTTGAATCCCATTCAAAATTAATATCGCTGATTGAGGTGCAGCTAGGCCAAATCTTATTAATAATTTACCTACCTGGTTGGCAGAAGAAGACACCCATACTGTCTAGGAGGATTTAAATTTAAAAATAGAAAGAACAAAGAAATACAGTCATCTTTTAATATTGGAAAATAATACATATTCAAATAGGCACGCAACGAATATCACGAGATTTAATTATGCCACCTCCGCCTACCCGGTAATTAAATCTTTACACCGACTTTTCGACCATCAAGTGCTTTTTCTGGAATTTTTATAAAAAAGATACTAATTTCGGAGTTTATTTAAGTGTTTTTATTAAGACATGCAAAAAAAGTATTTAGCAAGGGAAAGTAAATTATATGATAATATTTTTTAGTAAATGTATTAAAAATATTAGGGTGGTGCAGAATTAAAGATATTTGTCATAGTAAGGGGCAAAATTAAAGTTACTGTGCACTATTAATTGAAGTTTGTTTTCTTCGACAAGTTAAGGTGATGGATACCAATAAGGAGCCTTGGCTATCCCGCCAATAGTAAAGATAAGGAAAGGCTTAAAAATGATTTCATCAACCCACAATCGCTTTTTAAATATTTCGAGAAGCGAGTGTTAGACAAATTTAACCGTTAGAAGCCATCAAAGCAATAAATCACTAGTTTGAATTCGCTGTTATCCTGAAGATCTTTGACGACATTGTTACTTTAAAAAAAAAACTTTTATTGCGACTAAAGAAACTAGAAACAGTGATTTTTTTTATTCCAAAGAAATTTGCACAAAGTTTAACCGTAACAATAGACGTTGTAGACAAATAAAATTACTAAAAAGGACAACTCAAAAAGTAAAATAAAGTATCTCTACCACTTTATTAGTATTATATACATCTATTATTACACTACCGTCTTGTATATTGTATTTATGTTGTATAGTCTTCTTTACTACAAAGTCTATGCGTTACAAACTTTTTTTTTTAATAGAGCCATTGATTTTTTTTTTTTTTTTGTCTACGAAACAACGTATGCACGACCCGAAATAGATGATGTTTGTATTTACTCCCCTAATTGTTTAAGATGAGGATGCATAATTTGTTATGCGCATAATATTTAGGAGTACCATTCAAAGACTCTTTTTTGTTCACTCTTGTCATATGTAGATACAAACATGACTCGGGTTTTAGCTTGTTTCATTTTTGTTTTATGATTTCGTTTACAATTAATGTGCTTTCAATATTCATGTTCTGTGTCTGAATATATCATGTTCTTGAATCAACTCATTTCATTTTCAAACAGTAAAACTGTGGTGCTGTTTATCTTTCAATTTATATAAATCTAGTCATATTTTTCAAGCTATGCTTCTTTGGCGCGTTAGGGAAAAATGATGAGAGTAAATTTTTACAATGCGCGAACAACGTCACAATAAAAAAACATCATCCTGTAGTTAACTTGTCAACGAACAAGAAGTTAGCAACGTGAAGTTAGCTAGCCAATGAAGTATAACTTACGTGCGTACATAAGTACACACATACTTTTTTATATCTTTGTTATTCTTAGTCCCAGTATTAAAGAAACTATCCACACATTGAAATACCAATTTAAAATCACTTTTTCGAAGCTATGTCTAGACACAACGATTTCTAAAACCAAAAAAAAATTCGCTGCCGTCGGGAATACAAGTACATATCAGTTCATATAATCCTTTCAGAGGCCTTCTTCTGTGGACTTACTTCGTCTCGACTATACGGAGCTTAATCTAGTGCAGCTTTACTACGCTTTGACGGTTGCACCCTCAATATTTCTATTTCTTTCATTTTATGTATATTTTATTTGAATACAATGTTTTTCTAACCAAATTGAAAATTATTTATAAACACAAAGTTTAGTTCAAATGTTCGAATGTATGTGTGTATTGAATTCATTTCTTTGACAATTTGAGCACTAATTTAATGTTTTATTCATTATCTGGGGGCACGGTAGTGCCCCCGCCAAGACGAGCGAAAAAAAAAAAAAAAAAAAACGAAAAGCACTACCTATCTTTTCTCGAAGCGCTTCGTCGTTTTTTTGAACCCTCATAACTTGGGTTTGGATTATACCAGATAAACAAAATTCTGGGGATATGATGTCAATAGCGGACTTATTAAACATATAAAGTTTCAATTGTATAGCTCTAATACTTTAGATTTTATTGATATCTAAAAAACCCCGATTTCGTCACTCACTGATGATCATCAAAATTCTTAGAGTACTTCCTGAAGTCCCAGAAAGCTGAAATTTGGTATGTAAGCTAGTATTAGTACACAAACAACAAAAAAATTCTAAAACTTGGAACTTTACCCCCCAACCCCTTAAACTAGGGGATGGAAGTTTGTATGAGACTTCCGCAAATTTTGATGCTAGAGGTCTGAAAATTGATATAGGGACTCCTTGTTATTAATAATAATAATAAAATACATAAAAAATAAAAATGTGTTATTAATTTATGTCGAAAATTTACATTTTGTAATTTTGGTATTTAAGTTTTGGTCCGGTCACCGTTTGCATATCAGTTCAACATAATCAAAAAAAGCGTGCTTAAACCGAATATGGTGAAGATTGGATGATATTTATGGTATAAAATGTGTCGGAGGTAAAATGCAGCTATAATATTGTCATAAGCAACTTACAAAAAGAAGTGAAATCCCACCAAAAACATTTTCATGTAAAATGTTGCCAAGACGAGATCATATGGCTCGCACAGTCAAAAAGTTATCAGATCTCATGTAGAGCCAAGCTTCTAACTCTACACGCCCTAACTCTACAAGTTCTAACTTCACAAACTCTACACCTTAGTCAAAATATGTGACTTGGCCGTTTCATTTCATTTCATTCATTTCACTTTTTCACCTTACGCCCACGTGACGGTAGCGGATCTAATATTATCAAAATTAATGTGATAGATTAATGTTTGGAATATGTGGTTCTTAATCAATATAGTAAGAAATTAGTTAATATGCTAAAAAATCGAATAAAAATTTACACATAATTCACCATCATCATTTCAGCCTATTACAAGTCCACTGCTGGACATAGGCCTCCACAAGTTCGCCAAAAATGGCGTGAACTCATGTGTCTTGCCCATAGCCACCACGCTGGGCAGGCGGGTTGGTGACCGCAGGGCTGGCTTTGTCGCACCGAAGACCCTGCTGCCCGTCTTCACCTGTGTATTTCAAAGCCAGCAGTTAACACAAGTTGAAGATATTCTGAGTCATGTAGTAATATACTACCTACCAATTTGCAATGAATTTAGCTTGTCGAAAATTCAATATATTTTAGCAGTTTTATTTTTATAGTTTATACCTTGAAAAGTTCGATACTAGTATCTGAAATAGTGATACTTTTAATAGAAATCTGCGTTGAAGTAGCGTATTTATTGAAGAACGAAGGTTGTATTATGACTCCTGGAAACGGAACATTTTCCGTAAATACTAAAAACTAAAAATAAAATATATCTTATCATATAAGTAAAATGAAAAAATATATATAAATGTTAGAATTGCACTAAATTTTGTCCCATTGAAAAATATAAATACCTAAAACCTCAGTATTTCGAGCTGAAAACTATAGATACTTGAAGTTTTATCATTAAATAATTGTGTTTGCTCGCAAACGAAAAAAAAAACCGACTTCAATTACATCGACAAGTAATACAAAGTAGATCGACGAAAAAATAATCAAGCAACTACGCGTTATCAAAGATTACTCAAAAAGTAGTTATCAGATCTCGATAAAATTTATATGTGACCACATGATAAACATCAGCTTTCGATTAAATTAAAAATTATCAAAATCGGTACACCCAGTAAAAAGTTATTACGGATTTTCGAGAGTTTCCCTCGATTTCTCTGGGATCCCATCATCAGATCCTGGTTTCCTTATCACGGTACTAAACTAGGGATATCCCCTTTCCAACAAAAAAAGAATTATCAAAATCGGTTCATCCAGTAGAAAGTTATGCGGTATAATACAACGTAGGCCGACGAAAAAAGCGTCAAGTAAAAACGCATTATTAGATATAACTCGAAAAGTAATTGTTAGATCTGAAATAAATTTAAATGGGACCAATTGGCACACACCACCTTTCGATTAAAACAAAATTTGTCGAAATCGGTCTACCCGGTCAAAAGTTCTGATGTAACATACATAAAAAAAAAAAAAACCAGTCGAATTGAGAACCTCCTCCTTTTTTGGAAGTTGGTTAAAAATCATTAGCATAGCGTTACCGTAAATTTATAAAAGTTTAAACGTAATACAGTTAGTTCTATTCGTACAAACATTGAAACAACTTCGACTTTCTTTAATTTCCATCATCTATAAATATTCACTAACTCGATCTTGAGACTATAAATCTTTTCCTTAAATTTTGTTTTCTCAAAATATAAGCTGTTTCTCTATAAGATATTCGATCGTATCAACTACATTTGCTGGCATGAATTTTTTATTGAGTAATCTTTCTTCATTCGAATTTGAATCCTAATACTTGATTTTAGAGTTGGAAATACTACGATTTGTTTATTTTACCGTCAAATGCATCGGATCAATCACGTTTAAAGTTTTAATGTTGGAACTTTGTTACCGAACTTGTTAGTGATGTCGGAAATTGACTTTTGCCATTTTCTAATCTAATTTATGCTAAAATGTATTTACATTAACATTTATAAACATCTATTAAGAACAAAGCATAAATAAAAGTCTAATAAATAAAGCGTAGGTTTTATTTTTATAAAAAAATATATTTGTATTTGTGTGTATATGTTGCTGGCAGTGTATAATTAAGACATTATGTAGTTTTAAAGACACACTATACAATGTCTACTCCAACTTTCAAATGTATTCGTTGTGTTTTAAGTAATTAATAATAATTAATTAAATTATATAACATACGTAATATTTTTTTAATAAATAATACCGAATAAGTAGACTAGCATTTTTTTTTTAAATAACGTATAACACGGATTTCCAATAACAAATGGATACAACATTTTATAGCAAAACAATGCACTTCATGTGATCCAGTAGTCTCGGTAAGTGAGAGATCTTTTATTACCAAGCCAGTACTATTATGTAAAATAACACGGTTTGTACTCGTAACGTGTATAACATACTAGCGTACTGTGTACGTCTGTGCGTAAAAGCTTGTTTCAAATAATTACCATAATTTTACCGCACACGACTTCACCCGCATGTTCTAATAATATCGTCTACAGCGTTACCTAGGGTATACAAGTTAAAATACAACAATTATGTAATTTTTATTATTTCTTTTAGTAGTTTCATTTAGTGTTTATTTTTTATGTATTAACTAGCTATACCTGCGACTTCGTCCGCGTCGAATTTAATAAAAAAGTTATTGTTCAGTTCGTAGGGTTATAAAATAAATAAATCTCTAAAATAAAAGTAGTTTAATGTACTCCATACTACATTAGCTATCTGTCAGTGAAAGTCCCCTTAAAATCGGTCCAGCAGTTTCACAGATTAGTCGGACTAAACAGACAGACAGACAAAAATTGTAAAAAAAAAATGGTATATGTACCGTGTCTATATCACATAAGGCGATTATTTTAATATTACATACAGACACTCTAATTTATTTATTTGTATAGATAATTGAATGGTCCTGTTTCAAGCTTTTTTTATTTATTTTGATAGAGTATGTTTGATAGAGTATGATGAGAGTGTTCACCCATTAGAATAGAAAAAAAGTAATATGTGGACCTAATATAGTTTACCTACAGTTTTAGCTTTTGAAAGGATGATTTTAACATTATTTTGAATACGATTCGATATGGATATCGTAACAAGTTGTAAAAGTGTTGAATATTTATACTGATACCTATTCTGTAATATTAATCTGTATCAAGTTTCCAGTGCCTATAATATATTAATCTTTATTTAAGACATATACATTAGTCATTATCCAACATTACGTTATATTCAATACTTAACGCTTAAATTTATGTAATAATATTGTAATTAGAGATAGATGGATAAGAAAACTGTAACTGAGGTAGGGTACAGCAGGAATTTCCTGCTCAAAATAAGGAGCAGCCCGTCTGGGTTAGTACCTCGACCTTACAGAAGACCACAGCTAAATAATACTGTTTTCAAGCAGTATTATGTTCCTGTTGGTGAGTAAGGTGACCAGAGCTCGTGGGGGGATTGGGGATTGGGTCAGCAACGCGCTTGCGATGCTTCTGGTGTTGCAGCGTCTATAAGCTACGGTAATCGCTTACCATCAGGTGAGCCGTACGCTTGTTTGTCGACCTAGTGATATAAAAAAAAAGAAACTAGAATTACATTATTATAAAGAAAAATGTACAAAGCTTATAGGTAACACATAAATAATCGTAAGCAACGAAAAACTTTTTATTAATTTCCCGATATTTATTCCTATAATCCATAAAAATTTAAAATTCCCTTTGCGGGGTCGTTTTAATTCCGATAAAAAATTCCGTTACCCGAGCAAAGTTTTAGGCGAACCGGTAATAATAATTTGAGGAGAAATTTCAAGAAACCGGGGCCAAATTAATTAAACCCTTTTTTCAATTCTTTTTTTAACTTTTTAATAATTAATGCCTCTAGCATTGACAAATAGCTACTGCTGTGAGATCGATGGAAGATAAATAGGAACACCATAATATACTATTGTAGGGGACATAAGTAGCTAGTTTAGCTACGTATAGTAAAATTGTGACTGACGTTGGTTCGTAAGAGAAATTTAAGGAATACAATCACAATCACTTCAGCCTATCACAGTCCACTGCTGGACATAGGCCTTTTCAAATTCGCGTCAAAAATGGCGCGAGCTCATGTGTTTGCCCATAGTCACTACGCTGGGCAGGCGGGTTGGTGACCGCAGGGCTGGCTTTGTCGCACTGAAGACGCTGGTGCCCGTCTTGTCCGTCTTCGGTCTGTGTAAAAATTCAATATAAAAATTCGAACATTGTTCCACATATATTCTCGAAGATTGAAGTACGCTATTCAATAACACGACGTGAAATACACTTAGAAAGAAAAAACTAGTAGAGTGTGCTTTAAGGCCGCTTTTGTATAATTTAATAATTTGTTGTTACTAATACTGCAAAGCTGAATAGTTTGTTTGTTTTAAATGCGCTAATCTTAGGAAGCTTTTAAGTGCTGTGTGGCTACGGCACTTAAGAATTTAGCCACCCCCTCTCTTCCCGTGGGTGTCGTAAGAGGCGACTAAGGGATAACAAGGTTCCACAACCACCTTGGAACTTAAGAAGCCGACCGATGGCGGGATAACCATCCAACTGCTGGCTTTGAAATACACAGGCCGAAGACGGGCAGCAGCGTCTTTGGTGCGACAAAGCCAGTACTGCGGTCACCAACCCGCCTGCCCAGCGTGGTGACTATGGGCAACACACATGAGTTCACGTTATTTTTGGCGTAAACTTGTGGAGGCCTATGTCCAGCAGTGGACTGTATAGGCTGTAATGATAATCTTAGGATCTTCTGGTTCGAATAGAAAAAATATTTTTCTTTTAGATAGTCTATTTACCGAGGAAGGCTATAGGCTATTGAAATGAAACAAATTTTTCACGAAATGGTTACGGAAGGACTTATAGTCCTTTCATAACCATGGTTGCTGTAAACTATCCGAAACGTCGGGTATTTAAAAGAATTAATAAACCGCAATAAAATCCGAAAAGGTTTTTCATTATAATGAGTGAAATTCGTGTAAATATCAGAAAACACTACGGGATATTTTTTCGCGTGTGCAATCGCGGGACACAGCTAGTAAATTGATAAATTAATTACACATTTATTTATAACGCCTAACCATATAACGTGGTTGCCCTACCAATAACGCAACGTGGAGATTTTTTTTTTAAATATTGTCTCGTCTCTTTGAATTGATCCGGAAGCGACGTTAGATATCTGTGTGTTTGTTATGAATTATACTTTTTTCCTGTAATCTTTTAGAAAGGTATTAACACAGTAAAACAAATCAAAACCATTTAATTTTATTTCTATTTCAGAAATGTTCAATTAAAATAATGGATAATCATAATGATGAAGGAAAACATTAACAAGTCAATTAAAAATACACCTTAAAGACTAACGCCGAGTTGCACGAAACAAAATTAAAATTTAAGTAGAGATTAAACTAATTTAATCACAAGAATTTCATACATTTCTTGCGATTAAATTAGTTTAATCACTACTTAAATTTTAATTTCTTTTCGTGCAACTCGGCGTAAGTTTACTTATCGGATCGAAATGAAGTTAAATATCTATATTTATCTTTAAATAAATAATTATCTATAAATGAATAAAACTAGTCATTCCACGCGGTTTTGTCTACGATGAGTTTATATGATTAGTCTATTTGACAAAGACAATAGACCGTTTTTTTTCTACACAAATTACACAGGTCAGGAAGGAAATTTTGAATAAAAATTATTTATATTAAAATGTAAGAAATACCGACCACTCTATGGTTCTTCTCTTAGTAAGTGGACGCCGGTGTACTCATACATCCAAGATCTACCGATATTGTACGTTCAAGATCACATCGAGATGTAACGATAAATCGACTCAGCCCGATGACGGATTCCTCCGCAGATAGCTGGACATTTTGACAAATCGAGGAACCTTTTTTCGAGTTTAATTCTCTTAGGGCCGTGTCTCGATATTTATCTATATTTTATGGTAGCCCAACACAATGACCGTCTCGGGAACGGCTGAATTGTCTTAGGTTATTATATGTATTTTTTGGTTTTTTTTTTTAATGCGATCGTTATTTTCGTTTTATCTTTCGAATATAATAAATACTCCTATATTTTTAGATAGTTGTTTTTTTTTTGTAATTACATGGAAATGGAGTCAAAACTTTACTTACATAGATAGAATTAATTTAATTAAGGTACAAGAATTTTGCCACAAATTAAATACACTTCGTTACTTTTACTAAATAAATATATAATGCATTAGTTAATAGAGAAGAATGTTTTGAAGTCTTCATTTAAATTCAAATTTATAATACTAGATGATGTTTATAATAATGCCCCCACAGTTCCTTATGTAATACTTTACAAGCTATCCGATACAGCAAAATCAAGTAGATAGTTGATTATTAAGAATTTAAAAACGATCTATTAACTTCTTAAATAAGCACATTAAAAAAAACTTTTCAACTAGATGATATAATTATAGATATTTTAATAATATGTATACCATATATTTATAATTAACACCGCGTTGGCACAACGGTCACCAGCCATAGTACCTGTTGCGCTGGCGGTTGCGGGTTCGATCCCCGCACGTTCGTTTGCCGTGGTCTGGGTGTTTGTGCAGGCCTTGTGGGTCTCCCCACCGTGTCTCGGAGAGCAAGTTAAGCCGGCGGTCCCGGTTGTTATCATGTACCTACACCTGATAGCGACCGTTACTCATAGTAGGGAATATATCCGCCAACCCGCATTGCAGCATTGCCCCAGCACATGGGGAAAGAGGCCTATGCCCAGAAGTGGGATATTACAGACTGAAGCGTAGGTATATATTTATAATAAATAATAAAATAATATTCAAAATCAACTAAAACTGAATTCTGTTTAAGTAATTATATTTCTATCCGCCTACTAATATGAATTATGTTTCAATAACTGTTTTCTATACATAGTTGATAACATTATAAGTATAATCTATTGATCTTACTTTGTTTACTATATTACAAAGTAAAAATGAAAATTCATAGCATTTTGAGCATAATTGAAAAGGTTTTAATGGCTATTATTGTTGAAATAACCATTTGCATTCCTCCAGAGTGTTCAATTAAACCAAGCATTACTTCGTGTCTCATCTTTAGCAATAAAGTCTGGAAATACGTATTTGTATTATAAAATATCGAATCGTGTAAAGTTATAAGTATATGTATATATATTAACAACTCAATTTAGTATTTATATGAAACATGGTTGGTTGAATGACTAATTATCGTATCGTCAAAACACTGTGACTAAAACCCACTAAATTTAGACGTCTTTTTTTCTAAGTACATGCATATAAAAAAAAATTGAAATACGCAAAAAGAAAATAAATAAAATCTATACAAAATATGAAAAAATACTTAGAGGATAATTATAACCGCATCATTCAATTTATTTCAATTTTAAAAGAACGTAACATACTGAGTTATTTTTTTTATCAATGATAACTCTAAAAAAGAAATTTTTTTGTTTTAATTTTGTATTATCTCCTTATTCTTAATTTTTATAAACAATACTAAACAGCAAAAAAGAATACTCACGTATTTTAAGACCATTCCCCGAATTCCATCCCTTCATTAAAATACCTAAAATACTCCGCCTGTCCAGGGATCGTTGAAAGTAATCGAAACGTCGTCATCATTTATATCAATATAACCCTTAACCCTTATTCTACGACTCCCTTTATTTTCAACCCTCTAATGTCACCGGCTGTACTAACGACTTTTTTCCACCCCATCTATCGCTAATAAAAACCTGTTAAGGTTTTCTAGCTTTCTTGATGCCCAATGTCTATCTATTAAGTACTACATATGTGGACTAACTATAGAAGTAAGTATGTAGGTACATATTTGTTTATATATACACAACACTGATTAATTTAAAGAGTTACGAGTCTGTACGTAATATATATTTATATTGTATATGTATTATTTACATGCACATATATATATATCCGCCAACCCGCAGTAAAGCAGTGTAGTGGATTAAACTCTAATCCTTCTTCTACATGGAGAAATAGGCCTATGGATAGTAGCAGTGGGATGTTAAGAGTTCGTCGTATTGTATCGAAAAATGAGGAGCAGACGACCATGTTTATATTAAGTTAAATAAAAAATGTACAAGAGGAAGCTTTTTTGCTAAAACGGGGTACTTTTGCTAAATCGGTAGTAGTTAAAGGTACACATTCTTGAAAGCAGTATTATTTAGCTGTGATCTTCTGTAAGTTTGAAGTACTTACCCAGTCGGGACGCTACTGATTTTGAGCACGATATTTACTGCTGTACACTATCTCAATTGTACGTTTAACCTCTACATAAAATGTTGATAAACCGATACGGTAACCAATTGAAAAACCTTTATAATAAAGAAAACAATTACTTCACAGTTCATGAATCTAAGCACAAAATATGAGAATTAGCAATAAATATATATCATCTCCATATCTCAATATAAAACAGGCAACCAGATGCTCGAATATCGAATTATTGTTTGTAATTTTATTTCCCCTCCTGTAATAAATAAATAAATAATTTCGAATAAAGGTTTTATTGGCCAACACATTAAATCTACCTAATCTATACTTTAAATAAAACTCTAATAGGTATAGTTCTGTACATTGAACATATTTTGAAAAGAAGTTTTGCTCGTTTTTGTTCGTCTGTCTTGTGTCTGGATCTTGATCACGCATTACGTAACACTAGGGTATAAAATAACATTACTTACCTAATTATACTCCATACCCACATATGTAACAAAAATCTTATAAAGAATAAAGTCATATACTGTTACTCATAGTCAGTTATTAGTATTCAAAACGTCATCGCTTTGAAATGTTTTGTCCACATTTGTTTGCTGTCATACAAAGAGGTGAAGTTGAAGCTGTGTTTGATTAACTGAATGTATAAAGAATGATTCACGTTACGTAGCCCACAAGCTGCTGTAACATAAACGAGGCACAATCAGATCTTTCATAGAAATGTATGTGAAAAAATTCATACCGTACCGAGCCTGTGCCCCAGACGGCTTTAAAAGCGAGGTATGCAGAAATATCAGTGGGTACTTATTCTTACCTATTTGCCACTGATATAGGTTGTAATACGAACGAGACATTTGGAGAACCCACAGTATGTTAGGTATGAAGTAATGCATATTTCAGCGTGCTGAGTGCACAACTAGGGTATGCAGAAATATCAGTGGGTACCTATTTATTCTTAGCTCCCTTTCACTGAGCCGGGTAGTATGTATAAAGAAATTCATATTATTTAATCGTGCTGAGTCTATGCCCCAGCTGTCCCAAAGCTGGGGCATTCAGAAATATTGTTGAGTACTTCCGCTCGGCTATAAACTATGAAAATACGGCAGCATAGTCCTGTTTTCGAATACTTTATTGTGCTTTTAATCGGAACATATTGAGATGCATAACAACACTAAGTCAAAGAAGTATGCGGACAAAGCCGTGCATTTAAAAACCTTGTTGCAACACAACAGTCGTCTCGGCGGAAATGTCAAATAACAACAGAAATATAGTGTGTCATATTTATATTGAACATATCATTCTATTTTAAAAATAATATTATAAGTGTTCCTTTAAACAAGACAATTATTATGTATCGAAATATTAATTATTAGTATCTAAAAATTATTGAATTGATACGAACGAAACCGCAAAAAAGATTTAGTCTCTGTAAACAATGACACAAAATTCTCATATGAGTATGACGAGATATTTTCCTGTGAGTCATCTATATGTAAGGTGAAACTCATTAAAGCCTACTTTCACCGTGATTACTATCGTAGTACATATTTAATGTTTAATACATCGCTATACACACTAACAATTAAGATCTAGTCTAAACAGCTTCAAAAAAGAAAAAGAATGTTAAAAAGAATTTTACTTTTGTTTTCAACCTTTGTTTTGCCTTTAAAAACGTATAGAACTTTATAATTAAAGCGACCCGTCCCTAATCATGTTTTCGTTGACGTAATAAACAAATTATTTTTTTAATCAATCATAGTCACCCGTCTTCGAAAGCTACCGCTTGTTCCCAGAGGGAATGTATTGTAAAGCCATAATACATTTTAATTTCTTATTTTATATACAAAGTTAAATTAATTGTTTCCATCTATAATTATTTATACAACAATATTATAATCTATATAAAAAAGTGAGCCTTGCACTGATATATATGTATATGTAAGTACCAACTAGTGCAGGTACTACGAGATATTATTGTATTAAATTATTATGTTTAATAAGGATAGGTTAGCTCCGCATTAAATGTTAAGAAGCAGCAAGTCTTTCTTTGGTTCCTATTTTTTGAGATTTATTAATACTTAAAAATTTATCAGCACTTGAGTAATACAAACAACACTTTACAAACGCAACGTGTTATAAACATAGAAAATTTATTAGCAAAAAAGACATTCAAGATCATCCGCATTGGCAGACAAAGTTGCAAGTATTACCTAATCTGCGATATTTCCTTAAAACTTTCATAGTTCTTGGAATACCTATTGCTCAAGAACAATTTAAAAATATCTTATTTCGCACTCTTCTCTACTGCATTTAAAGTTTATCTTATTTAACTGGAATTAATCATAGACTTATCTATGAAATATAACTATCCTGCGACATTTTCGTCCCATATTTTAAGACAAAATGCCCTCATAAACGTTTAGTAAATCTTTTATAGTTTCGGTAGCGTCCAGCGCTTGAATTTAGACCTTATCTCCCAAACTTCATTCATGTTATACTCAGAAAATGGACAGAACCTTCCTATATATATAAATGTATTATTAAAGCAATATTTTTTTAAACTATAACAAACTTTTTAATTTGCTATCCTAATAATATATCCTCGTAATAGTTTTTAACTGAGGTGGAGTACAGCAGGAGATATCCTGCTCGATAACTAGAGCAGCCTGACTTGGGAAGTACCTCGACCTTACAGAAGATTACAGCTACATAATACTTTCAAAAACTGTTGTGTTCCTGTGGTGAGTAAGGTGACCAAAGCTCCTGGGGGATTATGGGTAGGGTTGGCAACGCACCTGCGATGCTTCTGATATTGCAGGCGTCTGTACTACGGTATGGTAGCCGCTTACCATCAGGTGATAAGTACGTTTGTTGCTGATCTAGTTGTATAAAAAAAATTGCGAATATTTAATATCCTCGCTTTTGTGTTATAGGATAATATTTAATCTACATAATTGTAAAGGAATCTCATTAAATCGTATTCCAAAACAGTAGGCATAAATAATAAAACATGAGAAATAGTGAGAGAAGTCTACCATCAGCTATCCAATAATTCAATATAATAATTAAAGTAACCCAATAAGTAAATAATTGTTGAAAACAATATCAATATATTAAATTCGTTGCATTTATATACATTAAAACTGCTGCCATTCGATATATAACCTTATTTACCTATTAACATCTAAAACTATCCCCAAGTATTGCAAACCGTAATTTTGATAATTTTGAGGATCATTAGTTTTGTCAATTGCCTGGAATTCCCTCTACACCTTTATCGCCTTTGTGTCTAATAAAGCAATTTCAAACATGAAACTGTTTTTTTTTCAACAACAGACCCTTTCTCTAGAGACAAAAAACAGCTAAAACGTCTAAGGGTGAAAAAAATTACATGGGGTTTTTATAATGACCGTTTCTCCCCTCATAACTTGCGTGACGCTATGAAGATATTAATATACGATACACCTATTCTTACACATTCGGTAAAAAAGTGCGGTGTCCATAATTACAAAATGGCGTTACCACAAAATGGCCGACTTAACGAATGTTTTACTGTTTTGCACCTTTTGTATAGTTTATATTCGAAAAGCAATTTAAAACTGTGAAAGGGATGAGGAAATAAAGAACAGAATCAAAATATATCAGGTACCTATTGACTTCTTACTTGTTTTTTTAATTTTCTTGAAACTTATATTTAAATGCCATTTCAAATATCTTGCAGCCACAGTCAATATTTAATGCCTTATATTTTAACCGCTCTTTAAAATAATAAGGCATAAAATTAACGTATTATATTAATTTCAAATATTTACATAAGTTTACTTATGATTATAATATTGGAATAAGAAAAATACGAGGATTTTAAAACTGGAACAATGTATTGAAATTTAACCTAAAATAAACTCGAATAATTGGTTTAATATGTTCATATTTTTGGCAGACGTAAGTAATGATCGGCAAAATTCACAGGCGTCGAGCGAAAAGCAAGCACATTTGGCAAGGATCGACGATTCTTTACTTGCAAGACAAATTAGCTGCACACTGTCCAAAACTCATTATGGCACTTGCGAAATCCATTCATGCTATTATCATCTTTCAACAGACGCATGAACGCCTATATTGCTATGCAAGTTATGACAAATAGCACTGAATTGTGTTGTATGTATCACGTTCTGTCGATTCGTTGGATAGCTTCCAAGGGTTTACGAATTGAATTATTCTCGTGCATTGATACACTATTGCGTTTTGATTAATTTTCGTTTGTTTTGTCATAGTAATGTTTTAATTCGAATTCATTCATTTAATGTTTACTCCTTTGGAGCCGTACCAAACGCTGATGCGATGTTTTTGTATCACGAAAGAGTACAATGTTTTTAATTTTATTTATTTGTTAAAACTTTTTGGCCGCTTACCAAAATATTGGATTTTCTGTTGTGTAACATTTCTAATGTTACTGAACGCTCGATTTTTTAGTTCAGTACATTGATTAAAATACGAAATTTTATAGTAATAAAATATTCAGAATAAGAATATGAATAACAACCTTAACCTAAACCTTTGATTTATATTAAACCTTTATTTAGTAGTAGCCAACCGGAAATAATTAGTTAAAAATTCACAATATAAAAAACTTAGTAAAAATAAGTATTGCTAAACTGTGTATCGGTAACTACAACAAATACGAGTATAATCGCTATAACTTTATCTGTATTGTAAAAAGAAAAGTTTACTATTTATGTGTCAACATTGATTTTGAAAAATCTTTCAAAAGTAATATTATTCGTTTTCACTGATTGATATCTTGCTCTGACCAGCTTGAGACTATATTTTAACTGAAACAGTCAAATCTAGCGAGGTACAAAATATAGTTTAATTAGTAATTCTAATTATAAATCTAATATTTCTTTCTTTTCTTTCAGAAGATAGACGCGTACAATCACAGCGGTCCATCGCTTCAAACCTCAGCGGTGATCGCACTCTGTTCGATCGTGCTCATCGTGGGTGTGCTCATAGGCGCCATACTTGTTTGGAAGTAAGTGGGCTAAGAACTTGATTTAAAATAACAGCTATTACAGCTCACCTCAAGGCAAATGAGGATGTATACATGTTAAGGGAAAATTATGACTTAACTTATGTCTTAAAGTTCTCGAATATAAAACAAATATTATGAAACCGAAGTGATATGTTCATTGCTTTAAGCACTATCGATGACTAAAAAAAATCAAACTGCTTATCAATATAGTACAAACTAAAACCATAAAAGTTAATATATATCTGATGTTCAATGATTATATCATCAAACAAAATAGTCATGGCTAGTACGGGAATCGGAATTGCCAAAGCAAGTTTGTATTTTAATAATTATTATCTAAACAGATAAACAATCAATAGATTTACATATTTTAGCAAGAGTGTTTGACAGATATATTTCTTACTTATCTGACTTTTAGTTATCATTACAATAAATATAATACGCTTCAGCCTGTAATATCCCACTGTGCTGGGCATAGGCCTCTTTCCCAAATCCACCACAGTGCTCCAATGCGGGTTGGCGGATATATTCCCTACTATGAATAACGATCGCTATCAGGTGTACATGATAACAACCGGACGACTGAACGTGGTCTCCGGACAGATATAATACTAAGCCAAATTATAACTACTCGTACTGTAACAGTAAAGTTTAGAATAAAAAAAATGGACTAATATAACGAATTAATATTTTTAACTGTGCTGCTGTAAAAATATATAAATATATTTAAAAAAAAGCTATCAAAATCCAATTGTTAAATCTAATAATTTGCTATATCCGAAATAGCTCTAAACCTTAAGCTACAATAACTAACGAAAATAACTAATAACTAATGAATAACCTAAAACTTTGTTACCAGTTTATACAATTAAAATACAACCATAACATAACTCCGTCACAAAACCAACGATTACAACTCAAAATTCAATTGTTAAATCTTCCAAGTAAAGGAGCAACACAATATTTTCACGAATTAGCGCCGTCGACTCCCTCAAGACAGGCATGGATGTGACAGTTTAATCGTCGTTAAAGCCGTCATCACATACGTCTGGAGCAATGGCCCGAAAGTTGATTAGAATGGCTGTCACCTATTTGAGATTTAATCTCGACGTTTGAGTTGACACTGTAAGTAATAAGATGTCGTCTGTTTAATTGTTCGCAAACTTTCTGTTGACGCTACTTGATAAGTTGGCAATTTCAATTGTCTTGAATGTATAATTCACTTTACAATTTATATTGTTATAATTATTAGATAAACAAATGTAATATATATTTAAAGCCTTCCACGTTAAATGGGTTGACAACACGAGAAGACTTGCAATTCGAAATGTAGTTCCTGAGATTAAACAAACATACAAAAAAAAAAAAATTCAGCTTTATAATATTGGTATAGGTAATCAATTTTTTTAAATCGCTTCCGCTTCCCGCTCTCGCTAATTCTCTTTACTTTCACCAAACCGGTAGTGTTTAATTATATGTGTCACAATACGCTTAACGTCAAGTTACGGACAGTTTGACGTCGTCGGATTTACAACGCTGCTTTAACTAGGCCTGAATTATAAAATTTGGTGCCACAATATTGTTTTAACAAGCTGATATAAAACTATAATTCTTCCTAATGTTTTACGGTATTAAAATTTTATTTAATATATTAAACTGTAGTTTGTAATAACACCTGTTTCTATAGTTTGTTGTATAAAAAAAAAACGATTCTTTTACTGTGAAAACTTATTTAAAACAAGATCATGAAGCTAAACAATTTTCCATTTCATAACTATTTATCCAACTTATTATAAGTAAGATAAAGATAAGCTTAATTCGAATGTGTCTTCTTGAGCACCTCGAAAATCATAATAAATAAATAAACGCTTCACACTCAATGGCCCCCAGTAGGATTTTCTCCTGTGTCGAAGGTCCAAAACACACAATAAACAAGCACAAATGCTCAGACCACGACAAACATCTATATGGCCAATACAAATATCTGACGTGAGCGGGGATCGAACCCGCGACCGCCAGCGCAACAGTCAGTACTGTGGCCGCAAGGCGTCGTTCGTTTCATCCGTCGTGTTTTCAATCTTTGTGTATTGTATTCTCAATTATATATTGTATTATCAATTATAGGCGTTGAAAAGAAACGTCTAGAATGTCTATGGACGCTCTATTGTATATTAGGACTATATGTTAAATGTATCGATCTGTCTGTGTATTCAGTATGACAATACGTCTACGGAGTGTTAGGTATAATTCAGTTTTCACAATAGTGATGTTTTGTTTAAATAAAATGTACAATGTTTCGTATCGTATAAGTTGTTCAGTTGGCACCGCAGTCGCGATGTCAGAATCATTCCAATTGCGAACGGATCTTTAGCATTACCATAAAATAATATTTTGAGGAAATACGTTTCAACTTATATGCAGAATCATGTGCCAGGGAAATAGGAAATTTAGAATTTTCGTGTTCTCGAAATGAAACTGAATGGATTTTTGTCATATTTCGTATTTATGAAAACGAAGTTTTAGATATAAAGGTCGAATTGAGTATTAAATTTTGAGCAACTTTTTAGTCACATGTATGTAGACCTAAATGAAACTAAATTCGCGGTAACTGACCTCTTGCAATGACATAAGACTATGTACCTATTTGCCAATACCTATTACAATGACATCGTCTGAAATTTGAGACTACAATTATCATTCGCTTTAATCACACACGGAAACACACACACACGGAAAATATCTAAGAAGATATGAAAGATTTAGTAAAAGATTCAAATAAAGTTTTAAAACTAAATGTTAAATGTGCATTAGTCATTAACGATTGGACTAAAATGTTATTTTCTTTGATATATCTTATTTTTAAACTAAGATGAGAGAAAAAACAAATGATCATCTGCCAAGCTACTCTACAGATTGGTGTGTAGGTCACGATTATTTAGTAACATACGAGTTCCCTTACGCCATATTCTTTATAACTCGACCTAAATTCAGCATTCAAAAACTTGGATTCCCTGGCTCAAATCATTAAAATTATTACTAACAACAATTAAAAAAAAACGAGCTTCATTTAGACCACACGACTAAAGTAAAAATTACGTAATTTTTACGTGAAGATTGAAAGAGAGAGTTCTCTCTTTCAATCTTCACTAACTTATATCTTCCTCTCAACTTCCGTTCATCTCACCCGATCACACTTTTCATAACGCTCTCGTCACGCGTTCATCAGCTTACTCCCCAAGTCAAGCGTGCGTAGAGAAGTTTTACTTCAAAAATTAATTATATTTGTTTAAAATTAATTCTATTCATCCTGTTAATACAAACGCTGGTTGGAGTGAGCGTACTCATACACTGTTAACGATCTAACACATAAATTTTAATGTTTACATATTACCAGACACTAATCTCTAAATAGTCACTAAATACAGCTAGCAAGTGAAGCTTGTTATACGAGATTAGGGATTAGGCTGCTAACAAACTTAAGACGAAAATGTCGACTGAAATTATTTTTACGTATATTTAAAAATCGTTCTGAAGAAAGCTTTTATAATAAGGTTTACGTGAATATCCGTTTTATAATAAAGGACACATTCTTACTTAGATGACAAATACTATAATCGCAGTATCCGTGTCGTCAACCTCTATACGTTTGCTTAAGGAGGATATTATTTAAAAAACTTTAAATCCGCCTTATAAGAAAAAAATCTAACTTCAGTAAAATTGAAACGATCACAAAACAAAAGTGGATCAGTCTACAGATAAGTATAAATTTTTCTAAATTATTTTTGTCCATTTATTTCCACATGTAATAAAAAATATAGATCTATAATTCCCTTCAACGGCCTTCCGACCCTTAAAATGTTATTACATTAAATATAAATTCTGATTATTAGAATCGTTATCTGTTGTAAACATCTCTAACGGTGTGGACGGCCTTAGAATAACAAACTGTTTTAAAACAATATGGCAACATACCGCAAGCGTTTATTATTCATAAATCATCGAAATGTCAATACGTAAACAGGGATATATCTGGATGGCTTCCTGTGAGCTTCATTTATTATACAAGATACAAACAGATAATAATAATAATATTTCCATTTTTGATGGTTTTTTAACCACTTTTAATTTTATGTTATCTTTAAAACTTAACGATAATATAATAATGACGCGACACGTGTTAATTCATAACTTCCTTGATAGAATATTCTCAACGTTTTTTTTTTTTTTTTTTGTATGTAGCGTTTGATGCGTGACTAATTATGCCAAAATTATACCTCGCGGTTCCTGCTCCGCGATTGGATGGTATCGTGACGGTCGACCAATAAACGTCGAGGGCGGGCCACTCTTGCGCAGTCTAGCTTTGCAATGTTCGAATATTCAACTCAAACAGTTTGACTTGTATTAAAAAGATGGCGGTTTTACATTTGTTGCAATCACCCCTGAAGTAAATAATCTAAGATTTATATTTAATATTCAAATCTAGAAACTGTACGTAATTTCTTATTCAGACGCAATTAAATCAACCTCGTTTTCTAAGACTTTGAATTTTAACGACCACATTCAATGTATTCAAAATTCAATAACACGTACTTCATAATCTTATACCGGCTTTCATTGCTACTATTCCCAACTTCACATTTATCAAAGATCTAACAACCGAACCCCTCGACGGTATAACTCTCGACAGTTCTCAGAAAACCCGCGCAAACTCGAGTCCCCTCAACACCGGGGGCCCAAACAATAGACTATTTACAGGGTCGCTTTGTCTTAACTTTGAGAGGCTGAGCACTCTAAATAACCCAACCGAGAAAGACTGCAGTAAAATCATTTTCTACTTTCGTTTTTTTTTTTTTTTTAGATTTTTATGCAACGGGGACTTTTAAACTGCCAGAAATTGAGGTTTATAATTTGAATCGTCCGATTCAGGCAGATTTCCTTTACATTTTCGGTAACGCAAATAGCATATTGAAAGAACGCTTTATGAAATATTTGAAAAGGCATGAACGTTCAGTCTGGTCTAAATAAATCTTAAGTCATTAGTTAGTTGACTTATTTGAATTCTGTTGAACTAGTTGTACTATAACTTCTTCTCATTAAAATTACACATATTCATTTTAATGTAGTTTATAAAAAGCTCCAAATCCAGTTCTATAATCCGAACGTCTATTATTACAAAACGTAAATACAGCTACGCTACATAAAGTTACAAATCAAAGTTCTGTATTTTATCTAACTAACGATCAACGCTATCTATAAGATCACGTACACACTGGATAACGTCTTTATTAAGATCCATTGTTTCTTCCCATTATGGCAAACCAATTGTGTAAGTCCAACTAATCGTATAATCTTTGCTACTAATTCAATCTTTATTTCCATCAACCTAAGAACTGGAATTGTGTGCGTAATTATTACCATCTTTATCTACATGGTTATACGGCATACGTCATCAAAATAAAAACCGTTATTCAATATTACGTCTTATTTTATTTATTTTAAAGCCGTGTTTCGATTGCATTTATTACCTATATAAATGTATTCGTTGATTTCTGAGTGCAACGGCTTATTATCGGCAATCTGCATACAATCACATATTTGCATGATATCTCAATTCGTTCTTGTGGTCTGATTTGAATAGCTATGGTATATTTTACGCATGGCGAGTTCTGGACACATTTCCACATATATTAGTAACGTTTATTTAATGCATTAGAAATAATGACTGTTGTATAAGACTGTGTTTCGATAATTTTCAGGCAGAGAAACGTCATAAAAGTCACTCAGTTTCACAATATCATTTTTGAGCAAACTGACGCATTGTTTGTTATCATAAATTGTTAATAGCGTTTTCAAATAGGCGTAACCGCGGAAAAATATATGTACATCAAAAACGATATCCACGATAATGTCAAGCTAATTATTTATTATAATTAGCAATATGAAAAATGACAATACAAACTGTTCTGATTAAGTATTAATTATTGACCCATCAGAGCTTAATTAATCCAAATAACTTATTTGTGTTTACCAACGGACATTATTGCAATTAAATTAATATCGTTAGCTTCATCAGAACATGTAGTTTTTTTAATGTAAACGTAGTTGATTTTTTATTTCTTTTTTTATAGTCAATATCATGTTGAGGATTGCTTGTCACATTCCTTACATTTTGTTTTTAATCGAGTATTGTTAGAGATTCATCTAATAAAACGAAAGTAAGTGCTCAAGTTTTTATATGAGAATATCTAGTTAATTTAAAATTTTTCTGTTACGTATTATAATAAAATACTCTCTACCTATATTTTATAATTACAAAAAGGAACACATGCAAGATATGCTGCCTATGCAAATGTTAAAGGAATTCCTAACAAATATAACAAATACAAACAAATACAAACAAATACAAACAAAGCATTTTCATTTCTAGTACGAGATTAATAATGATATAAATGGGAATCGATTTAAAATAAATAGAATCACAACAATACACGAACCACACTAAACGAACCGTAGACTAATATAATATAACTGGGCTTTCCACAGGTATATCAGCTCCAAAATTTCGGCCATAATTATTTGTAACAAAGCATACCGTTAAAAGCCTTTCGCAAACTTCATGATTAAGTATGACATCGCCGAGCTATAAATTACAAGATATAACCCACTTATCTACAGTCTATTCAGAATATTATGTAATGACATAACACTATTTGGTCCTAAATTTAATCTGTCATCAGATAAGACGTGACAGCGTGCGAGATTGTCCCATTGTTCGTACCAAAGCGTAAGGTTTCGGTATAACTTTGATATATTCGATATTATAAAAATTAATTGCGGAGAATAATTTTACATATTCAATATTACTAATAATGTTTACGAAATTTTCTTCAATGACAAGACGACATAATTACGTATTTAGCATGTTTGATGTAATGTACATAGCTGATAACGATCGTTACTCATAGTAGGGAATATATCCGCCAACCCGCATTGGAGCAGCGTGGTGGATTAAGCTCTGATCCTTCTCCTACATGGGGAAAGAGGCCTATGCCTCGTATTGGGATATTACAGGCTGAAGCGAGAACGTAGCTGATAACTTCCATATATTAATACGTGAAGAAAAAAATTTGTAGGTAGGTAAAACACTTTTTACCAAAATTGTGCGGATAGAAAGTATGAAATTTAGCACACTTATAGTTTATATAGAGAAGGAGTGCAGAATGCTGATATTTTTTTTTATTAAACTATGCATGAAATATATTAAATCAATTAAAAAACAAAACACACACTACCATGTATTTGACACACACACACACACACACACACACACACACACACACACACACATTTATACTCTTTTGTTTATTATTATATTTGTATAGTCTTTGACAACAGAACCTTAATAATGTTCAAACTTTTAATTTAAATTAATTACGGTCGAATTTCGATCACTGGGTGACCACTAGTTTTATTAAACTCGTAAGCGATCAATATATTAGTGACTATTAAACGTACATCTATCTAATTAATCTAATTACTTTTTTAAAACATTAAAAACAAAATACACTAAAGATATATTATATATCTAAAAGAACTCCATTCGAATGAAGAGAGAAAATAATTCACGAACACAAGCTATTTACCTGAATGCGTTCTCTAATCTATGTGAAACTATAATTGAACAAAGTGCAGTTTGACACGAGGCTATTGGATTATTCGATAATCAGGTTTCCTATATAGAACACGTTAATTGGGTGGACGCTATGTACAATGACCTAAAACTAACGCTCTAAATTCTGCACTAAAACATCGAAAAGGTCTAGAAACTTTCATCACAGCTAGTAAATTCAAAACTTTTTAAATACTATAATACAGTTTCGTAACAGATTTACGTAACATTACTGCCAGAAATGCTGTCAATATAAATACAAGAACAAAACACCGTACAAAACATTCTCAGGCAATTTTCACAAGTATAACTCGGCAATAAGTTGGCAACTTCTATTAACTTCGATATGCCAACTCGGTACGAACTTTTCAGACTGAAACTTCTATATAATGGACCAGTCGATGTTCACACTATCCATTGCGTTCGAGTTTCGAAGTTAAAAATATGCAACTCGTGAAATTTTTCGATAAAATCGCATAACTTTTATTCGATTAAGTTGGAAAAATTGAACGTAAATGTGTCCAAAACTTGGCCTATTTCGTACATATGTGAATTAAAATTGATATAAAACCTCGTTGTTTTGAAATGATATGGAAATAGATTAATAATTATAATTAAATTCATACAGAGAAGTCTTTGTTTTCTAAACGTAACAGCTATTTATTTGAAAGTGAATAGCTTGGATACTTTGACATTTTTGTTCAATTAATATTTTAGAAAGCGTTTGTCGAGTAATAAACTTAAAGACTATTCAAATATATATTCAACGTGAGTATACAAAGTACATACATTTAGTACAAATGTTATCTTTGTAATGCAAATAGTGCGATGACACGCTACACGTCACTTAATGTTAGCCTAACCTAGATTCTTGTTACCTCGGTATTGCCATCTGCAGAAAATGCATGAATATTTTATTATGATATGTTTATCAAATGATAACAACGTGACGACGTGTTCGCGCAACGGTCACAGCACTGGTTTGTGGCTGTTATGCTGGCATAACAAACATTTGTAATGACCATACTAATTAATTAATTTTTTTCCTGTTTAAATGTCTTTCCATGTAGATCTACCCACCGTGCCTCGAAGAGCACGTTAAGCTGTCGGTCCCGGTTCCATGTACAGCTGATAGCTATCGTTACTCATAGTAGGGAATATATCAACCAACCCGCACCACCCGGGCTAGAGGCTACCCAGCAGTGGAATATTACAGGCTGAAGCGCATAAGCGTATATAACCGAAGAATAATTAGGTTAAGTGTGTTAGATATGCTATGTGTTTCGTTTGCGTTTACGGTTACCGCTTTACGTTAATTACTCATGGTATAATGTTTTGTGATTATTAAATCATGAAATTATGAAATCTTCATAAAAAAATATTATTTAAATTACCTATTTGTCATTATGACTATTCGCTATTTATATTATTGGAGTTCTCGTGGGAAGTGGACATACGGTGCCGATCAAAATACCAATTGTAAATTCATGGGACGTTTCAATCTTATATTAGATCTTCTTCGGACATCTAAAATTATTTGTTCACATGTGAAAAAACTGCATGTATGATTATTAATACCTATATAAAGAAAAATACTGTATTGTTAGCATTTAAATTTGTAATTCTGACAATTATTAAAATACTTGACACTTATTTATTATCTGTTTAATACCGAACCCATCTTCCTAATGGTTAATTTTTAGTTACGATTATTCAGTCGCTATCTTTGTTATCTGTTTTGCAGGGTAGTTACACAATAAATACTGTTATATTTCTAATAATTTTATAAGATTGTATCGTTCTTACTGTGATTATTATTTGTTGGAGTACCGGAATGGCATGATGGCAAAGACACCATCTTCCGAATAGTTAATACTAATGATCAATTGCCATCTGTGTATCTATTGGCGGAATTATTGCCCTATAAATATGATAATTTGTAAGTGAAGAAGCAGTTATTATTTATTATTGTGCGGCTAAGGTTGCTACTCGATAAGTGACGTATAAGTGATTAGTGTGATAACGTATTCAATGTAGTTGAAAGTGTGTATTATGAATAAATAACTTAAGATTTGAAGTGAGAAATAAGTGTTTCGTTCAGTATTCTCAGTCGTATCCTGCACTAGTAAGGAAGACTAGACATTGATATATTATTAAAAACGGCCGTTAAAAATTAAAAGTAAATGAAATACACATCTTATTCAACTTACAACTGTGTACACGTCATCTATCAACGATTATTCTCAGATCATTTGCGACTACTATGAGCACGTCGGGTAGTTACGTAAACTCATACATTCTGCATTACGTAAAAGTTTGTAACTTATCGAGTTGAAACGAATTTTTAATAAGCTCAAAGAGGGAAGCTTTCAATGCCTATTAAAATGCACTCTTTGACTATTTGGAATAATTAACTTAGTTTTTAAGTAGAATGTTGGATTTTATCGTTACGAATTTTATTTTCGCCTTCGCGTGAAATTTAGCAAGTAAGTTATTGTTTAGTTCGTTCAATAAATTTCTAAAATAAAAGTAGCCTAAGTTACGTCTTATTACATCAGCTATCTGCCAGTGAAAATCCCGTCAAAATCGGTATAACCGTTTCAAAGATTATCTGGAACAAACAGACAGACAAAAAATGTAAAAAATGGTATTTTGTTATATGTAGCGTGTATACACCCATATGCATTTAGTAAATAGCGGTTATTTTAATATAACAAACAAACACTCCAATTTTATTTATTTGTATAAATTTGTAAATGTGCTAAATAGTTTTTAATTATATTTTGTTTTATTGTTCGTTATGTTTCAGTATGACATGAAGACCTGAGCCTTGTATACGTTGGTAGAGGACGCAAAGTTGTAGTCTAAACTATCTTTCACCATCTACATAATTTGTAGAAACACTGTTTTTCTGATTGTCTTTGAAAGCATATCAGTCTAAAGTAAATTCTGAAGATTTTTATATTAATTTGAACCCATAAATCTTCATGTAATTACCTTTTTATTAAATGTAAATATAATCAACACACATAATCGCTCTTCAGCGATAAGATCGCCTTTGTACATCTTTTATTTTGTAATTACTACTGTTTGTTTATATTTTGGTGTACAATAAAGAATATATTATTATTATTATTATTATTATAATAAAAATGTAACGGCTTGCTGTCTGTACATGAAAGATATATGAGAAAAAATATTATTGAGACCTTTTTCAACGCAAATAGCACCCAAAACAATGATTGTTAGAATTTTTGTCTGTTTGTCTGTGCGATTGTGCTAGCGTGCACAATCTCAGAAACGGCTTATCCGATTTAGATGTGGTTTTCACTAATATATGGTGGTAAGCTTCACTTAACATTTATTGTTTCTTTGATGTCAATCGGCTCATGAATAAAAATGTTATACCGATTTAAAGAATCACGCTGAACATGTAAACAACACGCTGACGTCGCAGGCACAGCTAGTAAATAATATAAATCTAAGAACAACGATTTCAGAATCGATTTCTTATCGGCCGAATTTAATAAGACTGTTCCAACTACGTAATTCCGTTAAACCGTATTTATCTTATAAAGTTTGTTCATTCAATTTATATTACTTACCGAAACATAACATCCCAAACAATCCCGATAAGCCTTTGATCCCGTCTGAATACCCTTGATTCTAATACAATTACAACACCGGGATATGAATTTTAATTGGAAGACGATACTCTAATTAAGTATATCAGAAAACACATAACAGGAACTATATTGAACTACTGAATTGTTTTTGAAGTAAAACCTCTTTACGCAAGCTTGACTTGGGGAGTAGGCTGGTGAATGCGTGACGAGAGCGTTACGAATAGTGTAATCGGGCGAACGGAGGTTGAGAGGACGATATAAGTTAGTGAAGATAGAAAGAAAGAGAGTTGCGTTTCGTAAATTTTACTTCAGTCTAAAAGTGTCTCTAAGTGTGATCTAAAGCACACTGGTTTTTTTTGTCAACAGCCTTTTTTTTCAGTAGAAAAACGCTTAGTAGTGTTGACAGCGGGGGTATGGTTGGTAGCGGGATTATAACACTTCTAGTATTGCAGGTATACATAGGCTATGGTATCCGCTTGCCATCAGGTGAACGAGGTATGGTTGTTTAATACTGTTAGTAGCAAAAGGTTATTTTCGTATTATATCTGCTCTGCTCCTAATATTTTTATTGCTTTAAGACAATTTTAAATTAAATTTTTCCTTTGTTTACGCTGAGTTCTTCTGTTTTAATAGCTAAAGCATATAATTCGGTTTCAGATTAATTAACGTTTAAAATTTGTGGGTTTTAGTGATGTTGTATTCCATATAAGTCTTGACTAAATTTACAATCATTGATAATTTTAAGAAGATTAATTACTTTGTTTCTTGGCGATTATTCTCAGATCGGAATTCATATTCGTAATAAGTGGAATCTCCAAATTAATCTATAGGGATTTATAAAACATTAATATATTTATATTTTTTTTTAAATTTCATAAGTGCTTTTTTAGTCGTTTGCTTGAATTAAGAAATTTTTGATCTGGTGGTAGCTCCACATTTACCCTTACAAATTTATATTACTATTTACTAATATACAGACTAATATATTTATAAATGGTAATTAAAAATACCTTTGAAGCCTACTTGAGCACGTTTTTAAACTTCATTTTGATTATAAAATTTTAAAGTATATAAACGCAACGTTATTATTAAACCAATAAATACCGCTAAGCTGAACCATGCAATTCATACATAAATAACATCAATGTCCAATCGAAGCGTTTATACACAAATTCAGATAGACAATGCCAGCATCACGACAGAGTAATATAATCCTCTTTGGAGTCTCGTGGACGCCTCAGCTCGTTACAGAAGTGACAGCTTCGTTTTCATTACGTATGCTAATGATAGGAATGACTATTGTTATTGATGATCATCAATGTTTATTTTAATAAGTAATTTTGATCGCAGTGAACAATTTTCATCTCATTATCTGCGTTTTTCACCCTATATGGTGTTGGTGAAATAATTTGTATTAAAATGAGACAGCTAAAAAAGCATACGATGAAAGATTGAATTGAAAATAATTAATAAATATGTGTAATATGGCATATTTCACGATACATCTAATCTCTTGACATGGCTATATATGTCACTTTTTTTAATATTTAACTAGAATTTCCAAGCAAATTTTAACGAAATTGAGCATATTATACTTGTCTAAATTGTAGACATTTATAGTTACTGTTTGGCATCTCTAACACAATAAGTATATTTTTATGAAAGATTTTCCTTCTTTAAATCAAGGAAATAATTTTAGAGTTATCACATTCAAATAAAAAAAATAAACCATAATTAGTTTTTGTTTCAATTACAATGAAATAATAATTTAACTTATAAACTCCACGTAGACGATATGCGTCAGGATAAACACACATTATTGCCTTGATCACACGTAATAATTTACGAAGTTCTCATATCGACGTCGCCACACCTTGAAGGCGCCACCAAAGTCGATTCATTCGACTGTTAAGAGTTAACTCGTTTGATAAGACCACCTCTGTAATAGAATTATCATTTAAATAACTTATTTTAATATTAAAATACACTCTAGATATAAAGGAAAAGAATACACACTAAAAGAAATAGCTTTTAAACGTTTATAATCTATAATCTATATCTATAATAATAATAATAATAATAATAATAATATATATAAAAGCGAAAGGTCACTCACTCATCACGAAATCTCCGAAACTATAACACCTACAAACTTGAAATTTGGCAGGTAGGTTCCTTATAAGACGTAGGCATCCGCTAAGAACGGATTTTACGAAACTCGACCCCTAAGGGGGTAAAACGAGGGTTGGAAGTTTGTATGAAAGTCCTATGTTTTTGAAGTAAGAGACAGAACGTGAAAAGGTGTCCAAATAATGTATCTTTAAAAATCAATTCCTTTTTGGGGTTAAAACGGGGGATCGTAGGTTGACTCACTCATCACGAAATCTCCGAAACTATAATACCTACAAACTTGAAATTTGGCAGGTAGGCTCCTTATGAGACGTAAACATCCACTAAGAACGGATTTTACGAAACTCGACCCCTAAGAGGGTAAAACGGGGGTTGGAAGTTTGTATGAAAGTCCTATGTTTTTGAAGTAAGAGACTTAAAATTTAAAATGTAAGCTCTATAGATGGTGAAAAGGTGTCCAAATAATGTATCTTTAAAAATCAATTCCTTTTTGGGGTTAAAACGGGGGATCGTAGGTTGACTCACTGATCACGAAATCTCCGACACTATAACACCTACAAACTTGAAATTTGGCAGGTAGGCTCCTTATGAGACGTAAACATCCACTAAGAACAGATTTTACGAAACTCGACCCCTAAAGGGGTAAAACGAGGGTTGCAAGTTTGTATGAAAGTCCTGTTTTTCAAGTAAGAGACTTAAAATTTAAAATGTATGCTCTATAGGTGGTGAGGAGGTGTCCAAATAATGCATCGTAATCTATATATATAAAAGAGAAAGTTCACTTATCATGAGAACTCAATAACCACTGGATGGTCCATCCATCCAGGATGGACAAAGATGAAATTTGGCAGGGAGGTAGATTATAGTTAGTAGACGTCCGCTAAGAACGGATTTTGCGATATTCCACCGCTAAGGGGATTTAATTGGGGTTGATAGTTTGTATGAAACATATACAGCAGCTATAAGTTCGCCTGATAGGCTATTTATACTGCAGCCTGAAAATAAAACTAAAAATTTGGTGTATAGAGAGGTGTTATAAAAATAACTATTAAATTTACTAAATTGCACCTTTTAAAAAGTTACTCAGTGTGATAAGCACTTCAAATGACTGAAATAAAAAAACTAATTTGCGTTAAACATCTTAATAGTAATGCATATCTTCATAACCACGCTAACGTAGTCGCGGGCGACAGTTAGTGTATTATAAAACAAACTCCCCAAAAGAATATGTGATCGATTCCTTCAAAATCTACTGAACGGATTTTCATGCGGTTTCACCAATGGAGAGAGGGCTTCAAGAGGAAGGTTTACGGAACGGCTAAGCCGATTTTGATGATAGTTTCACTGGAAGTTTGCCGGGAAAACTTTGTGACACACTGATTACTACGCGGGCGAAGCCGCGGGCACAGCTAGTCTACTATATAATTCGAGCTAAATCTGAGCAAAAAATGCAAAATGAGAATCTTGAAAATATATAGATTGATGGATTGATTGATTGATTTTATTTTATTGTATTTTTAATCGATTTAATAATAATCATATAAATTTTTATCGCTTTTTTCTGTCATACAAACCTTAAAAAGGAAGCATAATAAAGAGTTAAAAAAGGTGGTTCAAGTACGTTCATGCGTTTTAATTTGTATAAATAATAAATAAGCAATGTACATTTCTAACATAGAATAAATAATTAAAATTGACTAGTGTGTCGGTGTTCAAAACAAATAAAAACAAAATCGCGTAGTTTTTACAACGTTACCTAGTACGAATGAAATTTATTTTCATACGATCGATATCTGACTAAAATAATACAAATCAAATTTTTGCGTTCGTTTTGTTTTTACAAACAAACTTTTCTGACACGGAACAACCACCAAAGTATATTTCAGTTTCGATACAAAATATTAACTTAAATTCGTTAAACATGCGCCGGAATACGTGATCTGAATAAAAACAGGATAGTATAATTCATATAAATAAAAATTTAAAGTCAACTCCTATGAACTGTCTATATAATAAAAATGGGTCGCCGGAATGTATTTATACGTACGTACGTAAAACGTACACTAAATTTGTTTATATTTTATCCTTTGTTAAATTCAAGATAAGATTTACAGGAGAAAAATAAAGAAAATAATTGCGTCGGCTCGCAAACGAAAAGCAACCGACTTCAATTATACCGACAAGTTACACAACGTAGACAAAAAAATTGTCAAGTAAATACGCATTATTAGATATAACTCAAAAAGTACTTGTCAGATTTCGATTAATTTTTAATGAGACCATATTATTATGACTAGCATCACCTTTTTATTTAAAAAAAAAAACAGAATTGGTCCACTCAATAAAAATTTCGGAGTTAACATACATAAAAAATACAGTCGAATTGAGAACCAACTCCTTTTTTGTCGTTTAAAAAAAATGTGACAAATAGACGTAACAATATACGGATGAAAATTTGAAAATGTACTAACACAACAAATGGGATCATTCACGAAAAGTTAAAAAAGTTTATTTAAGCTTGAGTGCTTGGACGAAAGAATTCTACAGACAATTAATTATTTGAACAAGGTATAAAAATATAGTGAGAACGTCATTGATCTATAAAAAAAAAAAACCGAGAACGTGGACTAATAGGAATTACGAAAACTACGAAAAAGAAATACGCCATCCCGTTACAAACTCAGCCAAATGTAAATTTAATTATGAATAAACATTTAAGACGAGACTCGCGCCAAATCGTTATCGACACCGCGTTTTGTCGATATTCATTGAGAACTGGTATCGTGTTTCTCGACTGTATATAATTAGTGGCGCGTCACTAATCGCTCGGACGTTTTATAAGATTGATTGGCGTATAGCTATATTGTTAGTGACGTGCCACGAGATAATGAGTTGTGACGTAGGACGTGTCGATGATAAATCACATAGTGTTGTTTTAACACTTTTTTTTAATGGAATATTAGTTTACTAAGCGATGTATCAAATTTCTTAACCGGTATACTACTTGTTAGAATTGACGGTCATTAAAAGTTGTAAGTGTAGTCATTTTTTAATTATTGACTATGGCTTTTTTGTTAATGATTATTATAATCGTTGACGGACGCAATCGATATATGCTTATGCCAACAATATATGATATATTAACAAAGGCGTTCTTATTTGATTGTTTTTTTTTTCATGTATACATATAATGACGCTATATCTCCTTCAATTCATTTTAATATAATATTCGTTTATAAATGTTGTTTTGTGAAATATTTAGTTTGCATTAAAAGAAACCTGTAATATAGTTACACAAATAAAAATATCGTTTGTGTACTTATGTATGCACGTAAGAAGTTATACTTCATTGGCTAGCTAACTTCACGTTGCTAATTCCTTCTCCGTTGACTAGCTAACTTCAGGGTGTCGGTTTTTTGTGACGGTGTGCGCACGTAACGTAAAAATTTACTCCCATCATTTTTCCTTAATTCGCCAAAAGAAGTTTAACTTCAATATATGTCAAAAAGCCGACTAATATTGCTAATCTTTTTCGTTGACATAAAGAAGTTCATTCGAACAGACTTCATTCATTTGTCTCCAACTATCCCAACTTGTACAAATCCCTGAGACGTATCAAATAAAATCTCGACTCCATCAATTAAAAGATACCAGACCCGATTATAGATAGAGATAATTAAACGCATTAATTACAATACAATTTCTCCGAGACCCATATCGATAAAACGGAATATTTGAATATATATAAATCATGACTATTTACATACAAAACAAGCCGTTTCTTGATTTATTTTATTGGCTTTATCGACAAACGTCTTAACATCACTGTGCGAAAGAGTCGTATAAAAATAGGAATGTTAAGTAATTAGGACTTTATGTTTATATAAATAGAGTCTTTATTTTGCTGTTGCGTTTGTTGTTTCGTTGTTTAAATTTTTAAAATGAACCGCTATCTTTAAAAATTAGAGGGTAGATAGATATCTGTGATTAGGATTATACTCAAATTAATGTATTGTAAAATAGTTCTTGAGACCATTTCATCTGATAACAGGAATCATTTTTTAAATATTTTTTGTACGATTTGATCGGTTATTTGTTGTTATTATTATAATTTATTGTATTTATTTGTAACAGGATGTTTAAAGTAATTATTTGTTTACTAAACGAGTTATTGAAGAATTCGATTCGTTGGCGCAGCGTTCACCGAGCTAGACGCTGGTGGTTGCGGGTTCGTTCCCTGCTCACGATTGACATTTCTATTGGGCATATAGATATTTGTCGATGTCTGGGCGTTTGTACTTGTGTATTGTGTATGTTTCCTTACCCCGACACAGAATATATACCTAATACTAAGGACCCGTGAGTGTGAAGCGTTTATTTTATTTTATTTTTAACCGACTTCAAAAAAAAGAGGAGGTTACTCAATTCGACCGTATATATATTTTATTTTAATGTATGATCGGGGATAACTCCTTCGTTTATGAACCGATTTTGATAATTCTTTTTTTTGTTGGAAAGGAGATATCCGTAGTTTGGTACCATGATAAGGAAACCAGGGTCTGATGATGGAATCCCAGAAATGGAGGGACACTCGAAAATCCGCATAACTTTTTACTGTGTGTACCAATTTTGATTATTTTTAATTTAATCGAAAGCCGATGTTTATCATGTGGCCACATTTAAATTTCATCGAGATCTGATTTCAACTTTTAGAGTAATCTTTGAAATAGTCAAGTAAATACTGATTGTATTTACTTGACTATTTTTTCGTCTACCTACGTTGTATTACTTGTCGATATAATTGAAGTCAGTTTTTCTTCGTTTGCCTGCAAACACAATTATGTTTTTTTTTCTTATCAAAGAACATTCTTGTTTAAATCACGATTATTAATATTCCTACATGAGGTTTATGATTTAAATATTGCATACATCAGCATGATAAGTAAATAAAATATATACATAAATGAACGTAACTAAATCAAATTAAATTGCTAGATAAGCTTGTCTAACTTGAAAGTATTTCTTTCTACACGTTAACCGCTATAGAAAGGTCAAAGTAGTATTTATTCGACCTCTTTATAGCCTTTGAGGAAAAATATTCCTTGTATCGTTCAATCGCCAACGAGCTGTTAACTGCCTTTTTATAGCAGTGTCCATATCACACAGTGAGTACGGTCGAACCGTGGGTGGTCGTAGTTTGTGCCGCGGAAGTTGGTAATGTAGATATATTTTCGTTTACGAACTACAAAGAAGACATTCTAATAGGTATGTATGTACACAATCGGTTGTTCAAAAATATGACATTCGGTTGTCAGTAAATCATCTAATATATAAAATTCTCGTGTCGCGGTGTTTATAGTTAAACTCCTCCGAAAAAGCTTGATCGAATCTCATGAAATTTTGTGTGCATATTGGGTAGGTCTGAGAATCGAACAACATCTATTTTTCATACCCCTAAGTTATAAGGGGGGTGGGGGTATTAAGGAGCTATCATATATGACAAAACAACGTTTGCGGGGTCAGCTAGTAGTCATTATAACTATTAATAATACGGCGCTGAATTTCAACGTTACTTCAACGTTTTAAAGGTATAGATATAGAAATTTAAACGAGTTCTAATTTCTTTTACGTTTTATTTTTGTACTAAAGAAAGCTATTTTCTGTTTGCGATCACTACCGCAAAGCGATTCTAACTCTGTCCACCAAGCACTCAATATGCGTTCCAATACGTAAAAACTTAAACAAAAACGAATCCATAATTGAATTCTATATATTTACAATTAGCTCCCTAATTGCTAAATAGCGATCTCTTCAAAGCAATTCAGTTGCGATTGTCATTTTTTTCTGATTCGAATTTCAAAAATTGTATTTATTTATAGAATACTAACGACTAGGTTCTTGTGAAACAATTCATTAATAGCTAAAAGGAAATTGCTCGCCACTTTAGAAAATTTTCATCTTCTACCTGTACCCCTAAAATACCTCTTGCGGTTTCATCTGACCCAAACTTTCCCTAGTTGTTAAATTTATAAGCATTTAGGAAATAATAGTTTAATGTTCTATTACTTTACCTAATAGATAAGCTACCTCAAAATAATTATTTTTGGTGAGAACTTTGTTTAAACAAATTTTCTAGTTTTATAATATTACACAAATATTATTACCATTTATACTTACGTGTTTGGTATAAAAGCAGCTTACAAGAGATTTTTTACCAGAATTTCAAACGATCCTAATATCATTTTATCATGAGCACAATTTTATTATATTTTAGAAAAGGTTTTTTTTTATTTATGTTTTTGTAATGTCGTCTACCTGATATTAGAGATCAGTTGGAAGTTATTAAAATTTAATTTATTGCATATTACATATTACAATATTTAATATGTTATGTACAATAATTAATTGCATTTATGATAATAGTATAATGATAATAAAAATACATTAAGATAAATAAATATTTATATTAATGTATTTTATTATTAATACATTTAATCACGAAATAACAATAAAATATTAAAAACTAAGCACAAAAGTGTGATAGCATACTTTTAAGGTGTTTTTCGTTTATTTAATAAAAATGAATAGAATTGGAATACGAGTAAAAGATTTATTATAACTAAGTACGCTTTTTTAACCGACTTCAAAAAAGGAGAAGGTGCCTTGATTCGACCGTAAATACGCATTTTTTTAAATGTGTTAGTGTTATATCACCATAGCAGATAAATAAATCATCACATATAATTTTATATTTACAGTTGTCATTGAAATTAAATATTTATAGGTATGTAGGTGTATAGGTAGGAAGGTGTTTTATTAATTTTTACTATCACGTCACAAATAAAATTCTAAGGGACCTCTGCTACTTAATAAAAATACTATAAAAAAAAATTATGAACCTTTATCGTCATAAAATTTAATGAAGCATCTGCTACAAAAATATTATAAAAAAATAATAATAGTTTTAATCATTTATAAATAATATCATACAGAACCAGTCCGCCATTCAATTAATATCACCCTACCACATTCAATACTACATAGAAAATGTTCAATAAGCGTAACTAATGCACTTATAATAATCCAATAGTAATTACACTTCAATTGAATGGAATTATGCTATGCACATCCGAGTTGATATTCAATGAACAATTTATAAGTACTTTTAATTTTTCTTTTAAAAGAATATTTAATATTTATTTTATTAAGTCTTTAAATTACTGTCGGTGATACCGTGTGCCACTTCACATTTGTTTTTTTTTTTTTTATAATATGGGAATATTATAATAAGAGACCGAAATAAATGTGAGATATTCTTAATATTAAATCTTAATATTTTATGGGTTTCGCTTGGAAACAAAGGTTTGTTTACTTTTATATTTTGTAAAACGTTGTTATTAAACTATGAGTGAACGCCTCACAGTCAATGGTCCCCAGTACGTTGAAATCCTCTGTTGGGATACAAAACATGTCAAACATCAGTATGACTCATATATATGCTTCGATAGCAAAATCCAGTTGCAGGGATAACTGCACTAATACATTATCAGCGGCGTTGTGACGTTTTCGGCTAAAGCTCCCGGCGGATTAATTCACACCGAATTCTCTAATAATTATAGTCATAGCCGATTTGCAGAAAACCTAAATAATTATACATCTAAGCATGCCTCAGGCAATGTATCTATTGGTTAAAGTGTCATGAAAATCCGTTATGTACTTTTCAAGTTTTATCGCAAAAAGACAGAGAGATAGACGCGACAGACTGATTTGCTTTATATTATGTTAAGATGTTGTTTGTTAATTTATTATATTAAGCAAGTTATGTGGCTTTATTTCAATATGATTCATATTGTTTTCTACTGTTTACGGGAGTTTTACTCATTATGATGAGACAACTTTTTCGGATTTTATTGCGGTTTATTAAGTTTTTTAAATTCTCGATGTTTCGGATACTCTACTGCAACAATGGTCATGGAAGAACTGATATTTAAAAAACTCAATAAACCGCTATAAAATGCGAAAAATTTGTTTCGTTATAATATCATTTTTATAATAGCGCCCTTTCCTACCTTTTACTGATATCTAAATATTTATGTATTGATAGAAAATTAATTCCACGGTTTAACTTCACAAGCAGATAGGTTTCGCATCTATTATATTACTGTAAGTATAGATAACGATAAAGGCAGACAATAATTTCTATATCGCCCTTTAGCCTCTTAAATATTGTAAAACCGGTCAAGTACGGTTTAAAATACAAAACGAAGTTTGGTACTATTGTTATGTATAACAATACATATTTTTAAAAATCGAACTTCGAGCGAAAAAAATTAAAAATAAGATTTTTGTATAGAGAAAAGGGGGACAACGGATATTTTTTTGTCATACATATTATTATAATTAACAGCCATAGTTAGTCATTCCTGCTGAATTCTTTAAAAAAATCTTAGTAATTAGCGATTGTTGATACTCCTAGGGCCCGTTTTACTGGTCACTATTAGTTTACCTTGCAGGTAAGTTACTAGACACTTACACTTGCTTTCGACAAAATTTTTTTTAATCGAAAGGTGGTGTGTGTCAATTGGTCCCATTTAAATTTATTTGAGATCTAACAACTACTTTTCGAGTTATATCTAATAATGCGTTTTTACTTGACGCTTTTTTGTCGACTTACGTTGTATTATACCGCTTTGTCAACTAAGAATAAAAGAGCCATTAGGGCCTAAAACAACAATTATTAAATTCACAGACTACAAATACAATATCTACATTGAAAAGTGAGTTTTAATGATGATTAAGGAAATCTATTATAATCTTTTATCTGTTGGATACCGTTATTCGTTAGATAACTATCAGCAACCGGGGATACCGGACAAAAGTATGAACACAAACATTATACATCTTCAAGTGGCATTCTGCAATACGATAGAAACAAAATACAATAACACTTGACAAATATTGATAGAGATGTTATGATAAGTACCTACCTACACACGCAACTTCTCATATAATATACACCTACGTCTTGTTCAGATTTTTTTCCAAAGATAATTTTACCTCACGCACATAATAATCTATTATTTGTTGTAACTCAGATGCTGTGATACCATACGATTAAATTAATAGCATCAAAGATCATGGCTTCCGTTTTCTTTTCGTTGTCAATTTGAAATAACAGTTAAGTATGACCCAATATTCAAATGTGTGCGTTTTGAAATTAAACGTTCGCCCAGTGGTCGAAATTCGACCATAATTAATTTAAATTAGAAATTTTAACATTAAACAAAAGAGCATAATATATGCGCATATATATATATATATATATATATATAATACATAAAGTAATATTAAGTGTATATATATATATATATATTTGAAAACATTTACGAAATTTATGTTCGAATGTTGTAAATAAAAAAAAATACAGTCAAATTGAGAACCTCCTCCTTTTTAGAAGTCGGTTAAAAAAGATTTTAGTTCTGATATGGTGTGAAAATAATGAATGATTTTAAATTTTTAAAATATGAATATTTTTTTTATTAGATATATAAAATATCTAGATATAGCTGATTTTAAATAAGAAAGATATAAAAACTTTTTTAATATGTAGGTAGGTAGGTACCTGATAATTATTTCTGCATTTTGGAATTTTTGATTACGGTTCTTAAAATTAGAACATCAATTTTTTCTTGCATATCGTATTACGGAATTAGATTATTTTTTTCTTTATTAAATACAACAATATTACCTTACTTTACAATCATCTACTTAACTCTTATCTCGTAAATATCCCACAGCTGGCTATATACTATAAAGGTCAAGACAGCTTAATCCACTACATGCCGTTCCTGATTACTAAATAAATCTATAGCTATAATTAACTGGTCATTTTTCATCTCCAGGCATAAACGGAAAGTTACGAACTTGCTACCATCGAAGTCATCAGCAACCAATCAGAGCACAGGGTCACAGAGGCGAGCGCCACCACCAGCGCCACTTTACGAGGACCTTCAGGATCTGCCTCGGCGACCACCGTTACCACACAGACCCGAAACTGGACCACAACTTGAGGTAAATATGACTACCATTAAAATATTCACCTGCATCAGAATGTGCTAAGAGAAGAAATTATTCCTCTATTTGAAATTGTTACTTGGTAAAAGCAGATATAATGTTTAACTTTTTGCTCAAACCTTTTTGTTTACTAAATTGATTAATGATTAAAACTATTTATAAATCTTTGTTATGAATAGTACTATTTTTACATTGATTACGTTTTTGGAAATATGTGTTTGTACAAGTTTTGTAAACTAAATACAAGGCATACATAATTATGTAATAATATATATTTTTTAATTTTCTTCCAGATGGTGGAAACAAAGAGATCCAATTGTCAAGAACGTGTATTCGTTTGCGGAACTGGTGGCTCATGGAGAGGTGGCAACTCTTGTGTCGGAGATGCGTGTGGTGCTCCTCTATATGAGGAGCTGCCACATCGTTCAGATGACTCTATTCACAGCGACGACCACTTCGCTGAAGACGAACTCAGCCTCGTCGGTGAAGCGGTTCCTTGTCGGACGTGCTCGAGACCACCTGTTCCACATTCCTTGCCTCACAGGCCAAGGCCGCAAAGATTAGATCGGCGACCTAAATCACTTGAACGGCGACGAGCTCAACATAGAATGCCCAGACATATACATCCGCCTGATCCATCAGAATTCCACGAAGGAGTGCTTCTAGATGCTTTGTTAAGGTTATATCCTCAGGTCGGCACAGTTGGTGCTCGACCGCAAGGACCTATGCCTATGGGCCCAGGCGGAGCGTGGCCTGGCGGAGAATTGCCTGGTATTAACTGCTGGAGAGGTCCAAGAGCGTCCCCGAAACCTCCTAGTGGAGATTCCTCTTTTGGTTCCGATTCAGGATACAGTAATAATACTTGCGGGACTTGTGGTACAAGGGCTTCCTCTAGACATCGCTTGTCAGCTGAAATACCATTGTCATGAACAAAAAGATTGTTCGAACTTGGCGATGGGCGTGCCATAATGGTTTCATTTTGAGTGATAAAATTATTTTTAATTCCAAGCATTTCTTAGGATTACTTCTTACGGCCTACTTTCACTGATATTCAGTATGGCCCTTTGCCTTCTTCGATAATAGTATTTGTGAATGAATTATTATGACTATGGAACTTAGTGATACCTAGTAGTGATAATATTTCTACGACCTGTACAAAAGAGTTTCTTGTTAGCTGAAGATTTTCCGACTAGGAATAATCATACTTGATTTTGGTCATAGCGTTTTGATATTCATTTTTTGATTCGATTCAATTGAATAGGTAATTTTGTACAAAATTTTGAGACCATAGGTAATATGTTGTAGCTGTTTCGTCCTAGTAAGTTGTATTGAACTAGTCCTAAATTTATTGCAATTATCAAATTATAATACACATATTTGATTTAATGTAAAAAGATAAATTGTAAATTGTGAAATTTACTAAAATCTGTAGATATTGTAAAAACAGTTTATAGTAATTAAGTTTAGTATAGTGACTTGAATTTTGTAATCATATCACGATAAATTATCTACATTGCATTTATAGTATAAAACATGAATGTTCTAATATTTTAACGCTTTATTTATTTATCTATTTCTGGTGCTAAACATATTTTATTATTTGTAATACTGGTAGTTACGTCACATAAAAATACTGTAATTTTTGCTTTTGAATACTTTAATACAGTGTGAAATTGTATGGAACCTCATTTACGTACTATTTTTTTTCTCTTTTAAAGTTGGTATACACAGGCCGTTTCTAATTTAGATGAAAAATATAGGTACGTCAGTGTAAAGTACTTCTCGAAGAAAAAATAGTATGAAATAAGATTTGTTTTAATTTTATACTGAAATAATTGCAATGGCAATCTTTCAAACTTATCATGTACAGAAAAATTGTATTATAAAATTATTATTATTCGACAATCGAAAATTGTTCTCGTTTCTGTTTTTATTATATTATTTAAGCAATATTTATTATTATTTTACCATCGTTTCGCATTGTAATATATCAAAGCATCACTATTATGATAAAATTAACGGACGAATGAGTCTATTTATAAACTTGAGAAGCACAATAAAATAAAAAATAAATACATTTCTAAATAAACAATTATTTTATTTTCCTAACACATATGTACATCTTAACACACACACAAACATAAAAAAGCGCCCGCGCGCGCACACACACACTATATGGACACACCAATGGATTTAATACTAATTCCCAAATATATGAAGCTAGATATTTTGACAATACAATGATTTAGTAGCTTTAGCTCCTATCCGATACACCAGCTATTTCAGGTTCGATCCCCGCACATCTCAAATGTCTATATAGCCTATACAGATGCCAAGTTTGGGGCGTTTTTGAAACTGCAGTTTTGCATGTAGAGTTTTAAGTTTGTCTTACAGTAAATGATCATTTACATTTTATGTCAATTTAATGCATTTAAGTTAACGATTTACTCACAATTGCACTTTTGACCCAAAGTCATTTTTAACTATTTTTACAAGTGTATACACTTTAGTATAATAGGCTTATTATGCGGATTTATGAGCCTATCGCTTCAGCCATTATGAGCCTATATTTTACCATAATTATTATTGTTACTTAACAATACTAAGCTTATTTTTTATTCCTAATGATTTCAAAAGCAATAGCTTTTAAAACTGTTAAAAGAATTAATGCATTAAACAGTCTTACAAAATTCTATAGTTACTAATAAGTTTGTTTTGCTTTAAAATATTTTTGTGCAATACTTTATGCTAAAACACTAGACAGATATAAGTCAGTACATAATGTGTATGTGTAGAAATGTATATGTGTAGAAATGTGTACACATTTTTCTGCAAAGCTAGCTTGTCTCTTGCTGCAATGCACAAATAGCTCGTTAAATAGAGTTTCCACATTCCGTAAAAGTGATAGACATGTCACAACGATAGATTATAGTGCAGACTTTGCATTTTAAGATTAAAGGCTGATGCAAATTATCTGGACAAAGATATACGCTAGGCCATTTTTTTTATTTCTAACAAATAGCTAGTTTTCATGGGAGTTTCTTGTTTTTGGACTATTTTTAAACAATGGAGATCTTTTAAGATGCATCAAAGAATGGCTCCAAAATATTTAGTTTCTAAATATTTGTAACCGTATCTTATACGGTAGGCCGTTACAAATTATGGTCGTCAATTTTAAATTATGACAAGGGTAGAAAGGTTATCGAAAATAGTCGAATTCTCATCATAAAGGCTAAAGATAGTTCTAGAGAAATAATTGTGTTTGCTCACAAACGAAAAAAACCGACTTCACGACTTCTTACATCGACGAGTAATACAACGTAGATCGACAAAAAAATAGTTAAGTAACTATGCGTTATCAAAGATTACTCAAAACGTAGTTATCAGATCTCGATAAAATTTATATGTGACCACATGATAAACATCAGCTTTCGATTAAATTAAAAATTATCAAAATCGGTATACCCAGTAAAAAGCTATTGCGGATTTTCAAGAGTTTCCCTCGATTTCTCTGGGATCCCATCATCAGATCCTGGTTCCCGTATCATGGTACTAAACTAGGGATATCTTCTTTCCAACTAAAAAAGAATTATCAAAATCGGTACACCCAGTAAAAAGTTATTGCGGATTTTCAAGAATTTCCCTCGATTGCTCTGGGATCCCATCATCAGATCCCGATTTCCTTATCATGGTATTAAACTAGGGATATCTCCTTTCCAACAAAGAAAGAATTATCAAAATCGGTACATTCAGTAGAAAGTTATGCGGTATAATACAACGTAGGTCGACGAAAAAAGCGTCAAGTAAAAACGCATTATTAGATATAACTCGAAAAGTAGTTGTTAGATCTCAAATAAATTTAAATGGGACCAATTGACACACACCACCTTTCGATTAAAAAAAAATGTCGAAATCGGTCCACACGGTCAAAAGTTCTGATGTAACATACATAAAAAAAAAAAAAAAACAGTCGAATTGAGAACCTCCTCCTTTTTTGGAAGTCGGTTAAAAACTATCATCTACAACTACATCATCTGAATCAACAATTATATAGGGGATTAAACTAAAGTAAAATTCGTCATATTAAATGTATGATTACTTTTTATTACTAAACTACTATTAAAATGTATTAATTAAATTTAAAACAAAACATTTCAATTTACCAGACATAACCGTTCCTATAACTTTCCCACAGCGATCTTCATTACGAAAACAATATTCAAGTTTAAAATACAATCAAGATGCAAATTTAAAATCAGTAGCGCAGTTTAAATTATTCCTCTTTGTAATGCCATTCCCGATCTAGATACAAGATCGTCAAGTTATTTCCTAAGGAACCTCTTAAATTTTATCTTTATTATGCGTAAACAAAGGGGTCGGATTTATATGCAATTTATGATGTAATTATTTTGAGATTAAACGCCGAATGAACCGGTATTATGTTACGTTAAACTAATATCCGAGATTGTAAACACGTCAAAGTTGGTAAATTTAATGTTCTTTGTAGGTTTTAATTTATTTCAGAAAGGATAATAAGGGATTATTATGTTTGCTTAATAAACTTGCCTAAGACTATGTTTGATAGTTTAAAACTTGTGAAGTGACGTATTTAGTGGTCTTTTTTTTAAATGAATTAAAATAATTAACGATAATATTAGCATAGATTAAAAAATATATCAGCAGCGTTGTGGAGTCAACGCCAGCTGACTACTGGTCGTGCTTTTTATATAGATTTCACTTGTCTTTGGTAAAATTTTGATCAATTCAACACATTTGAGTTTAGAATTCCTAATGTGTGGGTAACACAAAAATAAAATCGTACATATTAAAATTTTGATCATTAATATCTGTAATTCAAATTCCCCTACACCGTACGCCTAATGTAGATTTAAACAGACATTAGAAAAGTTTCCTATATACGTGGAAATGGCAAGTTTGAAGATTGTCAGACAGACAGACTTGATTGTCAGTCGTATTTCAAATAATTTGTCTCTTATCTTGTTAGTAGGCTCACTAAATTATTGTATTTAGTGGTCACTAAGAAAAATAGCTGTTTGGTGACAGAATTATTAGTAACAAGGAGATTATGATTAGAATAAGGAGACACAGATCAGAAGCAAATATCACTGCAATTACAACAATTCAGTAAACAAAATGGGTAAGTATTCTTGGAACTACTCCTTGGAACTCAATTTCAATAAGCTATCAACAGTACTACGAGTAAGTACAAGTCTTTCAAATGTCCTGTCGAAGTTTGATTTTGGAAGTCGAGCACAAATTTTCTCTTAAATGAATGGAACTGAATTTTGTCAAATATAAAATAGGGTCAGGACTAATTGCAATTTGATGTGGTTGTCACATTTTAAAAACTTCATTGCAATTACAAAAAGATTAGATTAATAGTTGTATGGCATGGAAAAGTAATAATTGTGGAATGATTAATTGACGACGTCATGGCACAGCGGTCGCAACAATAGCTGCTTGCGCTGGCGATCGTGGGCTCGATGCCCGCTTAAGCAAATATTTGTATAGGTCATACAAGTGTTTTCCGTGATCTGGGCTTTTGTGCTTGTGTAATGTGTGTTTTCGGACTCCCAACACAGGAGAAAATCCTAGAGGGGGCTATTGAGTGTGATGCGTAATTATTGTATTTATTTATTGCTATTTTTTTTATTAAAAATCTATAACTTAAATTAAAGTGAGGTTCAGTTTGAGGGTCCAACGCAATGATATATACTTTAAAGTAACAGTCTGTAAATCTTATACTGATGTTATTTTTCGTCAAAAAAATATAGATGTGAAACTTAATCGCTATAGATTAGCAGACTATTCAAGTCTCATTATTATTCGCCATAAAGTCCCTTTTCACCAAGCATAAAATTCAGATAAGTATCTGAAAATTTTAAGTTATTGTTTAATTTCACCACTAGGAAACATTTATTAATGTACATTCAATTTGTATGACATAATGTTCTAAATGTTTAACTCTTATACGCAATAAGTACTACATATATACCAACATAAAAATATACGCCACAATAAACTTTTCCAATAAGTCCTTAACTCTGCTCTAAAATAAGCAAAGCAAAAGTTTTGTCCTGTAATCATAATGTGGGTTCATTGAAAGTTGCCGTACAAACGTATGCAGCTCTTTCTCTGCACTGGACCAAACAACTGCTCTGTAGATAACATCTCCCTTATATTTTCATTACAGACTTCGTATATCTAAATGTGCCTCTAAAATTTATTAAAACTTTATTCATTAAATTTCTTTGCTGATTAATTAACGTTATTTTTCTCTTTGATTCTTTTACATTTAATTATTTAAAGTTTATTTTAGTCATTACTGTATGTATTTTAAAAACAAATGATAGCTTATTATCAGCAAAAGACCCGCGTTTTCTCATCTAAGTTGACATTCATGGTGTCTACGTCAGCTCTATGAGTCACAATGTGATGAATAATTCTGACCATCTGAACATTAAGAAAATCAAACATAGTTCTTGAGATTAGCAAGTTCAAACAGATAAACATGTTCCTTTGTTGATACTTTCTACCTAAACAAAGCGCCATGATTCATAATATGCTTAACCTCTTTTGAAAAAATCCGTTCCATCCACAATAAGTAGGTTATTATAAAATAAAATGAACTTGTTTTCTACTTCCCGACCAAAGTTCATTCGCAGAAAAAAACCAGTCAACCCTTCTTGCTTGCTTTATTGTAATACAGCAAAAAAGTATTTTATTATGACAATAAAAACATATAAGTAAATAAAATAATAAGTCCTGTAACGGGGTCCGGAAACATAACACAAGCACATACGCCCTTACCACGTCAAACATCTGTATGACCAATACAATACATATCACTCAGTCGATGCACTAACACGTCGCCAAATTTACTGTTGAAATTTATAAAAAATAGACAATTCAATTTTAAGCAATTAAAATATGCCGTTAAGAATAAAAACAATTACCAAAATAAATGAAAGCAAACCCGTTCCACACGTGCTAGATCTACTTACAGCAAATATTAATAAGCCGCCTAAGGCACTGTTGATTTATGTGTTTAGACGGGCTTGCGCAAATGAATACATTTTAACAACATACGCACACATACACACAAATACGGAGTGTCGCAGTCTAACTAAATGAGGTTATTATTTATTAGGATGACAGCAAAATAAAAGATGGTGTCGGTGATAATCGGGGAGCTAAAGATTGGATTTATTTGAGTGACAACTACTGAGTTAATTTTAGGGGCAATGGTATAAAGGATCACGTTAGTACGAGTTAATAAAAGAGTAATAATTTTGAATAATCTGACATGAATATGTGAAGATATATATGTCGTAAATATGTCACAATGTTGTGTTAATGTGGAGGGACTTATTTGTAATTTTGTGAATAAATTTTATTATTTTTAAAAGAAAAATATTGCGATACATTTAATTGAAATAAATTTAATTATGAAAACTATAATAAGGAATTACAAGAAGAATCACTTTGTTACTTAAAACATAATATTGTTTTAAAGTATAGTTGTTTATTTTTAGCATAATTAATCTAGTTATGGCGAAAACTTTTGTCTCTATTGATAAAATTGTCATTTGTATTACATACATGTTAATGTTTTTTTTTTTTGATACTTACTATCGAGAAATACATCGTGAGACTCGCGCTTTCATCTGCTATCAATTTTAATAATAATCGACGCTGTGAGCAGTATTTTCCTACTACCTTACGTTCCTATTACCATCGAAGTAATACTAAAAATATAAGTCTTAAACTTATGCGATACAGACTTATATAATTATAATTATACAGATTACTTCTAAGTCTTATAAATGAAACAAAGGACGTCAATGGAAGTGTAGTCTCAATACCGGCAACTAACGCTCGGGGCACTTCTGAAGTTGATAGGAACACTCAAAGGGTATCTGAACGGTTGAGTGGAACAGATAGCGGCTTAAACAATTTCAATATAAACAGAGGTTAAACTAATCCCTTACTATTTTTATGTTTATTAATTTGTGGTGAAGTTATTCGCGCATGAAACCAAATTTTTTGGTCTAATGCACATGACTAAATCACTATCCACATTTAAAATATTTACTGACGATTAAAACTATGTTTCATTGCCTGTTTTTTGATCTTATAATGCTTTTTTATTTTATTTTTGTACAATAAAGATTAAATAAAAAATAAATTTAAACCGAATTCAATTTCTCTTCTAAATTGTGTAATTTATAAAATTATGTAAATTGTAATTTGGGACTAAATAAATATACTCACGTTACTTTATAATAAAATCAACTCATTTCAAAACATGGATTTATTTATTCTGAATATAAACCTCTATCGTTGTAGGTATAAGCAGAAATGAACAGCCACGCTACAACAGTAAGAGTTGACAGATAATTCCCAAGAGAGTGATCATTATCTGGTGTTATGATCGACTCAGACTGACGTTTTTTTATGCTTTTCAAGATACGGCACGAAGATTCACAAGAAAGAATAAATACAGTATATATTAATATTATAAAAAAAGTATCGACTACGAAAGGGAATCTGGAAAAGTCTGCAATGGTCGGCGTTGATGAAATTTTGATTTATTCAGCCAGCAAGATCCCACTGCTGGACAAAGGTTATTTTTTTCGTATAGAAAAAGGAAAAAGATTGGAGCTTAATTTGCCACCATTCAAACCATCTTTATTGTATTCGTATTTTTTTTAAAGCTACTTTTCTTTTACCGTTAAGTCCAATCATGACCGCAATGTTGTAGCCAATAGTATTTCGACGATGAAAGATCATAGATAGAAGATGTTTATATATTATATTCTTTTATAATTTCCCCGCATCCATCATTCCTTTCCTTTCACTTCTTAAGTTGACAGAAGACGAAGCTACGCTAACTTCATCCTTTATTTTATACTAGCTGTGTCTCTCTATTTCACAAGCGTTAATTTTAAATAAAGCCTATATCTATCCTCAGTAAATGGTACGCAATCAGTAATGGTAACGCAACAAAAAAAAAAGAATTTTTCAATTACAACAAACATACAAACTTTTCAGCTTTATAATATTAGTATCGATTGTTTTTATTTAATTGTACAGTGAAATAAATAAATGTAAGAGTTCTCTACAATAAAATATATATTTAAATTTTCAACTAAAAGCAAATAAATCTTTATTTGTAACAAACCTATCTGAAGAAGGCGGCAACTTAATGTAAATGTAATGTTTTCCAAACCAGACAACATCTAATACAACCGCGCCAATACAAAAAAAAAGGTTTATGACTAGAAATTTACTTTGAAATAAAATTCTCTTGTTTCAAAGGTCAACAAAATTCGTTTGTAAATTTATTACAGACTCCTTTTGTTTCATTACAGTTAATCTTTTGTCATTATTTTGTCAAGTAAGTTTAATTATATACTTTGTCACAATTAAATTTACTTTTTATCAAAATAATTTCATCTAATTCATTGTTAAAAACTTCAAACGAACTAAGTCGTTTTACAGAACCGTTTTATCTTCAAATAAACTACAAATAAAACAGCCTATTTTAAGTACGCCTTGACATTACAATAATTTAAAAAATCATTTCTGACGTTTTAATAAAAAGAAAAATTTTGACTGAAATATATATGGCGCCTAGCATCCAGCTTAAAAGGACCATCGAAAAATAAACCGTTGTCTTGGTAATGCAACACGTTTGTAACAAGACAGGTCAAATTGTGCTGGTTGTATTTGGCTCGTATTCATCAAAAAGGACGCGAGGCAATAATTCTTTAGGGACAGACTCGGCCACGCGGAATGCAATTTATAAGAGCCGAGTTTGTCTCTAAATTCACTGAACACTCTCTCGTGACGATCTTTGAACGATAAATGATATAAATATCTGAACGACTATTTTGACATCGCACGATAAGCTTGGCTAACTGCAATTGGAAATGAAAAAAAAAATTGGAATACAAGTAATGTCCTTTCTTTCTTTAATATATCTGCAAATGTTCTGCTTTCTGTGGTTTTTAGACATAACCGAAAAATATATATATATATTACAACAATATATAGTGTAACTTTGTTTTATACTATGTGTATTCTATAATATAAAGTTCAAAAGTCATCCGATATGTATTCTACAATATAATTGTCGAAAACAAAAACATTTCGTATAACATTAAAATAGTTACCCATAACCCTTGATTGAAGATTTCAAGATTTATTTTAACTCTAAGCGTTTACGATGTTTGTCAACTCCTTTGTGTATCTCGACACGGTACAATGTCGGCCCTTTACATGTTTATTTTTAGCTAATTCTCATGACATTAACACGGCCAGGTGTCTTTTATTAATTTTGACGCTAAGTACGATTGTTTATTGGATTAGACAATTTAATATTTGTAGTAGGTATTCATATCCCTAAGTTATGTGTCTGAGATATTTGACTTATGATTAATAGTTACGTTGTAATTGGGCTTTGTCGTCTAATAATTCTCTTCGCATAATACGTTGTATGTGTGTATACACGCATGTATCATTTGATTAATTGTATCTAATCTAATACTATTAAACGAGCAATTCTTATATATAATCTGAAGCTCGGAAACGGCTCCAATGGTTTTCATAAAATTTAGTATATAGGAGGTTTCGGGGAAGATAAATCCATCTAGCTAGGATTCATTTTTAGAAAATGTCGTTTTATCCCTGTTTTTAGGGAATAAAAAAATATCGTTAGAATACGAAGGTAAATTTCGCATCTGTCAATTTAGTTGTAATAGCTCGGTGGGAAATTGGCCGGTTGGGATCAACCGAGAAGATCACGGTTCAAATCCACATGTCCCTGAACAATTATTTTTTCTTTTTTTTCTAATTGCACAGGTTATTTTTTATTTAAATATATAGTTCTTATTTTTATTATTATGTCAGTAACGTCAAAAAATAGTATTCATATTCTATCATAATTTTTTTTTTATATAATTAATATTTTATAAATATGTAATTCGTATTTAAATATGATTTTCAAAAAAAAAAAATACAATTAGTTGGAGCGCCTATCAGTTTTTGAGAAGCAATTACTCTCAATCTTGTAATTGTGAATTTTGTGTCAATTTTTTATTTATCGTTATTTTTCATTTTTATTTTGCGTTAATTCAGTATTAATAATTGTGTTTGCAGGCAAACGAAAGAAAATCGACTTCAATTACATCGACAAGTAATACAATGTAGGTACACGAAAAAATTGTCAAGAAATAGGCATTATCAAAGATGTAAATTGTAATCAGATCTCGATGAAATATGACCATATGATAAACATCGGCTTTCGATTAAGTTAAAAATCATCAAAATTGGTATACCCAGTAAAAAGTTATGTGGATTTTCGAGAGTTTCCCTCGATTTCTCTGGGATCCATCATCAGATCCTGGTTTTCTTATCATGGTACCACACCAGGGGATATCTCGTTTCCAACAAAAAAAGAATTATCAAAATCTTTTCATAAACGAAGAAGGTATCCCCGAATATACATTAATATATATATATATATATATATATATATATATATATATATATAGAGTTTCCTCCGGACGGATTAAATAACCTCCTCCTTTTTTGAAGTCGGCTAAAAAAGACTTCATCCAAACCGGCAGCGAATCATTTTAATTCTCTCTTCTACTACTAATCCTTCACGATTTACAAAAAATACCGAGTTAAATTATGACCACAATGGTCACTATATTGGTGATGAAAGCACATTGACGTCGTTTTCAATTCTCTTTTGGAGCAATAACGTCAGTAGAATTATGTTTTTGTAGTTATGGTAGCTTGGTAGGGTTCTTCCTCTAAGGTGAAGAGTATATAAAGGCGTCAGTCCTTGTTGTAATTATAATCACTTTAAATCCTTAAGAGCAGCGTTGTACTTTATTCTGCGACCCTTCTCCTATGTAGCCTCTAACAAAACAGACACGTAAAATATATATCTATATATAGTTTCGTTTCAATTAATTATTTAACCAACTCAGTAAGCGACACATTTGCGGTTCCTCCAGGACAGCATCTATTTGTGGACATTACTACATATACAACTTTCTTCGAAGCGCCTTTTCGTTTGCTAGCAAAAAAAAAACTTGATAAAGATAGTTATAGAGTTGTTATTACGCATTTTTAAACTTCGAGAATCTAAAAAATTTCTAGGCGGGAAACACTCACAGCACGTCCAGAACATGATAAACATCTGTGTGACTATGCTTACATTTATCAAATGTATTACGCATATAGCCTATAAAGTTGCTAAAAAAGCTGAAGAAACTTACTAACGGAAAAAGACTTTTTAAACTCGCATCAAAACATTACAACTTAACGCGTTTAACCAAACAAACTTCAAAATAACATATGTATATGTATAGATAAGTTATAATTATAGATAATAACATTATACTCTTCATCGGTTTGACCTTTTAACCCCACGCTACGTACGTTAATAAACCATGTGACCGTCCTCCCATTTAAAAAAGGAATTAAGTCATAAAACAACATTTTAAAATTATTAGGTTCATCGTGACAGCTGCGCCCATATTATGAATTGTTATCATGCTAAAATTATACACTTACGTGTTGTGTATCTGGTCATCAACCAATAAGAATTAAGCAAATAATTTCTATAATTTTAAGCCCCCACGAAGCGTTAAGGGGCGTTGCCGTAGTATACAAAATAATGAAAACTTAACATGTTGTCTGTCGTGTTTAGTTTAATATTTATATTGTTGTATTTTTAGGTTAAAAAGATTAAATGTTATAAATAACGGGCTTTATCTATTCTACAAAAGGTATTTTAAGTTCACAATAAACTTACCTTCTTCTATATATATAAATGAATGTTTGTCTGTATGTCCTTTATAGAATCGTAAATTATGCATTTGATCATGTCATGATCTTCAGCAAAGTGTTGTTATATTTTTTCATTTTTTTAGTGAGCATGACAAGGAAAAAAAAGAAAAAAAGCGTAGCAACGCACGCAGGGTAAAGCTAGTTATTTATATATATATATGCAACTCGGGAGGCATTAGTCGGATTGTGTTGCTAATATTTAAAAATCCTTTAAATAATTTGATTGTTTCAACCTGTAAAATCCCACTGTTGGGCAGATACCTCTTCCCCATCGAGTAGAAGGCGGGCCTCAAGCGGTAGCTCAATCTACCTTCCTGCTGACAGCGGATTGGCGCTCGCTGTGATGTGATCGCTGTGAAGTGTCTATGATAAAAATCGAGAACAACGGTCATTAACGTGTCATCTGAAGCATGGTGGAGAGACCAACGAGGACATACACCCAAGCCTGAAGTTTGTATTTGTACGTATTTAGCTATCCATCTCGAATCGAACATACGACTGTGACTTTTAATTAATGTGTGTTAAAAAACCTTTTCAACGAATGAAAATATTGTCTCAGCACAAAAGAAACTTCATAACAACAACAGTTAAAAAGTTTGACAAATATTACTTAGTTCATTTATTTTACTAATTTAGTACAATTATTATAACTTTATAGACATTTTCAAAAACTTATATCTCGTCTGAAACGCGTAGTTTTTATTTTTCAAATTCAAAGTTTTGCGAAGGATAATCTATTTACTTGTATTAAATAATTCTGTGTTCAGTTTGCGGTAAAAGTACTGAGTACCGTGTTGTTTACCTGAGTTTCCAGTATAATTTGCGATGCGAGTTGGTTGTAGTTTCCCGTAGACCTAACCATCGTAAAGTTCTAACGCAATCTACAAAAGTACTTTTAAAAGCCTATTTTAATGAAATTTATTTTATTTTAATTATTTTGTATCGCTTCACCATGTAATATCCCACTGCTGGGCATAGGCCTCTTTCCCCATGTAAGAGAAGGATCAGAACGTAATCCACTACGCTGGTCCGATTCGGGTTAGCGGGTATATTCGCTACTATGAGTAACGATCGCTATCAGATGTACATAATAACAACCGAGGCCTGCAACGGGTTAACGTGCTTTCCGAGGCACGGTGGGGAGACTCAGAAGGACTGCATAAACACCACAGACCACGGCAAATATCTGTACACCCAATAGAAATATTTATCATGTGTGGGGATCGAACCCGCAACCGCCAGCGCAACATCCGTACATAAGTGCTATGACCGTTGCTCCCACGCGTCGTCATTTCGAATAGTTAGTAAATGATGTTTTGAAAGCCAATGCGAACATTTAATTTTTGTTTTTAATTTTTATGTTGACAAAAATTGGACAATAATGTTTGGACTTGTTTTACACAAAATAAAGTTATTAAACACATTTCAAATGTAAATCAGATATTTCATTTGTTTGGTAACGTAATATAAATGTAACGTTCACTTCGATAATATTTAACCATGCATTATTCTTTCTTTGTTCAATGCGAAATAGTTACCATTTGATCCCATAAAAATTAAATCCAGTTTGGCATTGTAGTTTGTATTTTATGAGCATTTTGTTAACTGCCACGATGTATTTACAAGATACTTTATTTATATGTAAACCGACTGTATAAAGATTAGCCGACCCGGCAAACGTTGTTATACCATATATATATTACACGATAAGCTATCAGCAACATATCATAATTATTCCGAAGCACGCTGCATCTTTTGGTATAAGTATTATTCCGATCAGTTCAGTAGTTTTAGCAGTATAACCAAACAAAAAACAAAAAAAAATCGGTTTTATCACTATAGATTTCTGATCTGATTGGCGTGATTCTTTCCTTGTTCGATACGGAATAGTTTCCATTTGGTCCAATAAAATTTGATCTAATTCCATTTTCTAATCACAAACTTCAAATTTCAAAAGGTAAGCGGATCATTAAATAAATCATAAATCATAAAAAATAATCATAGTTTAATCACACAACGGTGCAAGTATTGTCAAAATGTCGTTGTCGATACAGCACGTAGTGTAATTACATACAAATTGATAATTGCCCGGTTTCGGCAACACATTTCAATTGTCATCCAATATTGTGACAGTTACCTGCGTTGCGTACCATACGAATATTTCAACGCGAATTCGTATAAAAGGCATTATGTAATTAAAATCGTATTAACAGTTCCAGAACGCTTGTTTCCATTATTAAACTTTACTTTTGCAAGTTAAATGAGCCAATTGAATGGCAATAAATTACGTTATACGCAATCACTTTTTGTGATTGTCATTTATTTGCGGATGTTCAGTTTGAAATTGTGAAGATAGGGTTTATCGTCGAGAGCTACCGATTGAATTTGGCGTTTAAAATTCAAATTCAAAATGTTTGAAACGAATCGTTTACAAGCTCTTTTAAATCGTTATCTACCAATGTGTAATAAAAAACCGATTTTTTCAATTTGTTTATAATTATTTTATCATTAAAAATAAGATTATCGAAAAATACCACAAGAAAATTTACAATATTTTCAACTTGTTTTTAGGTAATACACTCTTTAGTGGAAAAATAAATGTCTAAATGGTTTAGATGTTGAACATGCATATATGTATATATATTATTGCAGTTTCATGTGGATTTACGCACGTCTCCGATTTAAGGCATGAAGCTTAAACTGCAAACAGATGGGCAGAATTTATTTTAACAGAAATATGAGTGTTTTTAATTATATTTGTAAGAAAAAGTTATGACAAACTCTGTTTGTATTCCATGCGGAAATAAAACTTGTCGACAAGACAGACGTTTTTTGTCAATTTTAGTAATTTAAAATCTACCAGAAAAAGAGAAAACATTAAATTTTTCCTTTTTTTACCCGACTGCCAAGGAAGGGTTATGTTATTCGCGCGTATCTTGTATGTATGTATGTATGTTTGTATGTAATATTCTTTACTACCTCATATTTCCAGAACCACTGAACGGATTTACATAATTGAGGTATCGTTAGGTTCGTCTTAGCTGCCCAAGTGTTCTTAGATAGGTGACATTTAAAAAAATCAAACATGGCGGCTGCGCGAAGCCATTGTAGTTAATGAAAAAAAAAAAATTTTTTCTCGAATACTACAATATGGGTATCAAATTGAAGGGCACAATATAAGAATTTTAAAAAAGTATATCATGATTATTATTACCGTAATACTAATAAAGAAATACAATATTAAAGTTTAAAAAATGTGGACTTTGCTCTTTCCCACGCCTATGCCATGCCAAACTCGCCTCCTAGGCGACGATCAACTTCGGGGTGTAGCCTTTCTAACAAAATACAATGGTTGAAAAAAACATACAATTAAAATTACAAATAAAAATTAATAAATGTCACACCAATTTACAATTACATTAATAAAATCAATAACAAATACATAATACCAAATACAAACAAATAATTTTAAAAATAATTTCATTATATTAAAACTAATAGTTGTTGACTTCAGCAGTCACCTATTTGCTAAAGGTCAGGCTTACGTTGCTTTGAGTAGAGTGAGATCTTTCTCCGGGCTTGCTATCAGTTCTCTTGACCCTAAAAAATTACTTAATCAACCACATGATGTAAACTGTTTTAATGAATTGAACCGATTACGTAATTTGTCTGACTAAAAGGACATAAATAAAATAATAATTAAAAAAAAACAAACCCGCAACAAAGTCGGAGGCATGAAATTGAAGGATAAGTCAAATCATTCTCTCTTTGTGCATGTCTCCGACTGCATGTTATGTACGACGTTGCATAAAGTTTTGAAGGACTACCGTATTAATATATTTTAAATGTACAGCACAAAATGTTTGATATTGTTTCTATTTATTTCGCTGACTTTGTGTGCATATTGAATTTTTATCTTGTTCCAGCTTTTTCAGTTGATTTTCTATTAATTGTTCTTCACGCAGGCGGGTTTGTTTTTTTTAATTATTATTTTTTTCTTTTTCTTTATCACCAAATACGGTAGGTATATCCAAATAAAATAAATTAAGTTTAATTTTTAAAAACAGATTTTAATAGTAATTACAAAATTAATACTTCAAATAAATAATCTAATCTGTAAACACTAACTGAGGTAGGGCACAGCAGGAATTTTCTGCTCAAAATATGGAGCAGCCCGACTGGGGTAGTACTTCGACCTTACAGAAGATCACAGCAAAATAATACTGTTTTCAAGAAGTATTGTGTTCCTGTTGGTGAGTAAGGTGACCAGAGCTCCTGGGGGGGGGGGAATGGGTCGGCTACGCGCTTGTGATGCCTCTGGTGTTGCAGGTGTCTATAAGCTACGTAATCGCTTACCATCAGGTGAGCCGTACGCTTGTCTGCCGACCTAGTGACATAAAAAAAAACAACAGTTAAAAACAAATTATGTGCCCATACATATTATTATAGAATAACTAGCTGATCCCCCAAACGTTGTTTTGCCATATGTGTTGTTAACCCCCTTAATCTCCCCCTATACCTTAGGGGTATGAAAAATAGATGTTGGACAATTCTCAGACCCACCCGATATGCACACAAAATTTCATAAAAATTAGTCCAGCCGTTTCGGAGGAGTACTATAACTAACATTGTGACACGAGGATTTTATATATAAGAATATAATATGTAAAAGATAAAAATCATATAAAATAACGTATTAAAATATGTAAATTTATCGCAAAATTCCATTCATATTCTGTTTTACATGACTAATAAAATTTAAGATATACGATCACGTTAAATTAACATTTCGTAGGCTATACTCGTGTAAGTAGTCATTTCTATTCTCATAATAAGTCTAATTTAACACCACAATACTTTGATTTAATGAATCGAATAAATATAAAAGATTTAATTGAGTTATGATTATGACGATTTTATAATCTCATATCTCGTAGTGCTATTGGATAGGGATGGGGTAAAGTCGATATAATCGATATTTTTAAGTATCGTATCGTCTGGTCAGGATAGGTCTATCGTTATGAGTAAGTGTCGAGAACTTGAAAGGATTCGAAAAGTAATGTGTGCTATTTTTCTCATTTAGCATATACGAAAGAGAAAATTTATTGAGTAAAAGAAAGATTTTAAAATCCTAATCCCAAATAAAATGAATGGTAAAAACGTAATATTTTACATAAAGCTCATAAGATATAAAGTACGATATTAGTCACCTTTACTCAAAAGGCTTTGGAAATAGATTTAACTATAAAACTTTTTGCAACAGAAATCTTTAAAGCCACCGTTTATATTAAACAGGCCAGCCTCTGAAACTATTTTTAGTTAAATTCCTAAGCACTAAAAATAACAATTTTTAGTTTAGCGAGCGATATTAATTTGAATAAACGTATTTATGCAGCAGAATTTCACAATTTATTTTTACAAAATGTTATCATTATGATCGATACTCCCTGATTTCTAATATTTTATACTCTGCAGCAGTTTTATCTTTTGTTTAGATTCGTAACTTAATACCTGATTTCTATAATATGCTGTTAGATATAACAAATTTTATTTCAAATTTAATTTCAAAATTTTCAATCACAAAATAAAATTCACATACATATTAATATAAAAAATTTATTTTTTTAAATTTTTCTTATATCACGTCGGACTCACGGCCGAGTGAAGAGTCACGGAGGTAGTGGAGATGTGATGTGATGTGTGAAATAGTCTTAAAATATTTGCTAATTTTTATTGAAGGATAAAATAACCATACCATAATAATATTCCTACAATAAGTATATAACCGTAAGTAATATACTATAGCAAAATGTTAATCGACAACTATTTTACGATTCTATCTATATTCGACAACTATTCTACGTTTAGTCGTACATCCCTATAAAGATTTGTGTCGCCTCGCAGCTGCTCCGATCCGTCCAACTGACATTCTCACTAACGCGTGTTGCGCGAACTGCATGTTTGTTAACAACCTTGTTTTGACGTTCCGACTGTTTTCAGAATAGGGACACGTCTTTTTTTCACTTGATATACGAGTGGAATTAGTTTTGAGACCCATTTCATTAACATGTCATAGTGTTTCGCAAGGTGTATCGGTTTTGAGATTTCTTGAGTATTCTGTTTATTAATCTATATTAATAGTAAATGAAAATTAAGTTTTTGTAATATTATTACACTTTTACTTAAGGTTACATAATACGTCATAGTCTATACAGATACTTGATTTTTAAAACTATTAAAAGAATATAGATATCCTTCGTTCTTTTTTAAAGCGACAGGACAAAGGCTTAAAAGCGTAACTTTGACTAGTAGATTAGTAATATTATAATGAGTATCCTAGGTCACCAACCCGCCTACCCAGCGTGGTGTCTATGGGCAACACACGCAAACTTGTGGAGGCCTATGTCCAACAGTGGACTGCAATAGGCTGAAATGCTGATGATGATCCTAGGTCATTTTAATTTTAGAAAAAAAATTTGGATTTTGACACAAAAATTAAATCATTGATAAATAAATAACTCCTCATATACATTTAGCCACAACAGTAAAATATGTATGTAACAGAAAAAAAATTCTATTAGATAAAACATTTCATAAAAAATATATTTCTAACATTGATTCATATTGGGAGCGGTAGTCTTTTAAGAATTATAAATATTATCGTTAATACTTTTGAAGTACTCGTATTTTCTATGAGCACAATTCCTTTTTGTTCTGTCTTTCTTCACTTCAGCCTATCGTCTACTGCTGGACATAGGCCTCCACAAGTTTGCGCAAAAATGACGGGAACTTATGTGTTTTGCCCATAGTCACCACGCACCGCAGACGCTGCCGCCATCGGTCGGCTTTTTAAGTTCCAAGGTGATAGTGGATCTGTGTTATCTCTTAGTCGCCTCTTACGACACCCACGGGAAGAGAGGAGGTGGCTATATTCTTTACTGCCGTAATCACACAGCACATAATACCAATCAAATAAGTTTGATAAAAAAGATGCAGGATAGAAATGACTGAATGCCTTAAAATTATTGCAAACGTTCTAAGTATATAATTATCAATAGCCAGTCATCGCCCAAAAGTTTCTAAAATACAATACAAGGATTTCATTCGTTTGTTGTCCTTCTGCAGTGAGCTCGATGTGTTGAAGAAAATAAGTGACTGATACTTTGAAGATTCTACGGCTGTTATTTCAATATCGTACTATAAAGAAACTCTTTATAGTAGGTAATTAAACATTTTTCTTAAAAGAAATATAAATAAAATTTGGACACCAATTATCTACCAAATCGTCACTATAATCCTTGCGGCTTATTTTTCCAACACCTTATTAAGAACGGTCTTAACATTAAGTTGCCATAAAACCTACGCCCTAAACAATAGACTATTTAGACAGAAATTTCGCATAATTTTTAATTTATCAAAGCAATCCATAAATGGTAATCACGATCGAAAAGCTGACGTAGGTGGCAAAATTGCCAGAATCAAAATTCCGTGGAGAATGGAAAAAATCTCCATTGTGTTGTACGTGCGCTGAATATCTGCGAATGGCTGCGTCAGAAATTATTATTTCTCGACTTCTGCCCTTTTTATTTACGTCGCCTTAAGGACATAGACTAGATGTGACCATAGTTACTAATTACTAATTACTTTATAATGAAACATTTACAACACTATAAATAATTAAATACTTACTTATTACTAAAAATGCGGTTATATATTTATATTTATTGTTTCGTAAAAATACGTTTATATTGAGTCATTTAAATAAATTAACATTTCTCATTATTAGTATAGGAAAGAAAATGACGCCGTTTTCTTCAAGCTAGTCATGCCTATAATTTACATCCATATAATTACAGATATATTTATATCAAAACTTAACGCTTTCATCCACTATCGATTTAAATGAAAAAATAAAAAAATATATAAAGACACTGTAATAGAGAACCGTCAGCATCGGACCACGACCTAGCTATACTAGGCGGTCACAGAACTGTCAATTTGGAGTCTTAAATCATAAATCGCCTGTAGGATCAGATGTCAGCAAATCACATAGGCAGCTTAGAGCTTAGAAAAAAAATCACTATCGCTTTAATTGCCCAAATAAGAAAATGATGTTCGAAATCTAAATTATCATCTTATAAAAATAAGGTTTATTCAACATTATCAAATCTTCTGACATATTATAGTCATGTCACATTCTCATGTCACATCCAGTTTATATATATTTTTTTTTATATCCACGATTTTTCATAAACTCCTTATCGATTCTTATTGTGACGGTTTTTAGGATTCTTTATTAAGGGATTATTCAACTACGGTTTTGGACGAAGAGAATATAATGAGCTAATTTAATAAATTCACGCGCTGATGAATCGTTTGATTACAGGCTCAGCCTACGAATGGAATTTTAGGATATTCAATATTGGGTCATCGAATTCGCATGTCGATTTGAATATAACGCTTTCACGGCTAATACTGCTTGAATTTATATAGTATATATGTATTATTCGGTACAGCAATCTTTCTACTACTAAATGTATATTTTCTTGTAGTTAAGAGATTATTTCGAGCTTAATCATCGGATTAAGCATATCGATGCAGCAGAGACCTGTTTTTGTTCGAATCGTCAATTTCATGTGCCTAATTATTTAATCGTCGAAATTCTGTCAAGTAATAAAAGGCGATAGTTCGTTTATTAAAATGAAAAGGGTCTTTCATTAAACTTTATTCTAGTATTTATAGTTTTCAGAAATTTGTCAACTTTCTTATCTATCTTCTATCTATAATAATTAATGGAGAGCCGATTTTTTTGTTCGGTTATACTGTGAAAACTACTGAACGATCGGAATAATACTTATATCATAAGATGCAGCGTGTTTAGGAAAAGGTTTTAGTATATGAAATGTTGGTGACTACTAATCGTTTTTTTTTTCTTTTCAAAAAAAATCGTATAAAAAATATGGATGGACAGATGTCGCTAGTAGATTAATATATTAAATTTAAAAAATAAATTTATTAATTTAATTAAATTGATTAAATATGGGTAAAATCTATTTTACTGATCAGATCCAAGAACTCCTTAAAAATACGTAATATTGTCAAGGTTGTAATTCTGAGCAGTAAAAGTCAAATGTGCAGTTAAGTTCAAAAATTTATTCAAGAGCTTAAAATGGTGCTGACATTTAAAGACACGTAAAAATCTTAATCCAAGCTTATCTGGATTTTAAGCTGGGTTTTATACATACTGACCAGACCCTTGTAAAGTTGACTATTGTAATGTAAATTACGTTGGATATAAAGACGAATTTTATGGTTTGAAGACATCTAGAATAAAAATTGGCTTACTAGCCTGTTAGTGCAATAGGTAGTAATCTGATTCTCTGTTCTAGAGTTTGTCAGTTTCTGCTCAATGTACAGGTGTTATTTATTTATTTATAATAGAATATGTATCAGTCAGATGTTACCTAAAACACAGTCATTAAGTTGTCCGCCTTAGGAAAAGTCGACCGTTTGTGTGTTAAGCATTATGTAAATTATTAAATGTTGGTAAGCCACCAATTTAAGCTATAATACAAAAACCGCTCTGGTGTAGTGATGCGTGTAGGTGCCTTAAACACCGACGGTTTGCAGTTTGGATTCCCGATCGGGACGGATTTTTGTATGTGTACACTACTAACTTAGTAAGAAATATATATATATATTTTTTTTTTACGTGGGGAAAATCCATCATGGATACCCTCCAGCGCGGGGGCGCCAGAGGGTTATGTCAGACTCCTACTGACTAAAAACCACCACGTGTTAGCAGTCATCCGCCTGGGTGGGGCGAGAGGGGTCACGCTAGCATTCGCCACCTAGTAAGAAATATATGCGCCAACCCGCAATGGAGCAGAGTGATTGATTAAGCTCCAATTCTTCTCCTACATGGCTAAAGAGGCTTATGGTCAACAGTGGGATGTTACATTCTGAATCGGTTAATTTGTATGCGCCTTGAGAAGCTTAAGCCTAGGTTTTTTTTTATAAACTATTTGTGATTAAATCCCAATTTTGCGAGCGAGTAAATGAATCAATTATTTCAATAAGTTTGTTGTTTAATACGACCACACGATTACATGGGTGATTGAAATCAAGTTTTAATCGGATATACACCTAAATTATAAATTACAATGTTGTGTACATTAAAAATGGATTATGTTGCAACAGTAACAGTGCGTTTTCGAATTAATCTTTGTGTGATTTTCTATTATGTGTATGAGGTATGGTATGAGGTATATATTATTAATTTTTATTCCAAAGTGTTATTTTATATAACCATTGCTTTGGAGTAGAGGTAGCACATAAAATATATTTAATTGGGCCATACGACTGTTTGTGTAGTTTGGGCATCCGTCTTTCCGTTGCCATACATAGGAGTTAGATCCTACTGAGGGTCGTTGACGACCGCTCTAGTCTAGTGGTGTGCGTGCTGTTTTGTGGGGTCTACAGCGGGGGTTGTGGGTTCGATTTCCGCTCGGAGTAAATATTTTAATTTCTACGAATATTTATGTCCGGTCTGCCCTTGGGGGTCATCCCACCGTGTCTCGGAGAGCACGTGAAGCTATTGGTCCCGGTTGTTATCATATACACCTAATAGCGATCGTTACTTATAGTAGGGAATGTATCCGCCAACCCGCAGTGGAGCAACGTGGTGGATTTAGCTCCGATCCTTCTTCTACACACAGAAAGAGGCTTATGCCCAGCAGTGGAATGTTACAGGCTAAATAAAAGTATGCCTCTTTAGGCAAATGAAAGCTGGTCAACAATTGACATTTTGCTATAAGAAAAGCAGAACAAACTTCCTACATTATTAAAATCCGATAAAAACTATAAAATAACAAGCGATTGAAAAACAGATTTCAAAATATATTCCAATTCGAAAATTACGATCCGCTTAATTAATAAAACCGAACGAATTTTTGATCTGTTTATTTGTTCGCTTAAAATTTTAGTAAATATTGGAGTGAAAGCTTTTAAGAGTTTAAAATAACAACTCTCATCTGCTGTTTATGTTTTCAAACAGCCCATTTTCGTTACTTTTATTCAAGCGATTAAGATACGCTTAATTAAAGCAATTAGTGTAAAGCGGAATGGATATCGGATTTACTGAAGATTACGCGAAGTAATACATATAATATATAATTGTATGCGACAAATTTTGTGTACACAAGTAATACAACGTAGATCGACGAAAAAATAGTCAAGCAACTACGCGTTATTAAAGATTACTCAAAAAGTAGTTATCAGATCTCGATAAAATTTATATGTGACCACATGATAAACATCAGCTTTCGATTAAATTAAAAATTATCATAATCGGTACACCCAGTAAAAAGTTATTACGGATTTTCGAGAGTTTCCCTCGATTCCTCTGGGATCCCATCATCAGATCCTAGTTTCCTTATCACGGTACTAAACTAGGGATATCCCCTTTCCAACAAAAAAAGAATTATCAAAATCGGTATATCCAGTAGAAAGTTATGCGGTATAATACAACGTAGGTCGACGAAAAAAGCGTCAAGTAAAAACACATTATTAGATATAACTCGAAAAGTAGTTGTTAGATCTCAAATAAATTTAAATGGGACCAATTGGCACACACCACCTTTCGATTAAAACAAAATTTGTCGAAATCGGTCCACACGGGCAAAAGTTCTGATGTAACATACATAAAAAAAAAAAAAAAAAATACAGTCGAATTGAGAACCTCCTCCTTTTTTGGAAGTCGGTTAAAAAGTAAATAAATAAATATAAGTATATTATTATTTACTGAGCTGCCCAGCCTCTCGGATTTCTTTCAATACTACCTTCATAATTATGTTGTATTGTGGTTCTTGTGTTGCGAATGATTGTTGAACGACATACTCCTATGTAAACCTGATTGGTTTTTTTTAACCGACTTCCAAAAAAGGAGGAGGTTCTCAATTCGACTGTATTTTTTTTATGTATGTTACTTCAGAACTTTTGACTGGGTGGAGCAATTTCGACATTTTTTCTTTTGATCGAAAGGTAGTGTGTGTCATTTGGTCCCATTTAAATTTATTTGAGATCTAACAACCACTTTTCGAGTTATATCTAATAATGCGTTTTTACTTGACGCTTTTTTCGTCGACCAACGTTGTATTATATCGCATAACTTTCTACTGGATGTACCGATTTTGATAATTTTTTTTTGTTGGAAAGGGGATATCCCTAGTTTGGTACCATGATAAGGAAACTAGGATCTGATGATGGAATCCCAGAGAAATCGAGGGAAACTCTCGAAAATCCGCAATAACTTTTTACTGGGTGTACCGATTTTGATAATTTTTAATTTAATCGAAAGCTGATGTTTAATCATGTGGTTACATATAAATTTTATCGAGATCTGATAAGTACTTTTTGAGTGATCTTTGATAACGCGTAGTTACTTGACTATTTTTTCGTCGATCTACGTTGTATTACTCGTCGATGTAATTGAAGTGGGATTTTTTTTTTCGTTTGCGAGCAAACACAATTATGTGAATTTGTAATTTGTATTTTTGTTACATGTTGTTTGTATGGTAATAATAAGTAAAGAAAAAGTATTGTAACGATAAGATATTTGACATTATAAGTGTGTTTGTTTATTTGCTTAAACGAGCTAATAGAAAAATGATATTTGTCTTGGATAGACCATTTACCGAGGATAGCTGTATAGGCTATTTTTTCCTCAAATTAACACGTGTTAAGCCGCAGGACACAACTAGTTTAATCATAAAGTATGAGAGCAAGGACTTATTATTCACTGTAAGTTAGCCGATAATTTACCGACAATTTATTATTAGTAGTGCACATATATGCAGTGTTCGACTTATAATTGCGTTCCTTCAAATAGGGGTGTTCTGTAGGTGCTATATATCACGTTCCGCGTAAGAAATATTGCTAGCCCTTTTTTAGAATTTACTTTGTCTAAAATACGTGCTACTCTTGCGACGAAGCTCTCCATAACCGACCAATACTATTTTTCTTAGTCCTAAAAATGTCGATAAAATTAAATATTAATACTAACTGCCGCATACAACTAGAGAAACGCATATGGAATGAATTCTTTTTCTCGTAGAATGTTATTCATTGTAAATTATAGCCGTGCTTACGCGCTCACGAAAGGTTTCATGTGGAACGAGTCTATCAAAGAAGCTCGTCCATTTAAACGAAGTCAAATTTTAAAAAAAGCCTTGGATTTTTTTTTCGCGTAACGTGATATAATCCCTCATTCGAAGGAAGCCAGGACTAGGACTAAGGATTAGAGCATTCTGTATACACACACAGACTAGGTTACAAACGATTTTTATACCATTGTAAATATCTGGTCTACATGGAAATCGAATCGCAACTCATGGCAATAAGACAACAACTTGCACCACTTCACCTTGACATATAGTATACAAATAACTCATAACATTATGCTTACGTTATAAAGAAATAGTAGTAGGCTATAAAATATCACACTACGACCTAACTATGCAGATCGGTGCCCATATTCATGGGTGAAACCGAACGGAATGTTTCGTATTAATGAAGTTTTTAAGTCTAGTACAAAAATATAAGTTTTAATTGAGAATCCGTTTTTACTTTAATTTTCTTTAAATTGGATGTTTTGTAAGTATTTTTTCGGAAATTTTTTTTTTTTCTAAAATATCACAAAAATTTAATTGAACGCTATTTATACGGCGCTATATGACGGATGACGATACAAATATACTTTGACAGCAGGAGGCAGAATAGTCCAGTAGGACCTGTTACTCCTCAATCAATAAACTACAACTTTAAAATTAATATACGCAAATAGTAATATCTTATACCTAAGTAGTAGAATTCGATGGTAAGAAAGAATAGTGAATCAAAAACTTTTTACCGTCGCATACTGTAATACCCATATATGTCATACGCATATGTCACCCATCAATGTAATCCACAACTGGTTAATGTACGCTTCAGCCTATAACATCCCACTACTAGGTATTGGCCTGAAATAATTTATTATCTTAGATATTCGTCATGTATCGCTAAAACGCTGTAAATCTATACTAATATTATAAAGCGAAAAGTTTTTTTGTATTTTTGTTAATTATTTTTGTTTATAGTATTTCCCGCGGATAACTGTAGGCTAGATGTTATTTTAGTACGTCTTTTTTCTCACATTAACGCGGGTGAAGTCTCGGGGCACAGTGAGTGTTGAAATAAATTTCATTGTCTTAATAGTTCAGTTATGAATCCGTTAAAAACTTTTCCAGCCGCAAAAAGAGTCCGTCGCTTTCACGAGTTGTCAAATAATTACAGAAACAATGTTTCAGACATTTAAATTAGTTCTCCGAAAAGTTTTATTCGAATTTTTACTTTTTTTTTATTTCAAATAAAAGATTCGTATTTGAAGTAGAAAAATCGTCAACCTACAGAAGATAATATTGCAGATTAAGCTGTAACACAATTTTTTGATATTGAAGATCGTTTACAAGTACTTATAATGGAATACAACATTGATTAGTGATATCATTAACACAAAATGGTCAAAAATCCAATTTTCTGTGAAATTTTTTCATTATCACCAAGTACAAAGTGCTGGCAAAACATCCTGGGTGGTCCTCTGGTAAGCTTGACTAATGATCAGCTTACCGGGAGTCTTTGAATGAGGATTACGGACATCATAGGTATCTGGCGCAAACTTGGACCTCAGCATTGATCAGTGATTTGGGAAGGAGTTGGACGTTGGATTGGGATAAGCTGAAGCGAAGCAAGGTACTAAATAAAATGAAGATGTAATAATAAACGTGCTTGAAAATAAAATAAAATTAGTAAATATTTGGACATACCGTGTTATAATTTTGATATAGACGCTTTAATACCAAAACAATTCCAAGACAATATCACGGATTTATGTAGTTACAAATAATATTAGTATTGATTCGTTAATTATAAGATTCAGCAAGGCAGGTGAAAAAACGTGATAACGATTAGTATATCTGTCTAATAATAATAGGAATACGCAGCAAATTACGAGATTTCGGAAGCAGGCGATTTTGTATGTGGTCCAAGTCATTGAAAACAAACTATATCCTTAACTTAATGAAGAAAAAAAACGTTCTACAGTTAGAAACAACATTCTGTTGCAAATTAATGCTATCAAAAATATCTATCACAGTCGGTAATTAAAAAAAAATGAATTTATTGTATCCAAGATTCTAAAAGAATATGGTTAGGTTTGCGAGACGCTGCCTAAAAAGTAAAGAGCAGTAATATCATATAAACGTTATGTCAGGTTAAACAAAAAGCAATCATTGGCTCAAACTTGAAACTTTCAATTTCAAACACGTATTTCTTATATAATGGTACTGGGTTTTTGTCAAAACAAATAAATCGTGACTAATCGTGTGTGTAATCGAACTATTTAATTGCAATCAATTGGCTATAGCCCATCTTTTGATTTACTACATTAAAAAAAACTGCGTTTAGTTTTTACAATTGTTGGATATTTTGTGTATGTTGCCCATGTGACCTTAATTTGAATCATTAAGCAAATTTTTAGCAAATTAATTGAACAAAAAATATTTGTAACTTTAGCAAAAATATAAAAACGCTATCAGATCATTACTTGTATCACACATTATCATTGCCTGCCACGTTATAGGGGTGCGTGTTCAGAATTTTATGAGCGCCCAAATGAACCAAAAACTGTTATTTTTTCCCCAACATCTGTTTAATTATGCTGAAAGATCTTCGCAATGGTTTTTCGTTAAATAGATAACGAATCGGTATTATTCCCTTGTTGCTTGGGTTTATCTAATTATATATGTGTTATTTTACCCCTGATTTCACTCGTTTTATTTGGCTAAGGAAAAAACGCAGGCGAGCTTATTTACACTATATTCACATTCACCGTCCAGCGACAATATGAAATATCTCTTCCGCTGTTTTATTATTCTTTTTTAACCGACTTCAAAAAAGGAGGAGGTTACTCAATTCGACCGAGATAACTTCCGTCGTTTATGAACCGATTTTGATAATCCTTTTTTTGTTGGAAAAGAGGTACCCCAAGTGTGATATAAGGACACCAGGATCTGATGATGGAATCTCAGAGAAATCGAGGGAAACCCTCGAAAATCATAATGACGACTAGTGTGTTTGCTATTTTTTTTTTTTTTCGTCTACCTACGTTGTATTTACTTGTCGATGAAATTGAAGACGGTTTTTTTCGTTGCGAAACATAATTATTTTCTCACACTTTTATTATAAATTAAATAGTTACATTGTTTGTGTCCATTATTTTTTTTAAAGAATATAATTTAAATATTAATTCTTTAATCTTAACACTTTCATTTATAACATACTTTCGGGCTCAGTAACTTTGTAGTCAGCGTGGCTCTAATCCTTCTCCTACACACTTCTCATACCCAGCAGTGGGATATTACAGGCTGAAGCGTTAGCGTATCATTAAAGCCTTTATATTAATCTATACTAATATTATAAAGCTGAATAACTTGTTCGTATGTTTAAGCTCGCTAATCTCGCGCTAATCTTAGGAACTATAAGTTGGAATTGAAAATTTATTTTTGTGTTGGATAACCCATTTACTGAGGAAACCTAGAGGCTTTTGTTCCTCAAATCAACGCATGTAAATCCGTGGGGCTTAACTAGAACTGAATTTGATAATAAGTTTATAACTATGTCATATTAATCGTATAAGAATATTGTATGGCTACATACAATTGATTTGACTTTTAAGTATACACATAAACTACATCGATATATCAATAACGTATTTTATTCGGTATATTTTAAACGCAAAACTTTAAATAGTAAAAAAACGGGAACCCTACATTTGGCTGTTTTATTATAACCTAGTAAAAAATTAAAAAAATAATCTTAACAAACGACGAAACTGTATAATTGTTTCAAACAAATTTTCTATTCAATTTAAAAGAAAGATTCAAAAAGTTTTTTTATTGGCTGTAATTAGTCGACGTTGCTATAATTTAGCTTATTAAGACCAAATACCGAGTACTTAGATTACTGGAATTTCTAAATTTCGCCGATTCGACTGTCGAGTGCAAGCTTCAGTATTTTTGAAAGACGGTATCGTTGAGTCGCCTTTATACGCTGCGACGAAGAATTTATATTAGACTACTTACGGTATAAAAAACTAATATTACTTGTAAGTAATGACAACCACTCTAGTGTAATCGATCGGATGATCGGAGGTTTTGTGGTTTGTATCCCGCTCGGGATGGATATTTTTATTTGTACAAATATTTGTTTCCGGTTTGGATCTCTCTTCCTGTTGTTATTATATACACCTGATAGTGATCGTTACTCGTAGTAGGGAAATACGTCCTCTAACACAGTAGAGCAGCATAGTACATTAAGCTCTGATTCTTTTCTTACATGGAGACAGAGGCGTATGCCTCATCTGCGTCTGCATCGATTTCCAGAAGGCTCAGACTACGTAACACAACTATGGCAATATATTTTAACTGAGGTAGGGCACAGCAGGAATTTCCTGCTCAAAATATGGAGCAGCCCGACTGGGGTAGTACCTCGACCTTACAGAAGATCACAGCAAAATAATACTGTTTTCAAGCAGTATTGTGTTCCTGTTGGTGAGTAAGGTGACCAGAGCTCCTGAGGGGATTGGGGATAGTGACATAAAAAAAAACATACAAATATTTTTCAGTAATAACGATCTAATTCATGACCAGCTCATTAGCCAGTTGGTTTAAGAGTTTACCAACACGGCGTCCTTTTATCTATATGAGCCAACTGCCTTCACAAATAAAAATATACGACTATTTTTGCCATTTGCGCTACGGTGTCATGTCACATGAGACGCTGTCCTACAAAGAAAGTGCGCTTAATTATTTTAGCCCATTTATACTATGAGGGCGTTTTATTAAATTAACATTTGATTAAAAATTTCGTACGTGACAAATTATATAATCGATTCAGGGCTGTCTTTACAACTTATTTATCTTAAATTAATCCTAACCTCTTTTTTCTCTAATATCTAGAGAAATTTTATGTAATTAAAAAATTTTATTTAAATTAAACGAGCTAACCTAGCGAACGTCATTTCGCCACTTTAAGTTTTTCGTAAATTCATTTTTTTGGAACGTAGTTCCTTATGGGGCGTCGCGGAGGGGCACCCTAGCTGGCAAAAAACGCCGGTGGTGTACCACGACAGCAAACGGTTTTTTTTAAATAAATTTTCTATTATACAGATCTGTTTCTAACACTAACAAACACTTTTTTTTTTTTTAAATCCAATTTGGCGCAGTGCACAAGAGTACAATCTTCGATTTATTTTTATTTATATGCAAGATGACATAAAGTATTAAAAGGATTGACTAAAACGATATCGTGCCAAATCGTTCAGGCAAAAGTGCATCTCAACAGATCAAACGTCTGCAATTTTCGTTACAAACGCGAAGCCAGACATAATAAAATTTTACAAATAAAACAACGCCAAGACAGCTCCGGGCGTAATGAAGAACTAATTAAAAGTGAGTCTTGTATTATTCTGACCGCCTAAGCAAGTCCTTTTTCAATTGTTTATTCATAAATATCAAGCTCATACTATTGAAAAATCGGACTATTTTTACATTATAACGGCTTTGTTCATCATCATATTTAGATATTTGTACAAATATTTCTTTCCAGTTTGGGTGTCTGTCCTTGTGGGTGCCGTGCCGTTACCGTGACTCGGAGAGCACGTTAAGCTGCCAGTTCCGGTTGTTATCATAAATACCTAATAGCGATCTTTACTTGTGCTGTGTGGCTACGGTACTAAAGAATATAGGCACCCCCTCTCTTCCCGTGGGTGTCGTAAGAGGCGACTAATAGATAACACAGTTCCACTACCACCTTGGAACTTAAAAAGCCGACCGGTGGCGGGATAACCATCCAACTGCTGGCTTTGAAATACACAGGCCGAAGACGGGCAGCAACGTCTTCGGTGCGACAAAGCCAGCCCTGCGGTCACCAACCCGCCTGCCCAGCGTGGTAACTATGGGCAACACACATGAGTTCACGTTATTTATGGCGTAAACTTGTGGAGGCCTATGTCCAGCGGTGGACTGTATAGGCTGTAATGATGATCGCTACTTGTAGCAGGGAATATATCCGCCAACCCGTAGTGGAGCAGCGTAGATTAAGCTCCAATCCTTCTCCTACATGGAGAAAAAGGCTTATGCCCCACATCGGGATGTTACGGACTGATTGCAACGTGTCTTCATAGTCATATTTAAAAAGCTAAAACGATCATTAACCGACTTTAAAAAAAGGAGGAGGTTCTCAATTCGACTGTATTTTTTTTTTTATTTTTTATTTTTTATTTTTTTTTAATGTATGTTACATCAGAACTTTTGACCAGGTAGACCGATTTCGACAAATTTTGTTTTAATCGAAAGGTGGTGTGTGCCGATTGGTCCCATTTAAATTTATTTGAGATCTAACAACTACTTTTCGAATTATATCTAATAATGCGTTTTTTCTTGACGCTTTTTTCGTCGACCTACGTTGTATTATACCACATAACTTTCTACTGGGTGTACCGATTTTGATAATTCTTTTTTTGTTGGAAAGGGGATATTCTTAGTTTGGTACCATGATAAGAAAACCAGGATCTGATGATGGGATCCCAGAGAAATCGAGGAAAACTCTTGAAAATCCGCAATAACTTTTTACTGGGTGTATCGATTTTGATAATGTTTACTTTAATCGAAAGCTGATGTTTATCATGTGGTCACATATAAATTTTATCGAGATCTGATAACTACTTTTTGATTAATCTTTGATAACGCGTATTTACTTGACATTATTTTCGTCACCTTACGTTGTATTATACCTCATAACTTTTTACTGGGTGCACCGATTTTGACGTTTCTTATATAAATTAAAAGCTACTATTCGTCACGTGGTCCCATTCAAATTTAATTGAGATTTGATTAGTAATTTGTGAGTTATATCTAATATTGCGTATTTACTTGACGGTTTTTTCGTCACCCTACATTGTATTATACGTTATATCTTTTTACTGGGTGCACTGATTTTGATCTTTTTTGTATAAATCAAAAGCTAAACTTGTCATGTCGTCCGTTTTAAATATGATTGAGATATAATGAGCAATTTTTGAGTAATCTTTGATGACACGTATTTACATGACGATGTTAAGACGACTGTGGTCATGTTCAATACTTTGCCACAACGCCATCTATCAAAATTTAATGAAATTACTTCGTTGACTATCGATCAAATTACAATATTCCACTAGAGTAGAGAGTAGCAGTTTATTCGTTATAAATATATTTGTGCTTTTAATTTTTGAGTTATCGCTAATACTGGGTATTTACTTGGCTATTTTACGTGCCGGCCCCGGAATGAAAAAATTGAACAGTAAAATCTACTGAACGAATGACCTTGTTAGAGATGGCGTTCAGACGTTTTCTAATAACGCAATTAGGTTCCGATAGATGGCGTTATTAGATTCATTTATTTACAATTTGATATAGTAATAATATATTTCTCCGACTAGTAAGCCTTTTTGTGCCTATTTAGACAGTTGATCTGAAGGGGTAAACTCCAGTCGTGCATCGGAGCTGTGTGAAAACATGAACATTACATATTTTTAATAAAAAAGACATAAACCGTAATTCAATATAAATCCGCTTCAACTAAAAAACCCGCCGTAATAAGCGATGTCAGCGCTTCGCGCGAATCGACGACGGGCCTTTTATGAAATTTCTGCCTACAATCGCTAACAAAATGTTAGAAATAACAGTAGAACATTACATAATTCTACAATTTTATAATGTCGCGTTATATGGAATACGAACAAAGTATTACTATTTTTTCATCGATCTACGTTGTATTACTCTTCGATGTAATTGAAGTCGGTTTTTTTTTTTCGTTTGCGAGCAAACACAATTATTTATAAATTATTTATTCAATCAACAACCAAATTACTTACAACTTTTATTAAATATCGCATTCGATCAAGTTATCTCAAAAGTTTTGGTTTATCAATTATATGAAATAATCTCTTGACTTATTATAAAATCACAGAAACTTATTTTTTTGAACGCGTTCATCTAAGGATTGTCAGGTCTAACTAAAAGAAATAATATTTTTTAACAAAACATGGCTATTGTGTAAATATAATGGTAATGACTATTAAAAAACTCTACTACTACACGTAGAAACCAATCAGTTCTTTTTGTAATCATACCGTACTTTTATCGATATTTTTGTAACATTTAAGATTATACTTACGCAACCGCAACAGATTAGAAACATTGTATTTGTACAAATATTACGTATGAGCCTCGGAGAGTACGTTAAGCAGTTGGTCTCGGTTGTTATGTAGACTTTTTAGTCTATATTTAACTGAGCTAGGTCACAGCAGAATTTTTCCTGCTCAAAATTGAGAGCAGCCCAACTTAGATACTACCTCGACCATCATAGCTAAAAGCAACAGCAAGCAATTTTGTGTTCCTGTTAGTGAGTAAGGCGACCAGAGCTGGGGGGATTGGGGATGGGCTCGGTAACGCGCTTGCGATGCTTCTGGTGTTGCAGACGTCTATAAGCAACGGTAATCGCTTACCAACAGATGAGCTGTACGCTTGTTTATCGAACAAGTTATATTTTAAAAATTTAGACACATTGATAGATATCGTTACTATAGGAAACATAATCCACCAACCCACATTGGAGGAGCGTGATGGAAAGTTCCAACCCTTCTCGTACATAGAGAAAGGGGTATATGCAATGCAATGGAATGCAATGGGGAGCAGTTATATTACAAACTAAAATAATCATCGTTATTACGATACCATAGTAAAAATTTTAGGCTTTGCAATATCATATTTTTTTCTTACTTTGCGCCCATACACCCAATACGAAACCATTTGTTTACCCATTTAAATCCCTTAAAGTGTAAAACGACACCAATTAAAATTTTCTGAAAATGAAAATGTCCGCTCACATTATAATATAAAGTATAATTTAGCACTGTTTGTGGTACGATTTACCCGCAATTGTTTGTCGTAACCGCCTAATGGCAGTGTGTGAAGTAGTTACGAGAAAAGTTAATCCGTATTAAATAATAGGTTATACAGTGAATTACTAAAGCAGGGTCTGATTTAGGATTTGTTTTAATACTTTACTGATTTTACGTAAATATATTATGTTATTAAATCGATATCATTAAACAACAATAATAATAATAAACAGCGAATAAAATCCTCCTAAAAGTTAAGGACAATCTTGACCCTTTAAGTAGCTTGATGAAAATAAGTATAAGAATACAAGTAATCTCGAGTACCCTCAGGCAGTAGGGCGAAATAAATATTACATGTCCCAAAACATTCTATTCTTTTCTATTTTGTTATATTCTCTTCTGTTTTAGTCTTTTCTGTTCCGTTCTGTTCTGTTCTGCTCTATTCTATTATTTCTATTCTATTCTGTTGTGTTCTATTCTGTTCTATTCTGTTCTGTTCTATTCTGTTCTGTTCGGTTCTATTCTAATTCTGTTCTGTTCTATTCTGTTCTGTTTGGTTCTGTTCTATTCTGCTCTGCTCTGTTCTGTTCTGTTCTGCTCTGTTCTATTCTGTTATGGTCTGTTCTATTCTATTCTATTCTTATTCGGTTCTATTCTGTTCTATTCTGTTCTGTTCTATTCTGTTCTGGTCTGTTCTATTCTATTCTAATTCGGTTCTATTCTGTTCTATTCTAATTCAATTCTGTTCTGTTCTATTCTGTTCTGTTCTGTTCTGTTCTGTTCTATTCTGTTCTGTTCTACTCTATTCTGTTCTCTTCTGTTCTGTTCTATTCTGTTCTGTTCTATTCTGTTCTGTTCTGTTCTACTCTATTCTGTTCTGTTCTGCTCTATTCTGTTCTGTTCTGTTATGTTCTGTTCTATTCTAATTCAATTCTGTTCTGTTCTATTCTATTCTGTTCGGTCCTATTCTAATTCTGTTCTGTTCTGTTCTGTTCTATTCTGTTCTCTTCTGTTCTGTTATATTCTATTCTGTTCTATTCTGTTCTGTTCTATTCTGTTCTGTTCTATTCTGTTCTGTTCTACTCTATTCTGTTCTGTTCTATTCTGTTCTGTTCTACTCTATTCTGTTCTGTTCTGTCCTATTCTATTCTGTTCTGTTCTATTCTAATTCAATTCTGTTCTGTTCTGTTCTGTTCTGTTCTATTCTGTTCTGTTCTACTCTATTCTGTTCTCTTCTGTTCTGTTCTATTCTGTTCTGTTCTATTCTGTTCTGTTCTATTCTGTTCTGTTCTAATTCAATTCTGTTCTGTTCTATTCTGTTTTGTTCTGTTCTGTTCTGTTCTATTCTGTTCTTCTCTATTCTGTTCTCTTCTGTTCTGTTCTATTCTATTCTGTTCTGTTCTATTCTGTTCTGTTCTATTCTGTTCTGTTCTACTCTATTCTGTTCTGTTCTGTTCTGTCCTATTCTGTTCTGTTCTGTTCTACTCTATTCTGTTCTGTTCTATTCTTATTCGGTTCTATTCTGTTTTGTTCTGTTCTGTTCTGCTCTTTTCTATTCTATGCTGTTCTGTTCTATTCTATTCTGTTCTGTTCTATTCTGTTCTGTTCTATTCTGTTCTGTTCTATTCTGTTCTGTTCTATTCTGTTCTGTTCTACTCTATTCTGTTCTATTCTGTTCTGTCCTATTCTGTTCTGTTCTGTTCTATTCTAATTCAATTCTGTTCTGTTCTATTCTGTTCTGTTCTGTTCTGTTCTATTCTGTTCTGTTCTTCTCTATTCTGTTTTCTTCTGTTCTGTTCTATTCTATTCTGTTCTATTCTATTCTGTTCTGTTCTATTCTTTTCTATTCTGTTCTGTTCTATTCTGTTCTGTTCTACTCTATTCTGTTCTGTTCTGTTCTGTCCTATTCTGTTCTGTTCTGTTCTACTCTATTCTGTTCTGTTCTATTCTTATTCGGTTCTATTCTGTTTTGTTCTGTTCTGTTCTGCTCTTTTCTATTCTATTCTGTTCTGTTCTATTCTATTCTGTTCTACTCTGTTCTGTTCTATTCTGTTCTGTTCTATTCTATTCGGTTCTATTCTGTTCTACTCTATTCTGTTCTGTTCTATTCTGTTCTACTCTATTCTGTTCTGTTCTTTTCTGGTCCATTCTGTTCTATTCTGTTCTGGTCTGTTCTATTCTATTATATTCTGTTCTATTCATATTCGATTCGATTCGATTCTGTTCTGTTCTGTTCTGTTCTGTTCTATTCTGTTCTGATCTGTTCTATTCTATTCTATTCTGTTTTGTTCTTATTCGGTTCTATTCTGTTCTGTTCTATTCCATTCTGTTCCGTTCTATTGATATTAATAATAATAACAATAAATTTATTTGTGAAAAGACATTCTACATCAAGTTAAAACTATACAAAAAAACACATAGTTAACAGGAGTACAAAGTGAACGTAAATGAAAAACAAATAAAAAAGAGATACAACATAAACTTATTGCTTAAAAGTATATAACTAATACATAATGTATACATGTTCGCAGCATGCCTCACAAAAAGTTGCGACCTCCGTTTAAACTAAACTAAACTAAAATAAAAGTGAGTACATAGATAAAATCAGGCGCCTAATACAATATTATGGCAAAATTTGGTTTTCTGTGTAAATCTATTTTCTAGCGCCTGTCAATTTTTAAAAGCAAAATTTAAATCTACTATATTGCAATTTTAATTTAGCGTAGATTAAAAAGCTTCAACATCTAAATATTAAAAACGAAATTCTCGAAATCGTATTAAAACTTCACGTTCAAACTGTAATCCGATTTAAAGTTCGCTCGACTTCTTGAAAAACTTTCGTCCATAACTATAGTATTAGTATGTGAAGAATTTTTAAAAGGACGCATTTCTTAGAAGGTTCATATTTTAAAATTGGAGTAGGGTGATAAAAATATAGGTATTTCTGTAAAACGCATTTTTGCTATTTACTCGTCATTGTTTATTTTCAATATTACTTGGTAAGTGTACGAAAATAGCTTGAAATACTAAGCATATTGACTTCAACTCTATGAAAGTGCTTAATGTAACGTACAAAAACATAAACATACTATGTCAAAGCGTAATTAAATAATGTGAAATATTTTAAAAGGTCTTTAACAAAATGTTAAACATTTTAAAAGCCGACGAAACGTAATTCGCGTATTCAAGATTCGCTAGGAATTTCTAAATAGGAGCAATTTAGGGGTTTCGTATCATGTTACCTTTTCCCTTTTCCGTAGCGGTAAAATGTAATGTTATAAAAATTATATGAGTACCGTAGATATTTAATATAACTAGATAACTCTCGTGGCTTTACCTGAGCCACATTATGATACTGACTTAATTTTTACCGAGTATATAACAAGATATTTTTTGTTCCTTATTTAATAAAGTCTCAGTCACTTTTATCTCAATGTTTGATTCTTTGAATTTTCCTAAATGTAGTTTTTGTTAAAATTTTTAATATCCTATTTTATGGTCACTGTCACGATGCTTATAATTTTAACAGGGACTTGTTTCTATTGTAAAAATCAAAATCAAAATAGCAGTATTCAAATAGGCATAAAAAAATCTTTGAATTATCATCTTACAAACTAAAATTTAAATTAGTTATCGTTAAAAGTGAGGCTAACACCTATTCGGTATCAATATACCGGAGAGAAGAAACGGCAAGAAACTCCGGATTTACTTTTTTTTTAAATAAACTGTGTTTCAATTCAAAATCGATCTTGCATGAAATACGCCGTCACTAAATCAACACATCGTTATCATTTATGTAATCCTAAGTAATACGCTTTGACTTTTAATTAAAAAAAATATAAAAGTACATGTTTAACTGTACCTATGTTTTATTAGTGGCATTTTAAAATAAATGAATAAATATCTGATAATATAAAATTCTTATAGAATAAATTCTTACACACAATAGCGCCTATTTTGTGATACATTCGTAATTACAAATTAAAGTTTTAGTTTACACAATGTTATTTTCACATCATCCTATCGTTTAGCCTTGAACATAATTAAGTAAAACTGATAAAATATTCATTGTATACATAAGTTATTACACACTCGAATTGTTTAAGAGTAGAGTAGTAGTGTAAGAGCTTACGAGATTGTTTTTGATATGGTGTAATAAAATTTTATATTTTTTAAAATTTTATGGACACAAGACAGAATTTAAACTATTTAAGGCATGGAAATCTCATATGCAGTTAAGTTACTAATTTAAGAGAACTTTAACTAGTCACATTGTATCTGTAGATTTGTATATTCATATTTTGCTATTATGATGCGCTTTAATACACAAATTAACATTTTAATGCTAAATTTGTATAATAAAGCGCATCATTTGTGTAATAAGGCTATGTGGTTACGGCAGTACAGAATATAGCAACCCCTCTCTTCCCTTGGGTGTCGTAAGAGGCAAATAAGAGTCACCACAGTTCCACTATCACCTTGGTTGCGACAAAGCCAGCGCTGTGGTCACCAACCCTCCTACTCAGCGTGGTGACTATGGGCAAAACACATGGATTCACGCCATAATGTCTGACGTGAACTTGTAGAGGCCCATGTCCAGCAGTGGACTGCTATAGGCTGAAGTGTATATGTGTGAATATTTTAATGATCAGCATGTTTAAATTCACATAATTCTTCTTCACTTATTCTATTTTTTGTAATATAGTTGTGGTGTACAATAAAGTATAAAATAATAATAATTTTAACTAATCGTCAAAACCGACTTTTTTTTATTCTACTTTACAATTATTTAAAATTACTTGGGTAAAAGGGAGTCAATCAGTCAGTCAGTCAGTCAGTCAGTTTAGGCAATTGTAGTCCAGCGCTGGATATAAGTCTCCCCAAGTTCGAGCTAGACATCCCGATTTTCCGCAATCCTCATCCAGCGTACACCGGCAATCTTATGTACCGGTCCAAAGGGCCGGAAGACGTCCCACAGTGCGTTCGCCACGATGCGGTTTCCACTCCAGAACACATCTGCTTCAACGGCTATCGGTTTTGTGACACAGATGATGAGCTCACTGCCACTTTAACTTTTTAATTAATTCTAAAAGCGAGTAAGTTAAATTAACTAGTTACAAAATATAACAAAAAATGATTTGTTACAACTCTTTCTACGCACATTTTGCACATCTTGAAACCTTATAAATATTTTCGCTTCATGGCTTAGCATACAAATTTAAGGGGTACCCTTTATTAAAACCGCTTCGTTGTGTATACTAAGCGAATGTCAATCGTTAACAAAGGAACATGGCCCCTATTACGATAGAAACAAATAATATACTCGTATGAACATAAATGGGGTACAATGAGGTTTCTATTCTGTATAAAATCGCGGTAATATTTGAGAGTTATCTCGCAAATACGCGTCTCACGCGTAAATTCTATAAATATTTGAATTTCGTTCGTCGATTTCTGGATCTAAAGATAAAGTTCATGTGACGGCGAAATAAAATTATAATTACTTCGAAGATATTTTATAAACAAACGGTGAAATGTCTGTTTATATTAAAACGTAACGTGACGTTGTAAATATAACTCGTATATGTTTCTAAGATTTTATGAGAATATGAATGTAATAAGATCATTTATAGTAGACGACATTGTTGGTTCCACCTGCGTAAATTTTCAATTATGATTGATTGATATTGCCGGGTACAGAAAAATTACATTATGTATAATATAAATATATGATCTTATCCTATATCTATTCTTAATAGACAGGCTATTATTCATGGAAATACAATTTCTGGAATGCAATGTATAGGTTCTGAAATTAGTTCGCTTAAAAAAGCATATCATTTTACATTAGCAGTAGTACAGATTATTTTAAATACAATCCAATCTATTTATTTCTATCAAGCCAATGTTATATAATTAGACATTGTACAAATATTTGGTAATCAAAAATTAGCTTTTTAAGCTAATCATCGTTCTTCCGACAAAACGCTAAATCTTACAATGACCAACCTCCAATATTCAGTATTCTGTATAAACTTGTAAATAAACAAAAATTTTAGACAGATATTCATATTAAGCCAAAGTATTTTTAATAAAAGAAAACTACTTTTTCAAGCCCAAAAGTGTCCAGTCCGACTTCTAAAATATTTTTGGGCTTAGTTGGACTATTTATTAAAGAGGATCGCTGAACAGAGAATCATGGCGCAACTTATCTATTCAGAGTCAATACGTGATGCATGCAAAGCAAATACTTTTATTTTTTTCTCATATAAAATTAAACGAGGTACAATTTACAACGACAATACATATTATTCAGTATATTACATATTATTCAGTATAACTCATAAACTACTCGACAAATCGAATAATAAATGTATCATCAAAATCAGTACACCTAGTAAATAGTTATAAAGTAACATTCATAAAGAATACAGTTGGTTTGAGAACCGTCTCTTTGTAAATTCAGTTTATAAAACAGCAAAATTAAATAAGGAACATTCGAGACATCTCGAATGTTCCAAATTCGTTTATTAATTAATCTGTTAAATTAAAGTGGCACATTTTTAGAAATCTGTGAGATATACATATATAAACAGTACATAACTAACAGTATTATATTTTTAATTGAAAACTAGCTGACCCAGCGATATTCCTACCATCGTTTTCAGGGTTCCGTACCTCAAAAGCAAAAAACGAAACCTTTACAGGATCACTTTGTCCGTCTGTATGTCAAGATCCGTTTTCTCAGGAATGCGTGGAGGTATCAAGCTGAAATTCATATCAAATACTCAGGTCTACTGTCCCTTAGAGCTGTGAAAAATCAAACTTCTAAGCCAACGCAATCAAAAGATACAGCCGTTTATGCTACAAATTTACGACACTTGTACCTACAGGGTACTTTTCGTGAACTCTGAATCTTGAAATTTAGTACGAAGCAACGTCTTATCGCACATACGAGTGTAAAGGAAAAATTGCGTAAAGCATAAATTATTGGTTAAATAATATAATAAAAATATTTTTAATATTTTTTTTGTACGGAATCGTCGGTGCGTGAGTCCGATTCGCACTTGGCCGGTATTTTTGTTTTGTGAATATGAATAATTTTCTTTTGCCACACAAAAAAGCAATAATCTTTGATGCGGTCGTTATAAAGTTATGCGTTTACATACATTTCAATGTTTGATTAATTTAGATTCAAGTAGATTCATGTTAAAACTCCTCTCATCAATCAATAAGTCATTTACTTAATATAAGCTTATATTCACTTTTGGCAAGCAATTTCGTCGTACCAAGGTGTCTTATATCGGCATAAGAGCTGTTTATCTTGAGTAAACCGCCGCCTGCAATGAGCGTCTAGGAAAGCGACCTAGGTTTACCAAAGGTTTACTTAAGGCTTCCGATCATTTAAGCAAATGGTTCGAGGCTAACTATCAGCTAGGTGAAGCTGAGTTGCAAATTCAAACTGCGGCTGTTGTCTACAAGCTGTTTTCAACCTTGTCTAATCGCTACAAACTGTGTACAGAGCCTGTTGTATAAATCCGCCGTTTAAAATTTATGGGAGGCAAACACTTAGCCGCAGGCTTTACGTAATGGGTTCTCACCCTAAGGTGTGTGAGTTGGGTTGGTCAGACTACGTCGCAACTAAAGATAAGAATTCAGTTACAAAATATTTAATTTACCGACAAGTTATAAAAAACCGACCGAGTGATAGTCGGACTCGCGAATCTATAAAAACGGCAAAAAAATCATGTCTGTTGTAGAGTATTTGGGAGCTCCCTATTGTTTATTTATTTTTTTAATTTAATATTTTATGTTTACAGTAAATATTTAACTAAATATTCTGTGAATATTTTAATCGTCTACCTGTTGCCGTTACCAATATCGTGCAAAAACGAGCAAATAAATTGCGTTTATTTTATGTATTCTATACCACGATATGGAGAGTAAGCATTGCGCGTTGGAAAATAATAGATAATAATTATGAATACGATCAGACTGACTCTAATAACATCACGGATATTTCTTTGTAGATAAATTAATATTTTCTATACATTTTTAACTTTTCGATTTATTTCACCCATGTTTTATATATCTATAATATAAAAATGAGTCGCTGAATGTGTTGCTAAGCGCAAAACTCGAGAACGGTTGGACCGATTTCGCTAATTCTTTTTTTAAAATATTCCTTGAAGTACGAGGATGGTTCTTACGGAGAGAAAACTTCTAAAAAAAAAAAGAAATTAAATTTCCTGAAAAAGTCTAAAAACAACACTTTTCTATACTCCCATACAAAAGATTTGTGATAATACTTAAAAGTCAATTTGAACTTTAATACCATACGATAAAGTTTGTGTTAGGCGATACGAAGTTCGCCGGGTCAGCTAGTATACTATAATGATAAAGGGTATGTTTTTACACTTACTTAAATTTTCAACTGCCTCTTCCGTCAAAATGACGGAATTAATCGTGAAGACGAAATAACTGAATTACTGCGCGTATCTTGACCGGTATTCTGTGTGCTTTCGTTACTTACTTGCATATTTATATAACCTTTGCTGCCGAGTGCAAACGACTTTAGCACTATCGACTCAGAACAAAGCTTGGACCTTTCATTAAATGAATGTATGTACAAACTACATGCACTTTTTTAATTTTTAACCGACTTCAAAAAAGGAGGAGGTTACGACCGTATTTTTTTTAAAGAAGATACCCAAGTGTGGTACAATGATAAGAAAACCAGGATCTGATGATAGAATCCTAGAGAAATTGAGGAAAACCCTTGAAAAACGTAGTGACGAAGTTTGTTAATTTTTTTCGTCTACTTACGTTGTATCACTTGTCGATGTAATTGAAGTCGGGTATTTTTCGTTTGCGAGCAAACATAATTATCTACTACATTCCTGTCTGTCGCTATATATTTCTAATTTACCATACATTTGCCAATAGTGGCATCACGGTTTTAATGAAGTACGTAGCATATGAATATTACTAATTCCTGCTTTCACTTATTCAGATACAAAATTACATAGAGCTACCACGACCTGTAACATGCAAATCTAAAATGATAGTAGTTTATCTACATAAGATTTTAAAATATTATAAATTTATCTGCAAAAGGAAAGCTAAAATGCTATAAATAAAATATATAATGAAGGAGTACCACAAACGGGTGAATATTTAAATATGTATACATACAAAATACACCAACCAATAGCATTAGGTTAATGAAAACAAACAGGTACATCACACTATCAAACGCTAATCACAAAATTTGCTAAATATTTACATCAGGCGTTAATGTAAATTTACACCCTTACGTATTTAGCGTAAATTAGTCTGTCAATATAAAGAATTTATCGACAAACGACCGCAAGCACGAAATTTGGAATTACCTGTTTAATACCGTCAATATCCCATCCCGCCATATTTGACATATTCTAACCATAATGTATGGTAAGCCAAAGGGTTATGGAATTAATTACGGTTAATATATGCGAATCTAGCCTGTCTTAGCCATTAGATAATATAAAGACATGTTCACGTTGTTACATTTGATCCGTCACTTTGTAATGGAATCAAAAATGGGCCATTTTAAAGAAAGTTATTTTATAACCTAATTTGTTTTTGATGAATCTTTGTATTTTTTTTTTATGTCACTAAGTCGGCAAACAAGCTTACGGCTCACCTGATGGTAAGCGATTACCATAGCTTATAGATACCTGCAACACCAGAAGCATCGCAAACGCGTTGCCGACCCAATCCCCAATCCCCCCAGGAGCTCTGGTCACCTTACTCACCAACAGGAACACAATACTGCTTGAAACCAGTACATATTATTTAGCTGTGGTCTTCTGTAAGGTCTACCCCAGTCGGGCTGCTTCGTATTTTGAGCAGGAAATTCCTGCTTTGCCCTACCTCAGTTAAAGTATTGTCCATATCAAAGTTTGTAGTAGTATTTGTAGTAGTAGCCAGACAACTGACACAAGGAATCAATACTTGTTAGACGTAGTGTGTGGAGCATTTAATTATTTTTGGTAAATAACGAAGCGTTCTAATTAATTTTCGATTCAGCCTAAAACATCCCACAGCTGGGCACATCCCTTTGTCTCCATATAGGAAAAAAGTTAAAGCTTAATCCACCACTCTGTTGCACTGTGGGTTTATTTATTTATTTATTTATTAATACTTTATTGCACAATACATTATATTGTATTGTACAAAAGGCGGGCTTAATGCTAAAAGCATTCTCTACCAGCCAACCTTAGGACGTACAAGAGCAGAGGTTTGTAGGTGTGCAAAATCGGGTATAGTATATATATATACCGTAAAAATATAAACATACATAAACAGATACAACCTTGCATACATACATACATACATACACACATACATTGAGTTGACTGATAAGAAGAAGAAGAGAAGAAGAAGAGAGGAGAAAGAGAAAAATAATTTCAAAACAATGAAAACAAGCATACGCGTGCGATATCACTGCACGTGATGTTGAAATGATTAGTCTTATCACCTGATCTGGGATCTTGACGATATTCCTAATGAGCTCCAAATTATGAAGACGCTATATACGTTGTAAATACCTTTGAAATTAAGTGAACAAGAATGTCTTATTACTTAATGTTGCTTCAACGTTATTTCAAGCTTTAATGTCAATATTTAAATTAGTATCAGATTTATAACATCAACAGAACGCTTAGAAAAGCAACAACAAAACTTCTAAAATAGTTTGTTTTATATATTCACGATCGAAAGTTCAAAAAGAATATGTATTCGAACTATGTATTATACTACGATACAAGTATACCCGTCTCTATATTACTTTGCAACTTTAAAATAAAATAATCGTATAACAGGTTCATTTACCTACAGATAGAAATATGATATCAAACGATGATCTTGTTCGCTTTTGCCTATTTGTCAATTTTGAGTCTATGAATAATATTCTTATCATATGTTTTTAATATATATTTGAATCTAATAGTTTTGTACTACGAGACCCGATTAAATCTAAACTAGTCGATTCGCTGTAACGAAACTGATTTTAAAAATTATAATTTTCTCAAACCCAGTAAAGGCCGTTTTATCGGTTCCGCCAGCATTAAGCTATCAAAAACTAAGTTATCCGATTATATTACACAAACGCAATATCCTCTGGCAATATCTATCCACAAACTATGTTATGAAATCTTTTATCTTATTACCGGATACGTTATGAAATAACAAAACTCGATTTTCATGAGAATCGGAACGAGGAAAACGTTCTCATTTGAAGGGACAGTTTGAGTGATGGGTGACCCGATGGGGTCGGGTCAACTAGTCTACGCATTCGAACGTAATGTGGAAACCAGATTAACAGAACCCTTCTCTACTCGAAATGCTAAGAAAAATTCAAGGAGATCCTGAAATCTTCGAACCAAAAAAGGTCAACGACATTGGGCAGCGTGTATTACTCGGTTGAGGAAACAGACTATATGATAGACAGGCCTATCTCGATTCGTCTCTGTCACATAAATATTGACTTCTGCAAAGCGTGAAAATTCGAGCTTTAAAAGGGTAATATTTTCCAAGATTTTTCTTTTTATTTTATCAAAGCTATTTTGATTCACAGTCGATTTGCGGGAAATATTCGAGCACCACTTTTGGGATATGGAACACATTGAGAACCTTGTTGACTTTTAGAAGTATTTTTTCCATAGAATTGCAAGGAATTTAAAAAATTAAGTATATTATAAACTTATTTCTTTTATTCATAATTACTAATTCATACATTTCATTCATTTCAGACAAAAAGTAAAAATAGGAACTAATGTTGATGATAAAGTTAATTATGACATAAAACGTAAACATGTAATAAAAAGGTGTTTAAGAAATTATGTTATTTAAGTTAATGATTTGCACTAATGACTCCAGATAGATGATTGTATCTTAGCCACGTAGAATGTAGAAGACACGAAGGAGATTGGTCGGTAAGGTCGAAGTTATAACCTAATATTTAAGCTGAATTTAAGGTTTCCATCACGCGTAGTTGCAAAAACTGTAGAAGCTCACTCTTATTTTTTCGTAAAATAATGAAGAAATTGTTTAAACGAGAGCGATAAGTGGCTTTGAGGTCTTGAAACAAATCGGAAAATAGCAGCTCTAACATCTGATAGTGAGATACAATTATTTCTGAACTCTATTTATCTCACCAAATCAAATTAGAATTAAAAAATATACTCGTATAATTATGTTCACGCAATCGTGTTCACCAATACTGAGTATTTATTTATAAAACAAAATTTGCACCAAGAAACACTTAACCTCGTTCGACAAGGGTATAATTAAGTCTTACATAGTACACAATGTTTTTGTAAGTATAAATATTTGATTGTCACGAATATATTACAGTTAAAAGATTTCGCATCAAACAGAACCAAAGTAGGCTCTTTGATATACAATAAAATACGAGTTAAAGTATTCAAGAACTAACATTTCAAATACTTCACGAATCGTATTTTCGAGAAGCCATTTTACGAATCGTTCCGAAAAACATTCGGATTAATCCGTGTTTGCGATTCCGACGTTCTATCACACTATTCCATTAGGTTCTTTTAGTGTCGAATGCGACACAATTTCAACTCTTGACTGCAAGGTTCAACAAATAGAACCTGCTTGGAACCTTTCGAGTGAAGATCGATTGGATATATCGAGTAGGTACGTGTGATTTTTCGATAAGATGCTTGGAATTTTGTCGCGTATTTCTTTGTTGTGATTTCGTATGGAAGTTAACGATAGTTATAACTACTCTAACGCTTGGAAGCTATAAGTTTTTAGGTTATTAGATACGATAGTCTTCTAAAGTTCAGTTAGAAAACTTACTCATATATAGAGTAAGGCTTTTAGGTTGGCCAAAAATTATAAATAAAACTATTGACCAAAAACGAAACAGGAACGAACTTAAGTCCTAATCACCTAATTTAAATTTAAAAAAAAATACATTTGGCAGCGTACCATAAGCCGCACCATAAAAATACTGATAACAACGACTGCACAAAAGTGATGAAATAAGTATCAATCGTATTTTATTTAGTGTTCTACATCTCTAGTCGATGTTATTATTAACCGACTTCCAAAAAAGGAGGAGGTTCTCAATTCGACTGTATTTTTTTATTAAACGTTTCCGTAACTAACGAACGTAACGGAAGGTAAGTGTCGACACATTTACTTTGACTGTTATTTGTCTCTGTATTTATTGGTTATTATAGTATATCATCATAGTCATCACTTTAGCCTATCACAGTCCACTGGTGGACACAGGCCTCCACAAGTTCACGCCAAAAATAGCGCGAACTCATGTGCTTTGCCCATAGTCACCACGCTGGGCAGGCGGGTTGGTGACCGTAGGGCTAGCTTTGTTGCACCGAAGACGCTGCTGCCCGTCTTCGGCCTGTGTATTTCAAAGGTAGCAGTTGGATGGTCATACCGCCATCGGTCGGCTTTATAAGTTCCAAGGTGGTAGTGGAACTGAACACAGTTACCCTATGTGGCTACGGTAGTAAAGAATATAGTCACCCCCTCTTTTATAGTATAGTTTAGTTTTATTTATTACTTATTTATTTTCTATTAATAAAAACACGTTAATTAAAAGACTAAAGCCTCTGTTCGAACACCTTAATCTCATATTTTACAAATGGCTACTAAAAATAATAATAAAAAAAACGAGCCCAATGAAAAACTTTATAGGCCGTTAAAATCAGAATGAGAGCAGCTCAGATAAGAAAAAATCCATAAACGTCAAATATATTAATTCTGAATTGTTGATTTTTCGAAAAATGAATCGATTATTCCTATACTTTGTATATTTAACGCAAGCTTCGTCTTTTTTTTTTCACGGTCTAAAAGCCTAATGGAAAGAAAAGCCGGAGAGGTCTGGAAGGGAAAGAAAAGCACTTGGTCATAAAAATCCAAGTTTATACTCGATCCTTTAATAATAATCCCATAAAAGTCGGTACACCGTAAATAAAAACCTGAATTTTTATACGAAAAATATTTTTGCACGGCTGCCCAGCAAACGCGAACTGTGTTATAAGTTTATTTTTTTTGTACAAGTACATAGCCATTTCTGGTGTTGTGCTACGTAACTTTAATCAACTTTAACAATCGCAGTTTGATTCCCGCGTGAAAGGGCAGTTTTTTGGTTTTATAAATTGTTTAATTTGTGTCCGATCTTTATGTTTGTCTACGCAAGGCTTATAACAACAAGCTTAGGAAAGCACAAAAATCAAGTAAATTTCAATTGAGATCACAAAAACCATGATTTTAATATTACTATTAGTAAGGAAATTATGACGACCGCTCTGGTGAAATAGGGCGTGTGCCGTGTCGGCGGCGCCTAAATACCGACGGTCGCTGGTTCGATTACCACTCGGAGTATATAATTCATTTTAATTTAATTTACTCTTTATTATGCACATAACATGAAGTTTACAATTTATAAAACAATATACAAAAAGAAAAGTACAACAGGCAGTCTTATCGCTAAACAGCGATCTCTTCCAGACAGCCAGCTTCGAGGTGATAATGTGTAAAAAGCGGAAAAGGTGTACAGAATTAAAATGAAAGAAAACAATGTGTTACAGTTGTGTTTATACAAATATTTATTTCCGGTCTGGTTGTTAGTCCTTGTGGGTCCTCCCACCGTGCCTCGGAGAGCACGTTAAACTGTCGGTCCCGGTGGTTATCATGTACACCTGACAGCGATCGTTACTCATAGCAGGCAATATATCCGCCAACACGCATTGGAGCAGCGTGGTGGATTTAGCTCTGATCATTCTCCTACATGGAGAAAGAGGTCTATGCCCAGCTGTGGGATATTACAGGCTGAAGCGATTTATCTGCTCCGCTGTTTCACACGTGTTAATTTACAGGCTGAAGCGAAGGAAATTGTATGCCGAAACTTTTTTTTTGTAATTAATCAGATGAATAAGGATGGATCTAAGATTATCGATGTAACAGATATGACTCAGATATCCGTCTTTTGTGTTCCTTATGTCGATCAAAATCGATCGAACTAAACTTCAGATTACTCATATATTTTAAAGGGTTAAATATTAAGCTTTATTGTCTTTTTTTTTTTTAGGGTCACGCGTATTTTGCTTTCCTATGTATAACTTACCTTTATCAACAGGAACGTAATAGATAAACTAGTTGCAACTCTGTTTGGTAAGTTCAAATGGAATAAAGTAGTAATGAAACAACCGAGTAATAAAAATGTTATTAGTTACTAGCGGACTGACTGAAACTGCTGAGCTGACTAACTCGTTTTTTAAATAATCTCTTGCACTAATAGTTGCTAAATTAGATGGTTGATTAGTCGTAATAATCCTTATTGTACAATACTTGACTAGTTGTAATTATAGTTTTTATTTGTAAGAATAATAACAGTTTTGCGAAATAAGGTTTTTGTTTTAATTATTTTAAAAATACTATAAAACCGTATTCACATAGTACACATCACGTCACATTTACTAGTCACGTGATATTTCACGTACGCTCTGACTTTTAAGTCGAAAATTCAATAAGATTAATTATAGGTGTGACTTTTGTTTTTTATATTTTCTTACATTTGTCGTGTTTAAATAAAAAAAAAGCCCAAAAAATGCGACAGTAAAAAACTAATATATAACAATGCTTTTTCTTTGAAGAAAACTTTACGTTTTATTGGTTTTCCTTATGAATTTTTGCTTCATCTCTACATATCCTCCATCAATAGATTACCATCATAGTAAGGCCCAAACGACTTTGACATCTTCTGTCCATCTCCTTTATATCCGCCTTGTTGCTGGCTTTAATTCCCCATTTTTTTGGAAAACATTAGTATTCTAGAAGTCGTTTTTAAAAAAGGTGGCTTATTCAAACCTAATTAACCTCACATAATTTTCGACAAATTTCAGCGCACATTCATAACAGTATGTAACCAAGCGCTGTTTCTAATAACGGAACTATATTCAAAAGGCAAATAAAATCCTAAAACCATATCCCATTTAATACAACACACGAACTTAACGAGCGCCTAAAATTTAATAAGCACGCGACCGTTGCGCCATCTGTTCAAATAACCATGTACTAGGCAAAATTCATAAAACGCTTAATACTTAGTACCGCCGTTCCGTCTGTACGCGTCTTTATGGTGCGCCGGGACAGAATTCAAAATTAGAATTCGCCCAATTTAGGTTCTTTATTACGACGTTCGTATTTCGAGTCGGGTAAGGATTCTTTATGATACCTAAATCCCTTTATTTACGTCATCTATTATTAATAAATTAAGTATTTGAAATTTATTTGGTACAAAATTAAATCTATCCTAGTATAATAAAGTTGAACGATTTGTTTATTTTGGCGTACTATTCTTTAGGAACAACCAGGAAAAAAAGCGTTCGCATTAAATACTTTGCTGAGAGAGGTTATTGTGAGACGTATTATTAACATGAAAGCCATTAAGATTAATAGCAATAACATTTGATGCCCGAGTTTTAATCACAATCAACACAATATTTTAGATACTATGTAGCGGAAGAAGTTTTAAGTCTTATTTACGTCAGTGGGATATCGTTGCATCAAAGTACAGAATGCGTAAACCCAGTTTAATGTTGTCACACATATCACCTAAAGTTTGGTGTACTCGAAAGATGTGCACCATGCGTAACAAGCTTATACGAAGGGGATCCTTTGAAAACATTGTTGACTATCCTGCATAAAAAAATACAATTTAAAAGTTAATTCCTGGCGTTAGTCATTTTGCGTTCGCAGTTAGGTGATTTTTGGGTCAATTAGATATGTTTTTTTATTCATGTTCATTATTTGTAAAACAGAAGTAATATTTAGTCAATAAATATACAATAATCATGTTTTATTATAATTAATAAAAATATTTGTTTTTTATTTTCAATTGGAAAATGGATTACGTATGTATTCCACGCGATTGCTGCGTAACTTTGGTACTCAACCACTGCAAGTTAAGGTCAGGTACAGAACATTTGGCAATATTTTTACTATAAATATCTTTAAACGATATTGTCGTAATATGTCTTATGACCGTTTTTTTATACTAACCTCCACACTTGATATTACTTGTGTTTATTACTTTTCTCATATTTATCTTGATATATTTCAAAAACTTATCACTTATTTTATTGTTGAAAAATGTTATCATATAAATTAAAAATAAGGCTGTATGTTACAATTATTTTAAGTGTTATCAAAAAAGAAGGTTTTTGTTGTTTTGAAAATTTACTAGTCATTAGCTTGTCTCAAAGAAATATTCAATTTAAAGAATTGATCATATTATTGGTTATATTATATATGTGTAGATTTATATAATATTACATAAATAACTAGTGAGCCAAAAAATAAAATATCAATAAATGTTAATTTATTAAGTGTCGGGTAAGTCGCTATGCCTACGGATCTGATTTAAAGGCTCATATTTGAGCGCATGTGTGTTGGCTACGGTAGAGTATTAACACTTAAAATTATTTATTAAATATATTCCATTCCAGATTCCCATAATATATTTTATCATCAATTAGTCGTTTATTTTATGTTTTGGAACTGAATCGTTGGCAAAAACATATTTTATCGTCTAATCTGTTCGACACTAAAAGAAAAGTCCTAAATAATGTTATTACAAAAGTTGAAGGTTGTGGGGATCGAACCTTGAAACCGTTTTCGCTATGATACATTTTATATTCAACGAATAAAAGTTTACTTTCCTTACCTTAAGTCGAATATTTGGGATCGGTATAAGGATAGGATACTAAATGTGGATAGATAGTGTAATGGGATAACACTTCTCTTTATCCATCTGGTTGATAAGGATAACTGGGTGGGATATTTGGGCTTACATAATTATGATTTTACATTGAAAACTGGCCTCGAAACACTAAATGCTACGCATCAGCGGCCGCACACTGGATGTTTACTTTTGCGTCGAGTGTCACAGAGTTCAATGGCTTGTGGAGGTTACGTAAACACAAGCACATACACCCAACTATTCAGGCAGTAACATCTTACTGTTAGGTATAGGCCTTTTTCACCGTATAGGAGCAGGATTGGAGATTGATTTATTACGCTGCTTTGCTGCGAGCAAATATACCTATGAGTAACGATCGATATCAGTTATTTATGATAACAACCAGGACCGAGAGCTTAAAGTTCTTTTCATAATACGCCCAAATCACTACATTTTTTTTATATGAAATATCTGTATGATTTGGTCTATACCAATATTTCTATGTTTTATATTTCGGTTCATTTTATATTACTCATTACTAATGCAACTAATATCTACGCTAAATGAATGAAAGATGCTTTTTTTTTTAACTATTTCATATACCGTAAGTGGGTAAAATTTTATGATTGTCTCAAAAAATAAATATAGGTATGTTTTCTAACGTTACAACATTTATTGATTTTGGCAATATGCCTATTTTGGCCCAGCTTACGCACCATAATACCTACAATAATATACATAAAAGAATTTGTTTGAAAGCACTAATTCTTAGAGTTACTAGCCATTTAAAAAGTTTCTTATGCGTGGTAATAAATTCTTAGGGTGGTTTTTCTTCTGTAAGAGAGATGAGAAAACGAACGTTATTGATATAATGTAATATATGCTTCTTTATGTATTTCGATGTAACAAATAAATGTTGTATAGCTCGTAAAGTTTATTTCTAAATAATTGTGTTTGCTCGCAAACGAAAAAAAAACCGACTTCAATTACATCGACGAGTAATACAGCGTAGATCGACGCAAAAATAGTCAAATAACTGCGCGTTATCAAAGATTACTCAAAAATTAGTTATCAGATCTCAATAAAATTTATATGTGACCACATAACAAACATCAGCTTTCGATTAAATTAAAAATTATTAAAATCGGTACACCCAGTAAAAAGTTATTGCGGATTTTCAAGAAGTTCCCTCGATTTCTCTGGGATTCCATCATCAGAGCCTGGTTTCCTTATCATGGTACCAAACTAGTGATATTCCCTTTCCAACAAAAAAAGAATTATCAAAATCGGTACACCCAGTAAAAAGTTATTGCGGATTTTTAAGAATTTCCATCAATTTCTCTGGGATCCCATCATCAGATCCTGGTTTCCTTATCATGGTACTAAACTTGGGATATCTCCTTTCCAACAAAAAAAGAATTATCAAAATCGGTACATCCAGTAGAAAGTTATGTGGTATAATACAACGTAGGTCGACGAAAAAAGCGTCAAGTAAAAACGCATTATTAGATATAGCTCAAAAAGTAGTTGTTAAATCTCAAATAAATTTAAATGGGACCAATTGGCACACACCACCTTTCGATTAAAAGAAAATTTGTCGAAATCGCTCCACCCAGTCGAAAGTTCTGATGTAACATACATAAAAAAAAATACAGTAGAATTGAGAACCTCCTCCTTTTTTGGAAGTCGGTTAAAAATATCTTTAATATACAACTTAATGCTTGTGTTATAGGTTATGTGTGGTGTATTGTTTATGGCTGATACAACAAAATTTATATATTTTTTCGATAAATATACATCGAAATAGTACACATAGAAATAAATATGAACAATACACTTAGACTCAGGCGGAAATCGGACCCACAACCCAAGGAGCGGAAATCAGAGTCACTACAAACTGCGCTAACGGGCTAATCAAAATAGTTTAATTTAAATTCAAATTATAATAAAAACTAACGAATAGACCACAAACGCAAGGCGAAGGGCGGGACTTCTCTTCTTTCTCTTCTTCTTCTTATATAAGGCTATTTTGCCTTAAATTAATGTGTGTGGAACCGCGGGGTAAAGCTAGTACATTGTATTTCTTAAATTAAAGAGATCACGCCAGAATTACATTAAATAAATTAGTTGGTAAAACTTGTAACTTATTGAATACTTCCTTCCAAGTTGTCTTAAGAGACAGTTGCGTGCGGCTAGCTATTAATATTTCAAGTCGAAGACCGCTGTGTACTAAGCGGTGTCTCTGGAGAAATCCCGATATTACTAAATGCAGCTAAATTTATAATACACCAACTTTATCATTTTAAACATGCATAAGAACTTTTCTACTTTAGTAAAAGGTAGAAAAGAGAGAAATCAAAGATTAGTTTAATTCTAAAGCAACTAAGAACTTACAATAATTAATTCCCACAAGCAATTTTACAATTTCCATTTGATAAATATTAACAATGTATTTTAAAATATTTAATAACATATCATTAGATATAATAAAAAATATATAACAAAGATCAGAATATACTCAAAGTCAGTTCGCGTGTTTTGTTTCAAAATATTTGATTAAAGTTGATATCACACATAAATAGATTTATAATATACAAAATTATGAACATGTTCCACATAGTACAAAACTACGTATTTTTAACCGACTTTAAAAAAGGAGGCGGTTACTCAATTGTACCGTATATACATACATATATGTTCAAGGATAACTTCATCATTTATAAACCGATTTTGATTTTTTTTTTTTTTTTTGGATAGGAGATATCTATGTTATGGTACCATGATAAGGAAACGAGGATCTGATGATGGAATCCCAGAGATATCGAGGGAAACCTTCTAGACTAGTGCGTTTGTTAACTTTTTCGTCTACTTACATTGTATTACTTGTCGATGTAATTAAAGCCAGTTTTTTTCGTTTGCGAACAAACACAATTATAATTACTAGTTGATATTACTACCACCTGGATCCCGGCACAATATCGTATTATAAAGTAGTAAATATTCTAAGAATTCTTTTTAATTGATGAAAAAAAAAAATTATTAAGCGCAATATTTCATATTCGCTCAAAGTGTTATTTAATAACATCTGCTTATTTTAACAAAGAAAACAACCTAAAGGTTCAATAATAATCCTAGACACAAAACGAATCCGGAGTCTTAATTAACATCAACTCTTTTATCCACTGAGCTCTCCTCCATTTGATATTAACAAACTTTTTACAACCGTTTCATAAACAAAAAAATACAGAACAAATGAAATAACAAGAGATATATAAAAGTATCGTAAAAATCTTCCACTTAAAAGCATGTAATATAAAAACGGGAACAAATAAAAACACCATAAAATAAAAGCCTTTCGAACTAAAAACCTCCCGGATTGATCCCATGGTTTAGCTCATGATGGCACGGCGTTATGGGCGGCCCGTGAAATCAAATTGCCTTCCGTTCACCGCAAACCCCATAGTTTGCATCCATTTAGGATTAGGCGGCTTTATGAAAATGTTGTACGTGTTTACGTATGAGATATTTAGATGTAAGTCTGACTTTCGTTTAGGAAAGCAGATGTGATTGCCTTAATGTATGTTTTCAGTATTACTTTACCAAGTTCGTCCACACGGAAATCGTTAGAAACTACATAATTATTTTTACTACTTTTGGTAACATTACTTATTGGTTACTTTATGCAGTATTAAAGTAATTAAAAAACATTTATTTAATCGTTAGTCAACCCCAAACCTTAAAGATAGGAATAAATCTCAAGAATACAAAAAAAAGTAAATAAGCAGTTTTTGGGTTTTAAACACATCAACTGAATATGGTTACCTATAAAATTACCGCTCATTGTACACACATGAAATACCAATTCTATAATATAGATCTAAATTACCAAAGTGACAACAAATAATTCTAGTGACTAAAACTCATTATATTCTAGTGGCGAGAACATTGGCGTTTTTAGGGACAACTAAAGAGTTTAGACTTTTCTGTTATTGTCAGTAAATTATAAACTTCGGAAAGTTGAATTACTGAGCTAAACAATAATAGTAAATAAATGAATATCTTTTAAGATATACAGACGATTGACAGATTGATAAACACATGATTAATGTGATGGTTCACATCTAGATTAACTTACGATGAAATACAATTCCTTCATTTTCAATTTATTATAATAATTAATTTATCAGGTATATTGGACAAGTTCGCCAATCTAAATTGGAGTAGGAGACTTAGTTTAGCTCCAATAATTTTCTTTAAATAAGTTTTTAGTGTTTAATTTGATTATAAAATAAAAAATAAACTTATAGAATAAAAAGCAAAACAGAAACAAAAAAATTGTATTTATTTTCTTCTTTATTTATGGAAATAAATCCAACATATATTTCTACAAACTTTTAAAACTATATAAAACAATGGCACATCATTTTGTGGCTCCATCGATACGTCAAATTGAGATGACTGAGGATTGAACATGTAGCTAATGTAACTCGCATTAATGTGAACGTATTAGAACTAAACACGAATTTTATAAAAATAAAAAACCAACATTTTGTACATAATAATTTTATGCTATAAATCTTTATAATTTTTTTTTTTACTTTTTTATGATATAAATCTTGGCATTAAATCACTTCATAAAAAGTTTTTAATAAAACAAAATATTCCTCAATCCAGAAGTCTTAATCTTAATCCAAGAAATAAACACATAGTACAAAGTTATTTAAGATAGAGCAAAATTAGGTGATATAGTTAGCTTTCCTTCATCTTTATTTGGTGGGGTATAGTATTTTATACATTTAACAAAAAATAATTTTGAACTTACTTCTTGAATTATTTTGTTATAATTGCAAAAACAAAAACAACTATACAATTTTTCAGAGTCAAAATTTATATAATGACTATTTATTACTTAAAAACAGGGACATTCCAATGACTGCCAAGACTAAATTACACGATACATGTATCTTGCCATGTATGATATATGGATTCCAAACGTGGGCTCTGACTAAAAGGAATATGGAAAAACTAGAAACATGCCAACACGGTTTAGAAAGAAGTATATTGCATATAAAGAGGAAAGACAGACAGCGAGTAGTCACAATTAGAGCCAAAACAAAAATATATGATGTTAAAATGAAAATTAGAAAACAGGAAATGGCGACGGTGCGGCCACATGGCAAGAAACAAGTTTCGGTAATGGACCAATGATATCACAGATTGGTACCCAAGGGATGGAAAACGGAAAAGAGGACGGCAACGTCTCAGATGGGTAGATGACATCGAATCCTTGTCAGGGACTACATGGCAGCGAAAGGCCATTGATAGGAAAATATGAAGGCCTATGTCAGGAGACACACTGGGGATTGAAAACGGCTACCGACGACGGGTGCTTATATTATCCTTCAGTAAATAAAGGCTTATTATTACTATTATCTATTATTATTACTATTATTATGTGGCTACGGCACTAAAGAATTTAGCCACCCCCTCTCTTCCCGTGGGTGTCGTAAGAGGCGACTAAGGGATAACAAGGTTCCACAACCACCTTGGAACTTATGAAGCCGACCGATGGCGGGATAACCATCCAACTACTGGCTTTGAAATACACAGGCCGAAGACGGGCAGCAGCGTCTTCGGTGCGACAAAGCCAGTACTGCGGTCACCAACCCGCCTGCCCAGCGTGGTGACTATGGGCAAAACACATGAGTTCACGTTATTTTTGGCGTAAACTTGTGGAGGCCTATGTCCAGCAGTGGACTGTATCGGCTGTAATGATTACTATTATTATTATTTATTACTTTATCCATAACTGTTTTTACTACTAAAAACCATTACCTACCTTAATGTGTATCTTTATTAAATGTTAGTTTATGTTTAACCAACTTAAAATAGGAAGAGTTTTTTCGTTGATGTTAGATTAATTGCTGATTCTTTTTTTATTCGAAAGTTCTGCTTTTTTTATAAAAACAACAAGCACTTTATTGCTTATCGGCGAGGGTTTTTTTGTTATATTTTAACTTCAGCAGTCTTCAGACCTATCAGCCACCTCACCCTCAGACCAGTGCCTAGAAAAGCTGTCGTTGTCGTGTAAAATTTAAGAGATATTTGACGCATAGGATTTCAGTTATTCTTAAAAATTTGTATTGAACTAACTTCGATTATGTTTATGACATTATCATTGTATTAATTATCGTTGTAAATTGAAGTCGGTTATTTTTTTTGAAAACAAACAATTGTAAATATGAGTCATATCATGTGATATTGACGCGAATACCTATACAAGCCCTACATTCCCATTTCTGTCGCATTTCGCTCCGCTGCCTCTCCCTCCTTTTTTTCGGATAAAACTAATTTTGTGCCTTGTTGACTTTCCTTGTGTTATATTTTTATTTCGTTTTTCAGCCTGCGGTTCATTGATAAGGCCCAAGTGTGATTCAATATCAATTGTTTCTCTGGAAATTTGAAAGGTTTTTAAAATTCAATTTGGGAATATAACAGAGGTTCTGTTTTGATTGATTTGATTTAGTAATTATTTGTGGATGAACGATATGGGTTAATAAAAATAGATTTATTGGTTACAGATCATAAGTTATTGGTAAGTTTATTTTAATTTATAATAGGGTGCTGTTATGAGAACTTACTAGATATTACTATACTAAAGGAACATAAATAGTAATTTTGATAGTTTGACAGATTTTATATCAGAATATATTTAAAGAAAGATATCAACATTTTCAACATCAATAAAACATCAGAAAAAATATTATATTACTTAAAAAAAGACATATGCTATCAGAGTTATAACAATGAACCTAAAACTAAAAAACCTTAACCTATATATAGATATATATATAGGTTAAGGTTGTTTTATATATATATATATATATATATATATATATATATACATCCTGCTAATAATTAGGCGTCCCACATGGGCCGAAATGCATCTAAACTGGCGTCCACCTCCTTTAGACGTCCGCATATCGGACGCCACTTTTTTAATCGATGTCCCATTAGTCCTTTTGGCTCTAGCTACCTGTACAACAAAAATCACCGGAAGGCAAAAAATCGTTGAGACATTTGCATTTGTATACCTAAAACTTCCGCGAAATTCCGCACCAACGGTGCAGCGCTAGTCTAGCGCGTATATCGACAGAGCGTATACTCTGCTAAAACTCTTTCGATACAACCGATAATTTGACGTCCTATTGCGACGTTGCCAAACTGACTGTATTTGAAGGTTTTGAAATATTCAATTAAGTCAAAACAAATCATTTAAAAAGAGTTTGCCGAAGTTGCTACGCACGTGTCGCTGCTTATTTGACGCTCGGTTGCAAAATACTGCTTAAGTAGTAAAATAAAATAAAAGTAAACTTAAAAGGAAAAAGTGAGGCTTTAACAAATTTACGAATTGAATTTACATATTAAACGGAAAAGTGACACTATTTTGTCATAAAAATAAAAATATTTCTATAAGTTAACTAGCTGACCCGGCAAACGTTGTCTTGCCGCTAAACGCTATTTTAAAATAGGGGTTGGTGGTAGAAGGGTGAAAACATAGGGTTGTATGTATTTTCAACGCCAAATCATAATAAAATAAAAAATAAAATAATTTATCTAAAAATTAAAAATTAAATTTAAGGGTGGACTACCCTTAACATTTAGGGGGATGAAAAATAGATGTTGTTCGATTCTCATACCTACCCAATATGCACAAAAAATTTAATGAGAATCGGTCAAGCCGTTTCGGAGGAGTTTAACTACTAACACCGCGACACGAGAATTTTATATATTAGATATACATTATCTATACTTTTTTGCATGAATATGGAAGCCAGGCTAGGTAGCAGTCTTTGAATCTGAAAAAACAAAGGTTCTGTTACATTTAATACATTTTTGCAATGATTTTTTATTTGGTTACTGAGCGCCCCTACTGAAAATTTGTGTTTTTTGTTTAGTGACGGTTTGGTCATGGACGTCGAATATGTAGTGGTTCGAATAGTAGGTATACAGATTTACGACGTCCGTATATAAGGTAAGGGCTACGCAATACGTAACACATATACGGACGTTAGTTTGACGCATACTGTTATTAAGGATACGAAGTTTTTTTGCAGCTGTTCTGGCTTTTGACCCAATCCAGGCTACACGCAATGCCGTCAAAAAACTTTGGGACACTTTTAGACAATGAAAGTTTTAGAATTGCTCTCGGTCTCCGGTTGGGAGCTCCACTGTGCTTTGAACACAGATCTCCGTGCGGAAAAGAGGTCGATTCTTTCGGACTACACGGCCTTTCCTGTAACAAGAGTTCAGGTAGGTTTTCCCGCCACGGTTCCCTAAACGATACCATAAAAAAGCTCTTGCCACCATCGACGTTCCTGCTCTTATCGAGCCTACTGGAATTAGTCGCAATGATGGCAAGAGACCTGATGGATTGACGTTGGTTCCCTGGGAAAGGGGACGGGCGCTTTTGTGGGAGGCAACCTGCGTTGACACACTTGCTCCTTCTCATGTCAGGGAAACAGCCTTAAAAGCGGGAGCCAAAGCGGAAAAAGCTGAAACGACTAAACGGCACAAGTATTCGTCATTAATTTCAAATTACATCTTTGTGCCATTTGCAGTCGAAACACTTGGACCTTAGAGTAGCAGTGCTAATTTTTTTTTTAATGAGATAACTCCTCGCCTTATTGCCTCCACTGGTGACAAGAGGGCTGGTGCATTTTTTTGCCCAGAGAATCGGCATAGCGATTCAACGAGAAAATGCTGTCAGCATTCTTGACACGATTCCACGCGGACGTGATTTATACCAAAACTATCTGAAAATATTTAGTTCTTAAGTTGTGAATTGTAAATATGTATAATGTTTAATAAACTATTGTTATCCACTTAAAAAAAATTAGAAACCTACTTAAAAGATATACTTTATATTTTATAAGTAAATATTGTTTGACGACGTTTAAATTTGCCAGACGACGACTTAGGTAAATCATTCTAGTGAAATAGAGTTAAGTAGTTAGACTATTTAGTCTGTATAAAAAATATTTTAGCCGTGAGACATTTTTATATTGAAAATGATAATAATATGTTGTTTGTAAAAGCAGGCAGCACAACTATTTGTGGCTATAAAACTTAATTAACCTATAAGATTCGTCAGCGAAGAAGAAAAATAAATATCCTCGTATTCTTGGATGCCCATGTTCTAAAATTACTTGAAATCCGTTTAGCTGTTTTGGCGTGATGAAGACACAACGACACATACAAACATATAAAAAAAATGTTCGATTCAGTAACCTGTATTCATAGACCGTATCACTTTTTTTAAATATCTTCAATGTACAGAAAGTATCCGTGGCAGGATAAGGGAACATTATTTATTATTATTCTTTGACGGTTCGCAGGAAAGTGGACATAACCTGCGAACCGTCAAAGAATACTTATAACAAATGGACACAACGATAAATAATTATTTATTATATTATTATTCTGATGATGTGCTACGTCGTCAATAATTAAAATGTTAAAAGCCTAAATATAATATATATTGCAACTCATTAAGAGAGCTATTATAAGATGAAAAATTGGAGGTGTTCCTATGACCGTTACATGTTAAAATTTCAACGAGCGTAATAGAATTATTTCTTAAGTTAACGATAGATGATCACACCTACTAGAAAACTGGCAACGTCGCATTTCAGCTTACTTCTCACTCATTTCATCATTACTTATATAGGACGCTAAATAATCGGTGCATTAAGTGAGGCTATATGGATATATGGAGGAAGCAATAACATAAGTATCATGAAAGGGGTTCATAAATGGTTGGGCACAACTGTAAGCAGAATATTCTCAAAAAAGAAATTTAAAGAAATTGTTATAACCCACGGAATTTAAAATGAAAAAAATAAGCAACATTCGCAGAAAAAACATATAAAATGTAAGCGTAACTGAGGGACGTCGTAATAACGCAGTTTGTGCTTGACGCCAAAAATGTATCTGGATGTATATATATATATATATATGTATATATATATATATATATTATTTGGACAACTCCTCAGCATCTATAGAGCAAACATTTTAAATTTCATGTCTCTTACTTCAAAAACATACTATTCATACAAACTTCCAAACCCCGTTTTACTTCCTTAGGGGTCGAGTTTCGTGAAATCCGTTCTTAGCGGATGTCTACGTCCTATAAGGAGCCTTCTTGCCAAATTTAATGTTTGTAGGTATTATAGTTTCGGAGATTTCGTGATGAGTGAGTGACCTTTCGCTTTTATATATATTATAGATATATGTAATAGCTAAAAAATATTATTAAAAGGAGTCCCTTTAGGCAAGGTTCCGAAGATACTGGCAGCGTTCCCCCTTTGAATAGCTAGACTAATTCTTTGTCCGAGGTAGCTGCCAGCTCTTCGGTCTCCTGTGACGTCGAATAACCTTTTTGCTATTTCCTTAAAAAGTCTTATAGCGCTAGGACCCCACGGACCAAGGGTTTCGACACCGAATGGGACAAAATCATATTCTCTCTCTCTAGACCCCTGTATTTGTATGCTTTAGTTTTTTCAGCCGCTTCACAAGCCGCACCAGCTCTATTGTTGGTTCCATGTAGTTGGGAAGGGGCCAGCGTGTCGTGTTTTCATCCCATACCAGCACCCGACCTATCTTTCATGGAACCAAAGTATTTTTTTACTTGGAAAATGTATGACGTCACATAGTAACAGTGAATTTAAAATGATATTGCAATAAAAGTATACAATAGTAAATTATTAAATGTGTAAATCTCATGTTGTCATATAGTAATAGATATCAGCTATAATCCTACACTAATATTCAGTATGGTCTTTATTTTTTTTTTAATATAATATTAATGTACAAATTCCCAGAAAGCTTCCCTTGTTTCCTTGAAACGTAAATCAAAGGAGCACTTTATTTTACAAGTCAATTTACAATCGTCTACTTAGTGAATATGTAAGTATATAATCACCTATAATATTATGTTATGTGTTTGTATATATATATATATATACGTGTATTTATGTATGTGTCTATGTATGTATTTTTGTGTCTGTATGTAAGTCTATGTATTTATACTTGTATGAAATATTTTACAGTTATTTAGCTACTTTTTTACGCTGTCATTCATGCACCCCGCTGTAGCGTCATGTATGATATTCTCTTTCATGATCATTGGTTGGCTGGAAGGGATCTTTTCTAGGGATAAGTCCACCTTTGCCATTAACCATACAATTAATTTTCTGTACATTCCTTTTTTTAGTACCATTTAAGTATATATCATATGATTCTTTGAAAATTTAGTCCTGTCTAGCATGAAATACAGTTTCTCTACCTATCTCTTTCTAACTCAACCATCTATACCATTACTGAATCTTGAGCCGAGTTGCTTTGACTATAAATATTTTTAGTCGTAGTAAATTATTATTATATTAATATCTCATTAGCATAATATTTTGAATCAAAATACCCAACAAAATCACGAAATATACGAACAATGAATAATTCTTCGTATACGTAATTTCGGGTCGTTTAGACTTTTCGTACGTGAGACGAATAAGTTGTTTAAAACGAGCCCTTTACAAATTGTACTTAATCTCTGCTAATGTTAAAATAGCTCGAGAGTTTGTTTGTCTATATTTGATTTTATTTGGAAAAACAATAATTAAAACACTCAAAAAAAAATAGTAAAACGTTCGCTTCAGCGTGTAACATCCCATTGTTGGACATAGGCCTCTTTCCCTGTGTAGGTGAAGGGTCAGAGCTTAATCTGCCACGCTGCTCCAATGCAAGTTGGCGGATATATTCCCTAATATGAGTAACGATCGCTGTCCATGATAACAACCGGGACCGACGGCTTAACGAGCTCTCCGAAGCACGGTTGGGAGACCCACAAAACGTAAAACGTAAACAAAAACGTAACAGTAAAAACATAAACAAACCAAAATTAATACGTATAATTAACACCAATAAATGACAGCATAAAACAAAAATAAAATGAAAATCTGTCTTTTCAAGATACGTCTAATGTTGTTCAGCGCAATGTTTTTGCGTAAATCATCTTTTTATTCAGGAATATATAGGAAGGGAGGAAGGTTATAAATATATGCTTAAAAAATCACAATCGATAGGAACGTATCACCTGTAGTTTAGTTATATATTTTAACACACACACATTAATTTGAATAAAATAAAGGCAAACCAAACAAATCCACGAGACAGTCCTAGTCGTACCTAATAAACCGCCCCCTTAAAATTAGATTGATCTTACCTTCCTAATTGTTTCAACCGACCTACCATTTGTTTTAAATGGATTTATCTAATTTGTTAAGTAACTCCGCTGTTGGGGGTCTTTGTAAAAATTAAGTCGTATTTAAACTTTTAAAAGCGTTTAGCGTTAAGAGTTTTAATTTTTGGTCTCTTGAAATAAAAGGATTTTCATTTTATTTTCAAATAAATTAATACTGATAGTAAACTTAGGCTTAATTCATTAAGGAACCTAATTTAGAATAATAGCTCGACGTTATTACGTTTTGCTTCGAGCTCCTCTTGCGCTTTTATAATAATTTCAATTTATAGAAACTTAGATAGCCTATATGGTTTTACTTGGTGTTTATCCTTGTTTGTATACGCTTCAGCCTGTAATATTTCACTACTGGTCATAGAAGAGGCCTATCCCCATTAGGAGAAGGATCAGGGCTTAATCCACCACGTTGCTCCAATACGGGTTGGCGGATATATTGCCTGCTATAATTAACTATCGCGATCAGGTGTACAAGATAACAACCGGGACCGACAGCTTAACGTGCTCACCGAGGCACGATCGGAAGATCTATAAGATCTAACAGCCAGACCGGAAATAAATATTTGTATAAACACATATAACCATTCCGAGTGGGAATCGAACCCGCGACCATCAGTGTTTAGGAACCGTCAACAAGGCCCAGGCACCATTACACAAGAGCAGTCGGTTGTTCGTGTACCAAAAATCTACTATTACTACTAACTACTACTATTACATTAGATAGATAATATCTCCCCTTGTCTTTTTTTCTTTCATTCTCTCTAGCTCTATTTCACTCTCTTCTGAAAATTTTCTATTCTTAGCAGTTTAAAATACAGTAAAAAATGGTTGCAAAGCAAACTTATTACATTTGGCATTAGACTAATAATGCTAGTTCAATGAGACTCTATTATAATTTGACAGGCTGTGCCCACGACTTTGTCTGCGTGCCATTTAATAAAAAAGTTATTGTTCAGCTCGCAAAGTTATAAAATAAATAAATTTCTAAAATAACAGTAGCCTAACCCGACTAGAAAAAAAGGTCAGGCTCAACCAGATCATGTATCTGGACCGGATCAGGATAGAATGAGGCATGCCAGATCCGGCAAGCTCTATCAGGACCAGGTCTTGTCCAGACAAGGATAGCCTGATGTAAAATATAATCAAGAATGGTAAGGCATACTGGATCAGGACCCGGTACGGTCCAGATCAGGATAGCCTGATGTAAAATATAATCAAGTATGGTAAGGCATACTGAATCAGGACCCGGTCCGGTTTAGATCAGAATAGCCTGGTGTAAAATATAATCAAGTAAGGTAAGGCATACTGGATCAGGTCCCGATCCGGTCCAGATTAGGATAGCCTGAAAGAAATTACGCGAACTGAGCCTGAATCGCGCTATTAATGTTTTTAAGCGCACTTAGTATATACAGTTATCGGGACAGTCTAGCAGGGAGTCCATTTCTACACAGTGGAGCTGTCGTAAATAATATTAAATAGTTAATTAGTAGTTAATTATTATAAGTTAATAAATAAAATTTAATTAATAATAATAATTAATTAATAACATAAAAATAATTAATATTTAAAGTAAAAACATAAATAAATAATACATTGGAAAAAATTAACGGAAATAAATACATAATAATTATGTTAAGTAACATATTTATAATATCAATTCGCTTTCTTTGTTAAACAATTTTTTCAAGAATATACATTCGTCTTTTTTAAAAGGACTAGACCGAACCGGCTGAGATTTTCTGATCTGGAACCGATCAGGAAATCTCATCTCATCCTGATCAGGTCCAGACCAATCATCTGGGTTACATGCCTTATCTAGTCCTGATCAGACATGCCTGGTCCAGTCCTTCTAAGGAAGACGATAAAAATTTCTACTCGGGAAGTTACTCCTTATTACATCCCATGTATTGTGCCATTGAAAATTCCGTCAAAATCGGTCTAGCTAGTTCAGAGATTAGCTAAAACTAACAGTCAGATAGACAGACGAACAAAAATTGTAAAAACGTTATTTTGGTATGTGTACCGTGTATACATCCATAAGCATTTAGTAAAAAGTGGCTATTTTAATGTTACAAACAGACACTTAAATTTTATTTATTTGTATAGATGATATAGAAATTATATCCATACTCTAATCTCACAAAGCCCACACAATAATTAAATAAAACGATGTTGATAAAATAATACAGAATTATTTCTATGACAATTGTGTATTCCCAAAGTGATAGAATAATCCGTAAACATAACAATTTATCAAATTAGCAGCCTTAACCAAAAACTGTTGATAGGTTTATCAAGCCTATGTCTAAGCCTATGTGTAAGCCTAATCTATGGAAAATAATTCGTATGTTTTTTTAAGCAAAAATATTGAGTCATACTAAATATATTATACTGAGTCATTTGTATATCTATTAGTTTCTGACGCCCGAATTGAAGATCAGTGTTCTAATATTGGTAGGTAGCATAATAATTATTTTTTTAACGCCTGAGCTATTTAAGGAATATCTCCACCAACTTTTTTTATCAAAAATAACATTCACGTATCAAAGTATATAATATAATACATAAATTCTAAATATAAGTTATAAGGAAGTATTCAAAATACAAATTCTTGGCATCTATCAAAAAATGTTTTATATAAAAGAAATATATATAGGTATATATATATATATATATATATATATATATATATATATATATATATATACTTAATATTATAAAGAGGTAAAGTTTCTACCTTTTGTTTGTAGGGGGTAATCTTCACAAATACTGATCCGATTATGAAAATTCTTTCACTAACAGAAAGCTACACTATTCAGGAGTAATATAGGTTATATTTTATTTTTATTTAATAAAAAATTCAGTGAAAAATAATAGTATATGTAAATCAAGTCGGAGAAATGCGAGCGAGATGACAACTTTACTATATATTTGAATCACAAAAATAGTAATTAACGCCCAACGGAATAAACACGGGTATACATATGTATACTAGCCGACTATATATATATATATATATGTATGTAATCCGCCAACCCGCATTGGAGCAGCGTGGTGGATTAAGCTCTGATCCTTCTCCTACATGGGAAAAGAGGCCTATGCCCAGAAGTGGGATATTACAGGGATATATATGTATATATTTATATGGTAAAATAATAATTTTTTTTTTATATTTATATATTCTATCCTAAATATATCATACATAATTATATCCTAATAACACACATAAGTACCTAAATAGGAGTGAGTAGTTAAAATACAAATGAGATCCTCAATTAAACATTTCAAATGATACCCCATCACAACTGTTAAGCTTCACAAAAACATAAAGCTTGTACCCCTTTAAGGGGTAAAAAATGATGTCGGATTAAATTCGAAGGTATGTCGTAATGCGGGAACGAAATGAATGCTACAATCGTTTACGTCACTGAAACGTTTTTAGACCCTAACGCCCTAAAAGATAATGCTAATTACGAACATTTGCCCTCCCGATGTGATTGTCACGCATTCCTAGTCATGTTAAACGTAAAATTTAATAGTCTACACTAAACTGTAACAGTTATCCTTTCCTTTAGGGGGTAAATTACATTTTTAGTGTATTTCACTGGATTTGTTTTCCGTGATATCAGTTTAGGGTATCTGAACGCTAATGACTGAACGGAATTACCTTTGCGTTACCTTTTCTAACATCGTAATGTTTTACGATCACTTTGTCTAACATTAAGTTTATTAAAACAACGATAGCACAATATAACGTGGCGTAAAATAGTTTTAATGTTTTATTAGGAAGTTATAACCAGATGTGTTTTAGTAGTGTAACGTAATAAAGGATGATATTGAAAAAATAGATGACCCTCTCTCTTTTAGCTGTTAACGTCTTAAATACATTTCTAAGTAAATATTATAAACCTACATTTAGATTACCTAAATATCAAAATAACATTTCGTCGTCTCGTCATTTCCAAAGTACTTTTTATTCGTCATTTTTCAGGTTATATCAGTCATGGAAAATTTAAGTGAAATGTGAAGTACCGCTGATTCGGAATGAAGATTTTTATATGACTAGGTTGACAACTAAATGTACTAAGCTCCTGATGGTTAGCAGTTACCGTAGCCTATAGACACCTGCAATACCGGAATTATCGCAAACCCATTAGAGACCCTGCCTTGACCGTACCTAGGAGCTATGGCCATCTTTATCACCATAGGAACACAACATTAACTAAAAGCTATATTATTTAGCTGTGATCTTCAATAAGGTTCAAGTAATTCCCCAGGCTGCTCCATGTTTCGAGAAGAATATTTTCTGGTGTTCTGTACCTCAATAGATTTTGCTGAAATGATACATCGTGTAGACTAATACTAAGTTATGCCAAAATACATTTTTCAGCTTTTTAATGTTGGTATAGAAATTTAATTTACAACTTAAACTGTCTCTGTTTTATTTAATAGCTAGGCGTGCCCCGCGATTTCATCCACGTTAATTTAAGAAAAAAGAGGTACTAAAATATATAGCCTATAGCCTTCCTCAATAAATGGGCTATCTAACACTGAAAGATTTTTTAAAAGCTGACCAGTATTTCCTGAGACACGTTCAAGCAAACAAACAAACAAACAAACAAACTCTTCAGTTATATAATATTAGTATAGATAAAGTTTTTTTTTCATTGCATGTTCAAGTTACCATCTACTCAAAAAGCCGTTAATTGTTTGGCGTTGTATGGGCATCTGAAAAATAATATCAATTTGAAACTAAACGTACACCATCATTATATTTCTTCGTTAAAATTAAACTCTTCACGAACAAAACGTATATCGAATAAATAACACGCTCCGCTATAAAGCTAATACATCAAAACTTTTTCCATTTAGTCCATCGCTAGAAAACATTAAATTTCATTTGACTAAACGTCTCTAAGTTAACCTAATTTGAATCCTGTTACAGTCGTAATAAGAATCAATTTAAAAGTAAAACATGGTATGATTTTGATAACTAATAATAATGAATTATAAATTAATCGTGTATTAACTATTACTAGTGGTCACCCAGAGGTCGAAATTCAACCATAATTTAAATTTTGAATTAAAAAAAAAACAAATAATAATGAAAATAAAGAACCTTTTTTTTAAATTATTCAAATTGACTACAGACTTTGACAGTCAACAAAACAACAAAATAATATGCGTGTATGTGTCAAAACATGTGTGTAGTGTTTTTTTTTTTTTATTGATTTAATGTACTTTTTATGCATAATTTAAAAAATAATATATAAGCATTCTGCACTCCTTTCCTATATAAACTACAAGTGTGCGAAGTTTCATACTTCTCCGTCCACGTAATTTTCGTAAAAAAGGGTACAAAATTTTTGCTTCACGTTTTAATATATAAATTTTCATCATTATCATAATCATTTCAGCCTATCGCAGTCTACCACTGGACATAGGCCTCCATAAGTTCGTGCCAAAAATGGCATGAACTCATGTGTGTTGCCCATAGTCACCACACTGGGCAGGCAGGTTGATGACCGCAGGGCTGGCTTTGTCGCACCGAAGACGCTGCAGCCCGTCTTCGGCCTGTGTATTTCAAAGCCATCAGTATATAAATTTTACATGAGTTTAATAAACATTCACACACTAGTCCACTTTAATTAAGAAACTTATGATAATTTCTTTTTTGTGATTGTTGGTAGCGAGAAATTCTGCATTATTACATGCTAGAATGTTATAATTTTATTTGAAATTTGGGAAGCAACGTTTTAAACTATTAAAAACTGGTTTCGATTTGAATTTATTCTTTTCTTTTGACACAATTGTGTTTGTTCTTAAACAAAAAGAAAAGAATCATTTTCAAATACACATCATTAGGAATAACTTAATAAATACTCGTTACATCACGCTGTAATTAAAATCCGACCACATGATAAGAACGAGCTTTCGACAAAAAAAATTAAAATAATCGGTACATCTAATAAAAAATAAAAAATAAAATTGCATTGCAGAACCTCCCACTTTTTTTGATCAGTTAAAAAATCGGTAACACGAGGAAAACACACAACGTAAAAAGACATTAAAAACACAAGGAGACACACATCAGTCTATATGACATGTCGCGTCTAGTTTTCAGTTTTTAATCGTGATGACGGATTGGCGCCGTTGTCAGCTAACTTGGCTGATGGGCTGCCTGTTTTTTTTACGCTTTTGTTTTGTGTTTTGTTACAATATTATTCTAGAAAAACCGACTTCAATTGCAAATACGCGTTATTAAAGATAACCTAAAAATACTTGTCAGATATCGATTATTTTTAAATGGGACTGCATGATGCAGCACTTTTGATTAAGAAAAAATCATCAAAATAGTTACCAATTCAAAATGTTCTGAGATAACACACACAAAAAAAATACAGTTGAATTCAGAACCTCCCCTTTCTCTTTCTTTCATCTTTTTTTTTGAAGTCAGTTGAATATCAGTACACCTTGAATTTTTTTATTATTATTAAATTTTGCAGTCTAGGTATTTTACTTATTTACCGCGTGGTATGTAATTTTTTATGTAAATTTTAAACGCTTCAAAACCATTATCAGTACTAAACATAATACATATCTAAAAATTCTATTCATCATCATCTTTTCAGTCTATGCTGGAGTACACTGCTGGACATGGCCTCCACAAGTTCGCGCCAAAAATGGTGTGAACTCATGTATTTTGCCCATAGTCACCACGCTGGGCAGGCGGGTTGGTGACCGCAGGGCTGGCTTTGTCGCACCGAAGATGCTGCTGCCCGTCTTCGGCCTGTGCATTTCAAAGCCAGCAGTTGGATGGTTATCCCTCCACCGGTCGGCTTTTTAGGTTCCAAGGTGGTAGTGGAACTGTGTTATCCCTTAGTCGCCTCTTACGACACCCACGGGAAGAGAGGGGGAGGCTATATTATTTAGTACCGTAGCCACAAAGTACAAAAATTCTATTACAAAAAAATGTGTGTGTATTTGCGTTGCTAACTCTTTCTTCGTTGACTAGCTAAGTTCACGATGTCGGTTTTTTGTGAAGGTGCGCGTGCATCGTAAAATTTTACTATCATTATTTTTCCCTCACGTGCCAAAAGAAGTATAGCTTAAAATAAACTAAGGGAAAAACGCGTAACACAAAGTGTGAAATGTTATGAATATATCTTTAAAACAATTTTACTTTCAGTCATACATTCCTTTAGGTAGTAATATAACTTCTCACTGCGTTGTTCTACCTTACTTTTATTTTTCGTCTTATCTTTCATTCGCAAATCAAAGGATATTGAGCACAACAACGCAATTAAATAGTTTCCTTATACTTGTGTTTGCTCGCTATAAAAAAAAAACTTTAATTTACACTCACAAGTAATAAATATAAGTAGTCGCCAAAAATAGTCAATGAAATACGTATTATTAGGGATCAGCGTCTTTAGTATCAGCTTTCGATTAACAAAAGAATCATGAAAATCGGTACACTAAGTAAAAAGTTATGGGGTAAAACACATGAAAATAATTGTGTTTGCTCGCAAAAAAAATAAAAACCGACTTTAATTACAAAAGATATCGATCAAATTTGAATGGGACCAGAAGACAATGCATCAGCTTTAGCTTTCTAATAACATATATGATAGATGGCGTTACAACAAGATGCGTTCGCATAAATATACGTCATCAAAGTTATCTCATTATATCGTGGTCAAATTTAAAAAAAAATCTATAAGATAAGCATCAGCTTTCGATTAAAATAAGAATCATCAAAATCGGTATACCCAATGAAAAGTTGTACGGTAAAATACAACATAAGTATTTTACCGCATAAATAAAAATTGTTAGATATAACTTGAAACGTACTGGTTAGATCTCGATTAAATTTTAATGGGACCACACGACACGAACCACCTATCGATTGAAAAAAAATCATCGAAATAGATTCACCCAGTGAAAAGTTTTGAGATAACATACATTAAAAAATTTACAGACATTGGCGAATTGAGAGTATCCTCCTTTTTGAAATTCGGTTCAAAAGCATTCTCGTTTTACGCTAGTCCTTTGCCTTTGAGTGTACTAATCACGATGATACTGTGATTGATTAAAACGCTTGTGTACCACGTACTTAAACACAACGGATATCCGGATACTACAAAGACACTATCCGGCTATTCTAATTAGTATCTGATTCAACCGGAAGTTCAGATGAGTCAGTGGAACACGGGAAACTTAATTGCCATGGCTTAGATTCTTTATATATCTATTATTTAAATCTCAGTACTTGATTAGACGTGATTTTGTAAACTATAATTATGTATATTTAGACAATATATTTTTGATAGATTTTTGACTAGCCCGCTGGCCCAGTTTGTAGTGACTCTGCTTCCTGGTCCGTGGGTTGTGGGTTCAATTCCCACCCTGAGTCTGGGTGTTTATTTATATATGTGTATTATTTATATGTATGTTCATTGAAAAAAAATGTCGCTATACTAGTCGGCTGTTACCTATAACACAAGCATTATCTAAGTTGCTTACTTAGGAACAGATGACTGTATGTCGATGTTGTAAATATAAAAAAAATTGTTATAACGAGACGTTAACGCAACGGTCACGGCGTTGGCTTGAGACTGTTGCGCTGGCAGTTCCGGGTTCGATAACCCTATACAGCAAACATTTCTATTGGTCATACATAATTATGTTTGTCGTGATCTGGGCGTTTGTGCTTGTGTATTGTGTGTTTCCGGACCCCCGACACAGTATTGAATTCTATTATATTATATTTCTATTCAGTTGAGTGTGAGGCGTTTATTATTTAATAGCGACCCGCGCCGGCTTCAAACGGGTGACATGCTGATATATAAATATACTACAGAATGTCTTTACGTCCACAGCTTTTTTGTCATTAAACAATACAGACATGTTTTCTTAACAGGTTATTCTTGAATTGATAAATTATGATTTTTAACCGACTTTAAAATAGGAGGAGGTTACTCAATTCGACCGTATACACATATGTGTGTGTGTGTGTGTGTATGTGTGTTCAGGGATAACTTTGTCCTTTATGAACCGATTTTGATAATTCTTTTTTTGTTGGAAAGAAGAGGAAGGAAACCGGAATCTGATGATGGGATCCCAGAGAAATCGAGGGAAAACCTTGTAAATCCGCATAACTTTTTACTGGGTGTACGGATTTTGATGATTTTTAATTTAATCGAAAGCTGATGTTTATTATGTGGTCACATTTAAATTTTATCGAGATCTGATTACAATCATTGAAGTGATGATGAGTTGATAATGCGTATTTACTTGACTATTTTTTAAATGCAGTTTAATAATTAACCATAATACCGACTGAAGTACAAACATACAATTTCGAAAAAATTGTCGTGCTTTTCCCCCGGCCAGTTATGTCCCTGCATTTTAAATCTGTAATATTTTCAAAAACATTCATTTAAATTACATACTATAAAGGGCCATATTGATATATATTAAATGCATAATGTATTTAAGGTACTTGATTAGATAAGGATTAATATCGTATTGTTAAAAATCGCCCCGTTAATAAGCCATTATTTTTCGTAAAAAGTAAATGATAAAAAATGGTTATTGTGGGTCATCCCTAAGAAATAGACATATAACATCCCAGACTTTTTTGTAGACCTTTATAAGGCGTAAAATACTGTTATTTTGATCTATCTGGTAGGGTTCAGCCAGCGTTTGCAATGTAAGCACAAAAAGGTGTTTATTTACGTCATTACATTAGAAACCTCGAAAATTATCAGTGTTTCTCTACTATATTATGCATGTATTACAAAATATATAAACCTTCCTCTTAAATCACTCTATTAAAAAAAACACATCAAAATCAGTTGCGTAGTTTAAAAGATCTAAGCGTACATAGTAACAGACAGACAGCAGAAGCGACATTGTTTAAAATATATAATGATTTATTAATTATGTTATTAGATTTATTGATTGAATAACCATCTATCAGTATCTCATACTTAAAATATGAGCTGTAGCTCATTCGATTTGGAATGACGCGAAAAATTGCAGAAGTTATTAACAAATTAATTTGCAAAAAGGAATTTCGTTTTTTATTAATACCCACCCAGTCCAAAATTCTGAGGCAACGTAAATTAAAAAAAAACACTATAGACTTGAGAACCTCCTCCTTTTTAGGAAGTCTGTTAGTAAATTGTGCATGACTTTTCAGTTTTCAGGTCGAAACTTAGGTACATAACATAACTACGCAAGAATTGTAAAACATTTGCAATTCCATTGCAACCAAACTTGCTATTAGGATGAATAAATAAATGACGTTTTTAATTTTAACCCCTTATAATTTGAGAAATAAATAAAATGTATTCCAAATCACCATCTTTTCATTAAGCCTCATGAAGCCCTACAAGAAATAATTAAGTACCCATTAATGTCCATCTTTGTTGCTTACAACTGAATAGCATTATTTATTGCATTTCAACATTGAAAGTGTAGTATTTCCATCAAAACCGTTGCAGAAAATATTACGTTTGGGATTAAATGTGAGTTGAGAGATCGAATGTGCCTGATTTAGAATTGATAATCGAAGTTATTTTCATAAAATATTCTCATAGTATATTTTCCCAGAAAATGCTATAAGTTGCATTTGGAAAAAAATGGACGCTTATAATTTTACATACGTGTCATACATCAAAGACAATTTTGTTGCAAATCAAATTTCTCTGTTATATATTTTTTGTTTCACAAATAAAAACTAGCTAACTTCACGTTGCTAAGTATTCTTCTTCGTTGACTAGCTAACTTCAGGGTGTTTGTGTTTTTGTGCCGGTGTGCATGCACATTTATTCGTTGCTAATTTCTTCTTTGTTGACTAGCTAACTCCAGGGTGTTAGTTTTTTTATAACAGTGTGCATGCGCCAAATTGTATAACTTCAAAAAATTATCCAATACCCCATGATGGCCAATTTTTTAACTTTCATAAATGAATTTTTAAAAAATCATGTGATGAGATCAGGTTGCTATGAAGCCGGAAAATTTCTACCTAATATGACCAAGATGAAGCAATTAATGAAATTTTTCTATAATCCCAGGCAACCGTTAAGACAGAAACGTCTTGCAACATGCACAGAACCTTAAACCCTACTTCAATTATTGAGATCTTCTTTATATATCTTAAATTTTCGTTTTGTTTATAGTATACGAACTCGGTACGTGGGATGGCCGGCGATAAAAATGTCGAGAAGTTTGTTTTAGCGGTGTTTCCGGAGAGAATTTTACGATCGACCACTTTATTTATTAGATTATATTTTAGTAGATACTGATCCTGTTCTACGGTTCACTTTTAAAATTATGTTTTTACTTTGACTTAACTTGTAGTATGTATGAGTTAAAAAGAGTTGGTTTTTAATATTCATCTTGTGTTTAACGGTGAAGGAAATTCGTGAGCAATGCTTTGGGCGGAAAATTATTATGGGAATTGCACATCTGGCTTTATAACTCTACAGTAGAGCGTAGTAATCGTATTGCGTACTATGCTTTAACTCTTCATAGCAAGAGGACACATTTATGCCAAATAGTAAGACTTTTAAACATTGCAATCAATCCAAACTAATATTATAAATGCGAAAGTAGCTGTAGAAAGTAGCAAAGTTATGAAAATTTGTATGGAATTATTATCATTTTTAGAGCTAGAAGCTTGTAACTTATTTTTTAGGCTGTTGACTCGATATAAACAAATATGGTTTGGTCGGTATTGCACTTCCAAGTGCTGAAGCCGACATACGGTCTAGGACTGCCTACCCGAGCGTCCTGGATATCACCCGTAAATGGGTTCCCCTTCGATACAAAAAAAGAGCTATTCTGATGTCCGAAATAAACCAAAAGATATATTTAAAAAAATAATGCTGTCCAAAGTCACTATTCCACGCGGACGAAAGATATCGAGGACACAGCTAGTTTTATATAAATACTAGCTGACCCCGCAAACGCTATTTTGCCATATATGTTATCAACCCCTTTAATCCTCCACCCAAGGGGGGGGGGGATTAAAGAGTTTGATTGTAACTGAGGGGTATGAAAATGAAATGTTGACCGATGCTCAGACCTACCCTATATGCACACAAAATTTCATAAAAATCGGTCCAGCCTTTTAGGAGGATTATTATAACTAACATTGTGACACGAGAATATAAATATAGTTTGAATAATCATTATTGTGATGTATGCGTTTGCTCTACAAAACTCAGCATTTCTCTTTTTTTTTAAACAAGGCCTTGCTCTTTTTCTATTTGTATACACCTACAAAAATCCACTTTTATACGTCCTAAGGTTGCCTGGTAGAAAATACTTTCAATATGAAATGACATACCATATCGACTCAATTCAAAACCGCTCAGAATTTCACGCAAACAAAGTCTACAAATTAAGAAACGTTTCTGGATTCTAATTGCACATGTACGATTTTCTCTGCTACGCCCTTTGCGCATACTACCTTGAAGAGAAGCACTTGAAAGAAAAAGTATTTGATACATTAGTTAAGCGATAGCGAGTTAAAAGATGTATAGACAATGCTATACATGTGTCATCGTGTGCTGTTTCATTCGCACATCGATAACTGACTTTTTAAAATACATTCCGAAGTAAATCACTAAATTCATGAAGTTCTACAAACTATTTAGCTTGGTAATCTATCTATCTATAATATATATAAACGCGAAAGGTCATTCATCACGAAATCTCCGAAACTATAACACCTACAAACTTGAAATTTGGCAGGTAGGCTCCTTATAAGACGGAGGCATCCGCTAAGAACGGATTTTACGAAACTCGACCCCTAAGGGGATAAAACGGGGGTTGGAAGTTTGTATGAAAGTCCCATGATTTAGAAGTAAGAGACTTGAAATTTAAAATGTATGCTCTATAGATGGTGAGAAGGTATGCAAATAATGTATCTTTAGAAATCAACTCCCTTTTGGGGTTAAGACGCAGGATGGTAGGTTGACTCACTCATAACGAAATCTCCAAAACTATAACAGCTATAAACTTGAAATGTGGCAGGTAGGTTCTTTATAGGGTGTAGACATTCGCTTAGAACGGATTTTATGGATTTGACGGGATAAAACGGGGGTTGGAAGTTTGTATGAAAGTCCTATGTTTTTGAAGTAAGAGACTTGAAATTTTAAATTTATGCTCTATAGATGGTGAGAAGGTGTCCAAATAATTTATCTTTAGAAATCAATTCCCTTTTGAAGTTAAAACGGGGGATGGTAGGTTGACTCACTCATCACGAAATCTCCGAACTATAACAACTACAAACTGGAAGTTTGGCAGGTGGGTTTCTTATAGGGCGTAGACATTTGCTAAGAATGGATTTTACGAAACTCGACCCTTAAGGGGATAAAACTGGGGTTGGAAGTTTGTATGAAAGTCCTATGTTTTTGAAGTAAGAGACTAAAAATTTAAAATGTATGCTCTATAGATGGTGATAAGGTGCTCAAATAATGTATCTTTAGAAATCAACTCACTTTTGGGGTTAAAACGGGGGATGGTAGGTTGACTCACTCATCACGAAATCTCCGAAACTATAACAGCTACAAACTTAAAATTTAAAATGTATGCTTTATAAATGGTGAGGAGGTGTTCAAATTATGTATCTATAGAAATCAACTCCCTTTTGGGGTTAAAACGGGGGATGATAGGTTGACTCACTCATCACGAAATCTCCGAACTATAACAACTACAAACTGGAAGTTTGGCAGGTGGGTTTCTTATAGGGCGTAGACATTTGCTAAGAATGGATTTTACGAAACTCGACCCTTAAGGGGATAAAACTGGGGTTGGAAGTTTGTATGAAAGTCCTATGTTTTTGAAGTAAGAGACTAAAAATTTAAAATGTATGCTCTATAGATGGTGAGAAGGTGTTCAAATAATGTATCTTTAGAAATCAACTCCCTTTTGGGGTTAAAACGGGGGATAATAGGTTGACTCACTCATCGTGAAATCTCCGAACTATAACAACTACAAACTTGAAGTTTGGCAGGTGGGTTCCTTATAGGGCGTAGACATTCGCTAAGAACGGATTTTACGAAACTCGACCCCTAAGGGGATAAAACGGGGGTTGGAAGTTTGTATGAAAGTCCTATTTTTTGAAGTAAGAGACTTGGAATTTACAATGTATGCTCTATAGATGGTGAGGAGGTGTCTAAATAATGCATCGTAATCTATATATATATAAAAGAGAAAGGTCACTGACTCACTCACCACGAGAACTCAAAAACCGCTGGATGGTCCATCCATCCAGGATGGACAAAGATGAAATTTGGCTAGGAGGTAGACTATAGTTAGTAGACGTCCACTAAGAACGGATTTTGCGATAGTCCACCCCTAAGGGGTTTTAATTAGGGTTGATAGTTTGTATGAAACATATACAGCAGCTATAAGTTCGCCTGATAGGTTATTTATATCGCAGCATGAAAATAAAACTAAAAATGTGGTGTATAGAGAGGTTTTATAAAAATAACTATTAAACTATACTAAATTGTGCCTTTCAAAAAGTTACTCAGTGTGATAAGCATTTCAAGTGACTAAAATAAAAAAATAAATTGCGTTAAACATCTTAATAGTAACGCATATCTTCATAACCAAGCGGACGTAGTCGCGGGCAACAGTTAGTGTATTATAAAACAAACTCCCTAAAAGTGTGTGTGATCGATTCCCTCAAAATCTACTGAACGGATTTTTATGCGGTTTCACCAATGAAGAGGGCTTCAAGGGATTCAAGGGAAAGGTTTACGGATCGGCTAAGCTGATTTTGATGAGAGTTTCACTGGAAGTTTGCCGAAAAAACTTTGTGACACACTGATTTCAACGCGGGCGAAGCCGCGGGCACAGCTAGTCTATAATAATATATATAAAAGCGAAAGGTCACTCACTCATCACGAAATCTCCGAAACTATAACACCTACAAACTTGAAATTTGGCAGGTAGGCTCCTTATAAGACGTAGGCATCCGCTAAGAACGGATTTTACGAAACTCGATCCCTAGGAGGGTAAAACAGGGTTGGAAGTTTGTATGAAAGTCCTATATTTTTGAAGTAAGAGACTTGAAATTTAAAATGTATGCTCTATAGATGGTGAGGTGTTCAAACAATGTATCTGTAGAAATTAACTCCCTTTTGGGGTTAAACCGGGGGATGGTAGGTTGACTCACTCACCACGAAATCTCCGAAACTATAACAGCTACAAACTTGAAATTTGGCAGATAAGTTTCTTATAGGGCGTAGACATTTGCTAAGAACTGATTTTACGAAACTCGAACCTTAAAGGGATAAAATGGGGGTTGGAAGTTTGGATGAAAGTCCTATTTTTTTGAAGTAAGGGATTTGAATTTTAAAATGTATGCTCTATAGATAGTGAGGAGGTGTCCAAATAATGCATCGTAATCTATTTATATAATAGAGAAAGGTCACTTATCATCACTCACTTATCATGAGAACTCAAAAACCACTGGATGTTTCATCCCTTCAGGATGGACAAAGATGAAATTTGGCAGGGAGGTAGATTATAATTAGTAGACGTCCGCTAAGAACGGATTTTGTGATATTCCACCGCTAAGGGGGTTTAATTGGGGTTGATAGTTTGTATGAAACATATACAGCAGCTATAAGTTCGCCTGATAGATTATGTATACTGCAGCCAGAAAATATAACTAAAAATGTGGCGTATAGAGGTGTTTTATAAAAACAACTATTAAATCATATTAAATTGTGCCTTTGAAAAAGTTACTCAGAGTGATAAGCATTTCAAGTGACTTAAATAAAAAATAACTTGCGTTAAACATCTTAAAATAAAATAATACATATCTTCATAACCACGCGGACGTAGTCGCGGGCAACAGTTAGTGTATTATAAAACAATGTCCCCAAAAGCGTATGTGATCGATTCCCTCAAAATCTACTGAACGGATTTTCATGCGGTTTCACCAATGGAGAGAGGGCTTCAAGAGGAAGATTTACGGAACGGCTAAGCCGATTTTGATGAGAGTTTCACTGGAAGTTTGCCGGGAAATCTTTGTGACACACTGATTTCAACGCGGGCAAAGCCGCGGGCACAGCTAGTAAGTTTATATTTCAAAACTCCAGTTCTTATTTTAATACAAAATCGCGTTACGTTTCTAAAGTAATATTTTTATACTAATGTATGTAATGTATCCCAAAAAAATAAATATACATAGTTGTGCAGACTGTATTTTAATTACACTTATTTAATATATGTATCACACAAAAAATACTTTGAAATAAAGAACAAAACATATTATATATACCATAATGAAATTCATATTTTGCTCCGCTTCCTTTAGTACTATGTGTTGAGCCAAAAATCTGTGACAATGCTTAATTAACTGAATTCTGCTGAAGCACGAAAGAGGTATTTAATTATTCCGATAATAAATGGTTTTGTATATGGGTTTCCCTTTGACCAACATTCTAGCTTTGCTTTTACAAACATACTATATTTAATTAACTAGCTGTGTCTGCGACTTCATCAGAGTGGATTTAAAAAAAAGTTGTTCAGCTCGCAGAATTACGAAACAAAAACATTTCTAAAATAAAAGTAGCCTAATTTACTCATTATTACATCGGCTATCTGCCAGTGAAAGTACAGTCAAAATCGGGCTAAACTATTTCAGAGATTAGCCGGAACAAACAGACAGAAAGAGAGACAAAAATTGTAAAAATGTCATTTTGGTATATGTACCGTGTATACGTCCATATGCATTTAGTAAAACGTGGTTATTTTAATATTACAAACAGACACTCCAATTGTATTTATTTGTATAGATTAAATATCGTTAATATTACTTTCATAAATATAAAGGTTTTCGGTTACAAAAAAATCCAATTACTAAGGCTTAACTACCAGTTTGTTAGTCAATCAAATGTGAGGTGCATTTTACTATATTTTCATAACTTTTTACTATGTTTTTATAACTCTCCGCACAAAGATAGTTGCAAGTAGAATAATTGTTACATTTAATATATCAAACACCACACGCTTTTCACTCTGAATTGGATTATTCCCATAATAACTTAAATTTTATTATAATGCTATTTTGAAATAATTAATTATGGTTGATTGTTCGATCTTCTACTACTATAATATAACCTCTTTCGAATTAAAAATTATTTTCTACTTTTTAGTTCGATTAACTATAAAAGCGTGGTTTTTTTAGTTTTTTTAAACTATAATTTATTTTTTATTTTTTAGTTTGATTTTTCGATTAATTATTTGCGGACATGGCATGCGCAGATCGCGCGCTAGCTTTATCTCTCTTACTTCCTTACAGAAGAGCCACGAAAGAATTTGTTAATCCTGGCGGTCCTAATAAAGATATTGGGAAACTGTTATTGAATTATTGCACTGTCATCGGTCCTTGATACGTGTGCAAAGTTTCAAATTAATCAAACTTCTGGATATTGGTGAAAATTATGCTCAAAGATTCCATTACATACATATGTACATACAACCCAGGCTAATAAAAGCGTGGTAAAAAGGTAGTGGAATCTTTGTGGCACAGTATTTACCTACAACTAACTTGACATTTGAGTTATTTTGTAGCTCTTTATGAACACTAAAAATATACATGGTGTACATATACGGTGTATCGTATAAACACGTTTAAACATGAACCCAACGCGGCGTTAGTACAATAATAAAGTAGAAGCAACTCGTAGAAACCGGTTTTTGACATCTGAGAGTGTCTCGCGCCGACATATATAATATATGTATAAATAAACAGACACACACATACACAAAAAAGGCTGTAAATCTGCTGCTGCTGGCACAATAAAAAAGCAAGTTTTTCCCAACAATCCAAAATTTATTACGCTTCAGCCTGTAATATCCCACTACTGAGCATATGCCTCTTTCCCCATGTAGGAGAAGGATCAGAGCTTAATCCACCACACTGCTCCAATGCGGGTTGGCGGATATATTCCCTACTATGAGTAACGATCGCTATCAGATGTACATGATAACAACCGCGATCGATGGCTTAACGTGCTCTCCGAGGCACGGTGGGGAGACCCACAAGGACTGCACAAACACCCAGACCACGGCAAACACCTGTATGGCCAACACAAATGTTTGTCATGTGCGGGGATCGAGTCCGCAACCGCCAGCGCAACAGACACAATCTATGGCTGTAACCGTTAAAATTTATTAGCTAATTACTTTTTAAAAATCAATCTTAAATAACCATACACAACCCTTCCCAGTCACTTATGATTCCTTCGCTAAGTAATGGTTAATCTATAGGGTTTTACAAGGGTACCATAAGCGTAAGCTCATTTGAGATCCGACGTGAGATAAGCTATAATGATCGTTTAGAATTCCATGTGCATAGCCAACAGAGCTACTGTCGTGTAATTACTCCCGTGCTACGGCTGTTGTGTTTTCCGGTATCTTACCTTTACGGCTGTTGCTTACACCAAACTCAAATATAAGCGAAAGCATATACTAATATTTTAATAAGATAGAGTGTAATAAGGGCGGAATCAAACAAATGTTTTGAACTTGTGAACATTGTTTAGTCAGAGTATTTTATGAATATTTCAAGTTCCTATCTGCTGCCATTATTAATATCGAGCAAAAAAGGGAGAAAAACCCGCGCTTGTTGTATGGGAACCCTCTTATATATTTATTTTATTTTGTTTTTAGGATTTTTTGTTACAACGGCAATAGAAATACATAATTTGTGAAAATTTCAACTGCCTAGCTCTCGCGGTTCTTGAGATACAGCCTGGTGACGCACAGACAGACGGACGGACGGACGGAAAGATAGCGAAGTTTTAATAATACGGTCCCCTTTTTACCCTTTTAGCACGGAACCCTGAGCATAATATAACAAACGTACTTCTTTCATAGATTAGGTTTCTATTCTTCTTCTGATATTCTTAAGTCAAATGTCTTATATATCAATATATTATTATTATTTTTACGACTGTTATTTACGTTGAGAATCACAGGACACAAATAACTTTTAATTCTATAATTATGTAATTATTCAATTTAAGCAAATTGCGGTGTAATGTCCGCCCTTGTAATGTCCGAAGCCATTGTTTTTAATGTGTGTAACAGTGTTTGGTTTGGCTCTACGGCCATCCTAATTGGTTACGACCTTAGAACAATGTAATAGATATGGTATAGTACTGATTTTAGTTTATGGGTGTTATAATTTTGGAATAAAAATGAATCCCTGAATTGTACACGCATCACTAACGAACGATTACAACAAATTGGATAATGACTTATTTCTGTGATACTTTTCGTCAGAAATTGGTTTGTATGAAAGAAAATATTAAAAAAAAAACAATATGTTTCCGTGACAGATACTTTCTCATACACAAATAGGGAACTAAAATGGCTTGACTGGAAGAAATGGCTAATTAGCCATAAGTCCCCATTGTAAATCAAGCCCATTTTGTACTTCACTGTTTGTAACTATCTTTATGCTTTGTTTGTAATATATTTGTGGTGTACAATAAAGTATAAAATAAATAAATAAATAAAAATAAAATATTGATCTTTGTTAAAATATATATAGGTTGTATTCTTACATTGTTAACTAAATTTAAAGATTCATAAATGAAAACGAGTCGTATAGAATTGATGCCAATTAATCCGTTAGTCAAGAAATGTTCAGCCCAAAATGTATACAAAAAAAGCAGAATCAGAACAAACGTTTTCAATATTAATTAATACGGATACTGTGCAACGTACTAACTTCAATTATTTTGTTCAATTTCATTTATAAAAGAAAAAAAATCGATTCATAATTTTTACGTTCATTTATTTTTCATTCTTTTTTTGGTAAGTTGAATTTACCATTTCTAAAAGTTGTTCAAATTCTTAGATACCCATGCTAGTTACGTTTACAGGTAGGTGATGACTGTAGGTGTATATGAATGAACTGTCTTAAGTCAAAAGCAGTAAGGCTTATAATTGTATTCAACTTTACTAGTTTGGCCAATCTTCTTTTATTGCAACGTAAAATTCAAATAATAAGGTAGTCGCTGCTAATGGGGAAGGTTTAAGGTAGGGTCAGCGACTCGTTTTGTCTCTCCCAACAACGCTCTTGGCGTGGCCGTTTCTAGGCAACGGTACACGCTTACTATCAGCGGATTGTTCGTTTTTTTCCATCCCGGTGGTACAAAAATCCTACTGTTACGACTGTCTACCTGCCCTAAATATCCTGTAACGTTAATTTCTCCAGACACTTCTCACTTCAGCCTTTCTTGTTAAACAATAAATTTAATAAAAAAATAATGTCTGATTATTTTCAGCCATTTACTATCCTTATTTACCATGTATTTAGTTCAGACATAGTTAATTATAATATGTATCTAAAGTTCAGACTGGCGATTAAATTTCTAATTTTTTAAATTAATTTCCTTCTCAGAAGAAAAGAAAAACCACACACATGCATAGTATGGATAAGATTATACTGCGTTCATGTATAGACATTCCTGTTTGTAACAAAGGAAAATTACAAGTAATTGCACAGGATTTTACGATATAAATTTTGTTTTTACAACGTTCCTCTTAAATCAATTAATACCCAAAAATTTTGCGCATAACAATCTGAACTTATCTCATTTATACTCAATTAACATATGATGTGTAGTTAAACTGTTTAACCTTGATCATCGTTCGCTGTACCCGAATTAATTGGGGTCTATAAGCTGTACAGTTTTTCATCGCGTCAACATAAATTATAGCATAAGGATTCCTGCGAACAAAAGAAGTATATGAGTTTGATAATATCCAGAAAACAATCATATAATTAATAACAAAATCAAGTAAAAAAACTATTATAACCTTTATTACTTATTAAAATCGTTTTCGTAAATTAGACTATCAATTAATTGTCAGCACATGAGCATATCTATTGTACTCGTTTTGATGTTATTATTAAAGGGGTGAAAAATGTTACGGACACCCAAGCCTTAGCTAAGTATGTTTGTTGTAAAGTTGTTGAATAAATATTAATATACTATTATGTAAACTATATAATAACGAAAAAACTTTGAAAAAGTTAAATACAAAATATGAGGGGACAATATTAATTTTGATAATGCTACAAAGAAGGATGGTCATTAAAACGATTAAAAAAATATTATTTAATAAATTAAAACTGTGGATTCCCATATTTCATCTTAAGTTAATAGAAAAATTAAATTAAAAATTAGCCCCTATCATCCCACTGCTGGTCATATGCTTTATTCTCCGTATAAGAGAAGTGTCGTGCTCATACCTATCACGTTATTCTAATGGAGGTAGGAGGGTATTTAGTAAAATAATAAAAATAAGACTATTAAAAATAAAGACATAATAAAACAATGGTACTCAACGAATTTCTTCAGACATTAGGTTAATAACACAGTTGAAAATTATTACTACTATTTTTTGCAACGGCCCCCATTGGGATTTACTCTTGTATTTGGGTCCGAAAACATACACAATACACAAGCACAAACGCCCAGCTTACGAAAAACGCCTATATGTCCAATACATTAGTATTGTACGCCATGTGTGAGGGTCGAACCAGCTTGCGTAATAGCCGCAATCTAGCGCTGCGATGTGACAATTGCCTGACGCGTCTTCAAAAGTTGACAATTATCATTCCACACAACAGTAAACATTCATTGTATTCACTATTCATTTATAATAGTTAAACGTATAACACTTTTCATTTGCCCTGAGCCAATTCCATTTACGATTGTGCGGGGACCCTTAAGCTTCTCGACCCTCGTTAGCGTGAATGGAAGAATGTTCGCATGTAACAATGCTCTGTCAAATGTTTTACCAACAATGAAGGTTTTATGTTTAATTTGACGTCGTTAGACTGTATAACATTATCCTTTATAATCTATGCGGATAAATATTTTAGAAATGTTTTTTTTTTCAGTCGAAGTAGGGAGCAACTTGGTTAAGAAAGAAAGTCAATCTTACAAAATATAATGTCTAATGATACATCTCACTAGTATGTTATCCAGTCTGTGGTGAATACTCTATACTCTGTTCATAGCAATAGCCCTTGTACAAACTCGGAGGTAAGATCGGCAACGCGCTTAAGATGTTCCTGGTATTGCTATAGTTCCTAAGCCACGGTACAAGCTTACCGTCAGATGAACGATATACTTGTTTGCTTTGCAAAAACAATCATCTGTCCAAAAATAGGCAAATATTAAAACGATGTTAACTTATAACCTAAAAATTTCATTCGTTATTCTTTAAACTACATAATTCTTATAACAATCAACATCACATTAGGAATTCTAAACATTGTTAAACACAAAAATGTTTAACAATCATATGTTAATAAAATTATGCTAACCCGTTGGCGCTGTTTGTAGTGCTTTCTGTTCCGCGGGTTAATTAAAAATTGTGTTATAGATAAAAAATTATAAAAAACTATGTTATAAGATAAAAAAATAAAAATAAAATATATCCTGTGGAATTTGCTCCATTTGATCAATTCAACATTTGACATCATATTTTCATTAGTATGATTTTACACAAGTAATTAAATCGCTGCAACCTTTTTTTTCAAAAAAGCAATCCAAAATGATTAAATCAATCCGACACAAAATAAGCAGCAATTTAAATGGCTCAAAAATCACGTAATCAATGATTTTAATTAAAAGTAAATACGTATTTAAAATACACTGTTTCGTGATTTATGAACTTTGATTGATTAAGTTTCAAATGGTTTCATTTCCACTGAGAGACTTATCTAAATACCGCTCACTAATTTTGTCTCAGCTCTTTGTGAAATAACTTTCTTATCACTTTTGTTTATACAGACGTTTCGATTGAATTCCAATTGTCTCTTATTTTTGTATAATCTATGTACGTAAGTACGTAAAGCAAAAATTTTGTACCCCTTTTTACGAAAATTGCGAAATATATTAAATCAATACAAAAACAAGACAAATAAAAAAAAAAAAAAGGTTCTTTATTTTCATTATTATGTGGTTTAATTTAAATTTTAAACAATATATTTCATGCTGTTTTTGTCCTAATTTTTGGCATTCAGTTTTCTGTTTAAATTTTGTATTAGAGGTCGACGTATTTATTTTCAATGTATATTTATCAATAAAAAAAAATAGTTATAACAGTCGGCTGTTACCTATAACACAGGCATTAAGTGGCCTACCATAGGAACAGACGACCGTGTGTGTACGTTATAAGATATTCATTTATTTATTTATGTGTAGATACACAAAGTTGCTGACACTGTACAATATTTTATTTATTTTAATTTAAGTTAAGCTTAATTTGTTGTGTATTTCACTTTTATTTGTTGGCTAGCTTACACATATTAAAGAACTTGTATCATCAGTTTTTGTGTGATATATATACAAAGCATACAAGTAATAGAATAAATTTGAATAAATAAATATCAATACCTAACACACACACATATTTTATATTATTATTTATTGCCTATAGATTTTTTTTATAAATCATACGGTCGTATAGACGTATTTTATGTCTATTATACTAGTTTCAGTAGTTTTATCATTACATTATTCCGATAAACAAATAAAATTCCGTTCTTTAGTATAACAAGAATATTTCTAATCTGTAATAACAGATTAGAAATATTCTTGTAAAAAATATCAATAAAAGAGAAAAATGTGATGGATTTATTCAGAATCTTTCAATATTTCAATGCATATAATAATAAGAACAATACATATAAGTAAATATATTGTTAACATTTTCTATAATTTCTTTCCATAAAACCTCGTAACTTAGGTTAATACGTAAACAAGTAACTATTGAACCAAATAAGCAGCAATGAAACTAACTCACCACGGTCGGTCGAGAACATACCTGTATCCTTCCGGGCTCTTGAAGATTCTTACGAGCCAGTTTTATCGTCTAAGCGAGTTTGTAAAAATAGTTTCAGCGAATTTAGATCTGTTTACTAGTTCTAAATGGAATCTCTTTTATACATTTTGGGTTTCTGAATGTTTTAAATAACATTTTGTTCTTTTATTTTGACCTTTTTTATGAAGACAATGATATAGTTCTGTTTATTGAATTTACATACATTTAAAAAAAGTGTGTGTGAGTTTACTCCGTCAGATCGACTGTCTTATTAAGCACAAAAATGACTTACTAGTCTTAGAAAAAGATTAATACCATATCAAATATAAATAAAAATCAAATAGCAGATGGCGCTATGATTAACATAATAACTCAATCGACTAGCCCGAATGCGTAGTTTGCAGTGACTTTTCTTTCTGCTTCGGTTGTGGGTTCGACTCGCCCCGGATCTGTTTAAGTTTATTGGAAAAAAAATATCAACATAAGTCGGCGACCGTGAGTGTATAAAAAAACAATAATAATATAACTCAATAATATAAAATATGGTAGTTACAAATACTTTACCTTATTCATGGTGGATGTATAATACTCGTTAATACACGAAAAGTGTGGTCAACCTGATAGGCTTCGATAACGGAATGGCATCATTGATTTCATTCATGGCGGCTTTCATTCATGGCGGCTTTTTCTTCACCACAAATGTTTGATATATCGATAGCACTATTCCAATATGAGGTATTCAATGAAGGTATTAGGGACCAAGGAATAGGATATATTCATGTTTTCAGTGACTTTTTCACGTGGTTTATTGCGTCAATAAGTCTAATTTCGCTTGTATTAGGTCTTTATAAATATTAACATTTTTTTAATATAATTTTACTGTGGAACAAAGGTTAACGAAAGTTCGTCTTATATTGTTTGAAATTTATAAAAATAAATAAAATTAGAGTGTCTGTTTGTAATATTAAAATAAACGCTATTTACTAAATGCATATAAATGTATCCACGGCATATGTACCAAAGTAATTTTTTATACAATTTGTGTCTGTCTATCGATTTGTTCTGGCTAGTCTCTAAAACGGCTGGACCGATTTTGACGTGACCTTCACCGGCATATAGCTGATGTAATAAGAAGTAACTTAACTTAATTTGTTGTACGAATTTATTTATTTTGTAACTCTGCAAACTGAAAAATAACGTTTTTGTTAAATTCCACACGGAAGTAGTCGCGGGCACGGCTAGTATATGACAAAAGAGGCTACCAATAGATTTTTAGTTAAATAGAATCTAGTTTCAACATAACGAGATTTCAGGTAAGTTATAATTTAGGATAAAAAAACTATTTAGTAAAACGAATTGAATAATTGAAAAAAAATTGTATGAACTATTTACTGCCATCTATTGTTAACTAGCCTCCATTTAGTATCTCGAATTTCTTTAATACGCTTTACTCTAAGTATCTATTTGCATAAAAATTGAGTTTCATAATGTAATTTATATTTTTTATGTTAAGCTAATCTACAAAACACTTGCAATGAGAATAAATTATGTTGGCAAAATTCTTTTAATGGCAACTATTTTATAAATATTTAATTTTACCGTCATCTAGTTAGATTGTAATGTAATACTAAATTGATATAATGTAACTAACTACCTTTGTAGTTTTTATAGTACACGCTAGGTAGCTCTACCTACCAAAAACAACATAGATTTTTTTATTTTAATTTAAAGAAATTAAAATATCACGGTAGTTTCCGTAAACAGTTCAAATTAGAGCTTCCTATTTATTTTTAAATTTTCTATATGTGAAATGTAAGAAATTAGAAAACAAACAAAAACTAATTGAAGCACGTGGTGTTCCCAGGCGGTCACCTATTCAAGTAATGACCGCGCCTGACGTTGTTTAACTTCCTTGATCGGACGAGAACCAGTGTATTCAACGTGGTATGGAGTTTAAAATCGTGATGCGTTACGCGTGACTGTGGGCAAAATACACGAGGTGTTGCAATTTTTGGCGCAAACTTGAGGAGGCCTATGTCCAGCAGTAGACTGTGATAGGCTGAAATGATGATGATGACCACAATTTTAAGGCTGTAAAATTTTAGTTCAAATAAAAATACCAACTATAAATTACTGAAATATCTCATGCTTGAAATGAACAAAATGTAAAGCTATAAAAGAACGAACAATTCTTGCACAAACAATTACCTAATCGTCCTAATCCTTAGAGGAAACGGCGTGGAAGGTTACAACAATCCTTTTGTAAAAACTATCTTTGTGAAAAAAAAAACTCATTTGAACGTAATCCGGCGTATAAGGAAAGTTTTCATTCACTAAAGCTAGCCGTGGTCGAGCCATTCGCAACTTTTTGGCTAAACACGAGTATTTATTGCGTTAGAATTTCGGGTCGTGTTTAGTCGGCTTTTTGTCGTTCCGTTTGTTCTTTTGAGATAGATCGTATGTTGGAAAATAATTTAACACACTGTGTAACTCGCAAAGTATGATAGTTGAGTTTTTAAAATCTCCTATTTTTAATATTTGTTTCGTTAATCATATCAGTTTTCCGACCGCGGTTTTACCCGTATGGATTATCCTATTTTACCTTTTTTTATGTTAGTCAAAGGTAGTTCATGCTGTACGGTTCAAGGGATACTAGCAATTTATATAAAAAAGTGTGTGTGTGTGTGTCAGCTCCGACGCACAAGTTAAGCTTACTCCTTCAGATCGAGTGTCTAAATAGGCACAAAAAGGCTTCCTAATCTAAGAAAAAGATCAATGCCATATCAAATAGTAGATAAACGAATCAAATAACGCCATCCACCGATGATACGTTACGACGAGATAACGTTATTGCGTGTGTGGGTCTTCCTGACAGGCCCGAGGGTCTGTCTGGGTACGGGCCTCGAGGTTGCCCTCTTTACCCGGGCTTTCTTCACCGGGGCTTCGCCTCCGGGGTCATATCATTTCGGCCCTATTGGGCTAGGGTCTCATTGCCCTTGGGGTATTCGCCTTATCTATATTTACTTTCTCCACCGTCGTTCGATCTATTGGTGTTGGTCCCTCCTTTATTTAGGTTTACGACGGGATGTCCTCCCCGCGTCGTCCGAATCGTCGCCACCGCTGTCCGCGCTGGGTCGGCACGGCGGTGGTTGGAGGAGCTCGCGAGGTAGAGGACGCCCTTCCGGCGGTCTCGCATGTAGCGGGGCAATCCCGTAAAAAACGTCATTACGCCTTTAGACTTTACGCGATAGATGGCGTTACGACAAAATGAGGTCATTTGTTCAGTAGATTTTACTCCTTATATTTTAATACTGGGGGCCTCATATGATAATTCTTAAGGAGTAAACTCCGAAAAAACTGTTTTAAACTTCAGATGTTAAGACTTGAAATAGAATATACTCCACTTAATTTTTATTTGTTTTTTTTTTTTTCAGTATTCAACACATCTCTACAGGGTAAAAAATCAGAGTAGACAGTCCTAAGATCCTTCTAGAAAAACAATATCAACAATAACAACTAACTCTCATTCACTCTACTGTCATTCTCACTGACTACTCGTGATAACTTTAACTTTTGCGACTCAGTATACGTTTAGCCTAATCGCCCTTGTAACCCAGAAATATTTGATTACGCTCATCCTTTGCCACATCTAGCTTTGTTCTTTAATGACTATGTAGGTTAATTGTTATTTACTTTTGAACACTTTCCTTTTTTTTCTTTCCCACAGAGGATAGACGTACCATTCGAATAACTATTCAAAGAGGTTTGGAAATGACGAATTTTTTTTCATTGTGCTATACTTAAAGCTGATCTTTATATTTTTCTCCAGTCTTCAGAGGAGTCAGTTCCAAAAATAACTTTTTGGTGTATTTGCTTTAAACTACGGCATGGTGAAGGCAACCAGTAGAATCTAAGGCTTTCATATCGATTCGTTCGAAATAGATTTTCTATAATGTCTGTATTAAATGTGAACAATACAAAATACATATTAATTTTATTGATTTCCGTACACAAGATGAGCCAAAGCGACCCTTAATAGGACTCCGCTGCTCGTGCAGTATTGATGATGTTTTAGGTAAAGTTAGTTCTATTAGGTGTAAGTAGAAACTAAATGTAAAATTGACAGTTTAACGTTACTCACCCGGATTTATACATGACTCCGTCTGGTATTCACTTGTTTATATTATTTGGGTAATCATAACACAGACATAACAATTAAAGACAAATTCATGTCATATACTGACTTACTTCTGTTTCCTAATATATACGCGAATTTCCCTCATTACAATGAAACAACTTTTTCAAATTTTATCGCGATTTATTAAGTTTTCTAGGGAGTCAGTCTGGACTGCCTCCCGTGACCATGGTTGCTGTAAATTATCCAAAACGTCGGGCATCTCAAATACCTAATATAAATTTTATTTCAAGAATCCACTCATTTTCTTCATTAGCAAATTAGAAGGCACAGAGTAATGCTGATAAAAGAGATTGGTAGTAATTCTGTAACAATACATATATCCATTAAGTACTATTCTGAAGTGTCAGTTTATCAGTACGTATCTTGTTATATTATAACCTGAATGTTAACAACATCAAAGGCCTTCGGAGACCATTCAAATCCTCGGGTATTCACCTCGGGAAGATCACTATCACATCAGCTAGAGCTCTGACACCAAATAGATGAGAAAACTTGACAAAGAATAAGAAAATTACAGATGAGTACGTTGCCATAAAACTAAACAAAATAGTGAAACATTTTACTCAATGTGTATGTACGTATAAAAATAGCTTTCAAATGTCAACAGAATTGTATGTAGATAAAATGTATCTGTTAAAGATAAAATTTGTGCGTCATTCGCATGGAATTAACGTGGTAATTCTATTTCTAGTAAGCAAAATTACTTATCGACACACAAACTCACTTTTTACCACACAAGATTAGTAATTTATACTAATTGACTTATTCTTCACCGTTACGTAAATAATTTTGAAGACGAAAACTGAATGATCGGAAGACATATAATAACATAAATTATAAATATTATCATAACATTTTTTATATGTTGCCTTGAATAAGTGATTTCCAATGACTCGACTATCGCTCTGGTTTAATGGTGCGTGTGCAGGGCTGGCGCCGCCTAAACACCAATACCCGCGGGTTCGGTTCTCGGAGTGGATATTTGTGTTTATACAAATATTTATTTCCGGTCTGGTTGTTAGTCCTTGTACTTCTCCCCAACGTCCCTCGGAGAGCACGTTAAGCTGTTGATCCCAGTTGTTATCATGTACACCTGATAGCGATTGTTACTCATAGTATATCCGCCAACCCGCATTAGACCAGCGTAGTAAATTAAGCTCTGATCCTTCTCCTACATGGGGATAGAGGCCTATTCCTAGCAGTAAGATATTACAGGCTAAATTGTAGCGTGAAGCGTAACGGCTCAATAATTGCAGATTACTATAAAAAACCAAAAAGTACTGCTAGTCTCACTTTGATTTCCTTTCAGAATAATCTGTTTTGCCACTACAAAAAATTATGAGGCGCTATCATTTAGGGTCACACGACTACTGATTTACTACCAAAGAAGTAAGATACAAAACAATATTTTTAATGGTTATGGTAAATCTACGCTGTGACAGTACCATCAAATACTCCTAAATTATGGTTATTTACCTAAAACAACTCCCAATATAGAAAAAAGTTGAATTAAAATAATTCGATTAAGTGCAAGTTCTTCTGCGCTTTAATCTGTGACCTAACCTGTTAGTTGAGATAGGTCCAACACAATAAGTGGCACTGAACTGAAAACTAGATAGCACTAAATTAATTAATGGAAGGATGAGCCAAGCACGTATACATGGGTAAATCACAATACATAGCTTTGAATCAACATTGAGGGGTCTAAATGACTGTCTGGATTTATCTAAGTAATAGTACTTAGTTAAATCTAGCCAGTCATTTACACCACATAGTCATTGACACCTTATATACCGGCAACTCCTATCGTTGCCAAAGAAAAGTATTGAAGTGTATTTGTATTTTGCCACCTTGCCTTGGTACTATAGATTGCTTTATAATAACGAATGATTACGAGGACGTAGGTATTTTTCTTGTTTTTAACCGACTTCAAATAAGGGGGAGGTCCTCAATTCGACTGTATTTTTTGTGCGTGTTACCTAAGAACTTTTTTCTGTGTTGTACCGATTTCGATGATATTTTTTTTTTAATCAAAAGGTGGTGCTAGTCATGTGGTGACATTTAAATTTTATTGCGATCTGACGAGTGCTTTTTGAGCTATCTCTTATAACGCATATTTACTTGACTAATGTTTCGTCCACCTACGTTGTATTAATTGTCGATGTAATTGAAGTCAGTACTTACAATTTTTCACAATATAATTTTGATGAAAAATTATAAGTATTTTTTTTTGTTGTATTATTTGAACTCAATAATATATAAAACTACTATTAATTTTTTTAATAACCATAACTATAATAGGCGGAATTGCTATTTAGATTGGCTGTAAAATATGCGAAAGGAAAGAAACAGTTGTTATAAATATAACAAGTTAACTACTTAAAAAACTAATAAATTACAAACTACTTACAAAATCTCCCATTCAAATCACTTAAACTTATTAAATACAAAAGTATTATTATTTATTACCGCAAATAATATAAATAAAACTTGTTATTCGCATAAATATATTAAGACCGCTTTGTTTTAAGTGCTCGGGATAACACTTTGCGTAATAAAACATCTCTCGCAGTAAATAACGGTTGAACATTGTTATTTTATAGTCCGAGGGAGACCGCAGCACTAACTCTATGAGCCTCCTTAAGTGAAATTTGTGCGAGCTGTAAGAATTTTTCCAACAAACTGAATCTCTGTTGGAATTTATTACAATTATAGACGAGTCGCTAACCGCTGCTTTATCTGCGTTGAATTTGTTTTTTAAGGAAAACTTTTCACATAACTAAATAAGAATAAAAACTGTGTGTGTCAGCTCCGACGTACGACTGAAGTTTACTCCTTCAGATCGACTGTCTAAATAAGCACAAAAAGGCTTACTACTGTAAGAAAAAGAGTAAGTAATAATGTTGTTGGAAAACGTCGTAACGCCATCTATCGGAACCCAATAGAGCTCCGATAGATGGCGCACTAAAACGTAACGAAATCATTCGTTCAGTAGATCTTACTCCTCATATTTTTTTCATACCGGGGGCCTTATGAAATTTGTACTAATATTATAACGAACGTTTATGGCTATGGATTGATGTTTGATACTCTTTCACGCGTAAATCACAGAACTGGTCGTAATGAAACATGGTACGTAGATAGCTGGAGATCCATAATGGAATGGAATGGATAGTACACAGGCTAACTTTTATCACGATATTTCCGTGTAATCCAAAATTACGCAGGTGAAACTTCGATGCATATTTTATACAAAACAGTATTAGATATTATTCAGATTTAGATTAAAAACAAAAGATTGAAACAAGTAGACAAATAGAACAATTTAAAACTAGACATTTTTATTCAAATTCTGTGAAATTTTTTACGCTTTTTCATTCGTTTATTTGAACACTTATTGATGTAACAAACATAATTATACTTAAAGATACTAGCTGACCCCGCAAACGTTGTTTTGCTATTTATGTTATTAACCACCTTAATGCCAACCCCCCCCCTCCCCCCATAAAATTTTGGACATGAAAAACAGATGTTGGTCGATTCTCAGACTTATATGCACACAAAATTTCATAAAAATCGGTCCAGCCGCTGCAGAGGAGTATTGTAACTAACATTTTGACACGAGAATTTTACATATAAGATATAAGACAAGTCTCTATCTTATTTAGATATAAAGATATGAGCGGACGTTTTTGCATTGTCGTTTTTATCCTCGTATTATAATACTGTCCTTAATTTTTTTCTGCCATAAAAATCGTAGATATATTACTGTGATTATGTTTCGTTTTTATTAGCCTTGGTCTAGTGGTTTCACACAAATTCGTGACTTTTTTTTTTGGCGAGGGATAAAGGCCTGTCCAATTATGTATTTGAAATTATTAGGATAAAAAAACGTATATAAAGGTATCTGTATTAAATTTCGCCCGCATTGTCTGCGTGGATTAAACGTTAAAATTTACGTAGCATTGTAATTGTTAAAGAATTTTTAAAATCTGTCCAGTATCTTTAAGTTAAACCATTACAAATTAATAAATAATCAAATCTTTCATCTTGATAATATTATTATAGCTGTCAGTCAATATAGTGTTTGCGAATAAGCACACATAAATCGCGTATCAAAATTATTTATTCTGTGCGCGCTGGATGACAGCAATCTTATTATATTATAACCTTAATAGGTACAAGCCTCCGTGATCTTTGTTGTACTTTAGTGTTGTATTTGTTGTGAATTTTATTATTAATTATAAAAATAAAAAAATATAAATAAGAACCAATAAAAATTTGTGTTTAAGAATACACGCGTAACATCGATTTAAAATTTCAAACGTCAAATTTACGCCATTTCGGAAATTAAAAAAAAAGATTATACAACAAGATACATCGCAAATCCTTTTAAAATAACATCATTTAAAACATATATACATTTCTTTTAAAACAACCGTGTCCGACCGGCCGAAACCGCTTTCGGAAATTAGCGGAGGTTTAACATCAATCCTTTAACGACCTCATTTGCGATATCCAAGTCTGCGGTGTTTATAATTGATGATGATTTAAATGTAATGTATATTTATTTAAAAAAAAAGGTTTTTATAAATAAAAATAGAGTGCTGAAACGTATGTACCCGCATAACGTCTGAACAACGGCATTAAATTAGATATTTATTTTTTTTTTAAAGTCGTTATTTATAAAAAAAAAATGGCGGTATGAAATTCGTCAGTTCTGCTGGTTTTAGTATAAAATAGACATGATGTTAGTGAAACAATTTACCTTAAAATGGTCCTTTTAGCTTATTATGTCTTATTATGGGTCAATGTGGTTGTCTTTGAAATTGTACACGCATACGAAAAAGGTCCGATTTTTTTATAATTTTAAACAAAAATATATAAAGATAGGTACTTTTGATTTCCGTTAGTACTACGAATTTTTGTTTTATATTGTTACCCTCCAGGAGGAAATGTAACACTTAATACCTATTTAAACAATTTGTAGGCTAAAAAGATTTTGCCACTAAAAATGTATTCAATATTCTATACATATTTACAATTGACTTGCTTTGAATTGAAAATTGTTGTCATTTTTCTGAAACAAAAAAAAATATCGATAAACGAAAATCTAAATAAACTAAATTATTAAAGCACAAAAAGTCACGCGTATAAGCATGTACTAAAATCATACATTAGTATCCTTGCGAAACGTATTACTAGCCACAAAAGGGAGAACACTGACAGCGTCGAGAAACAAAACGAAAGAATGTAATGCCATTACTGTCGGCCATTTTGTTAATGCAGATGCATAGAGCCTTTATGAAAGCAGGCCACAGTGCCGTCTGTGTCGCAGGCAGAGTTTTAACTGTGGCCGTTCCTGTAATGTGGAGTTCATATTAATTTTTATTTTTTTCTTTTAAAAAATCTGCTTTTTTATTATTGTATTAAAAATAATTAAGATACAATTTGATTTTTTGAAGTAAAACTTCTTTGCGTACTCTTGAGTTGGGGAGTAAGTTGGTGAATGCGTGACGAGAGCGTTACAAAAAGTGTGATCGGAAATGAACGGAGTAAGAAAGAGAGGTGCGAGTACACATTTCTTTCTCTCTTTCTCTCATAGCCAATTACGTTTCGTATATCTGAGTTACAGTACAGGCCTATTGCTCAAGAAATTTTACTTCAGTCGTGTGGTCTAAAGCTCAACACTTGTTTTTTTTGGTCATATGTTTTAGCAAAAATAGAGAAGTTAAATCCCTATGGAAAAAATCGTATAAGCCTCTATAACTATAAATATATATCTCATAGCCTCTCATAACTCGGTATGAGAATTGGTCTATGAGCATTTGTCTATATTTTATGAGATTTTTTTCCATAGGGAATTTATCCAAATACATTTTGTTGCTGTAAATTATACATTCGGGTGTCTGAACACTATTTGCCTATACTTGAGCAATAGAATTTGTTTTATATAAAATATTATTTGTTTTTTTTTTTTTTTTTTTGTTTTAATATAACTCGAACCATTACAAATGGCAAACAGGCAATTGATTATGGTATGGATAAATAACACTGACTTTTAAATGCATTTTTTTGATTCAACTGTCGGATTCATGTTTCTTGGTATATTCTGTGCGGATTGGTAAGTTTAGCTCCTATGCATCACATTAAAAACTCAATAGGTCTTTGTTTTAAAGTGAATATTTAAGGTTAAAGGTCTTTATTTTTCTCATTTAAAACCATACAGTCATTTGCATGAGAAATAACATTATATGACAGATTTAGTTACAGTCCAGTATGTAGGTGGCAGACCTGGTCTGTGATTTTGTGAATCGTACAACCAACGCGTGTAACATTTAACATTTTAAACCGATTTAATTGTCCAACACACATTTTTTTGTCGTTCCGTTTGTTCTTTTGAGATAGATCGTATGTTGGAAAATAATTTAACACACTGTGTAACTCGCAAAGTATGATAGTTGAGTTTTTAAAATCTCCTATTTTTAATATTTGTTTCGTTAATCATATCAGTTTTCCGACCGCGGTTTTACCCGTATGGATTATCCTATTTTACCTTTTTTTATGTTAGTCAAAGGTTCATGCTGTACGGTTCAAGGGATACTAGCAATTTATATAAAAAAGTGTGTGTGTGTGTGTCAGCTCCGACGCACAAGTTAAGCTTACTCCTTCAGATCGAGTGTCTAAATAGGCACAAAAAGGCTTCCTAATCTAAGAAAAAGATCAATGCCATATCAAATAGTAGATAAACGAATCAAATAACGCCATCCACCGATGATACGTTACGACGAGATAACGTTATTGCGTGTGTGGGTCTTCCTGACAGGCCCGAGGGTCTGTCTGGGTACGGGCTTCAAGGTTGCCCTCTTACCCGGGCTTTCTTCACCGGGGCTTCGCCTCCGGGGTCATATCATTTCGGCCCTATTGGGCTAGGGTCTCATTGCCCTTGGGGTATTCGCCTTATCTATATTTACTTTCTCCACCGTCGTTCGATCTATTGGTGTTGGTCCCTCCTTTATTTAGGTTTACGACGGGATGTCCTCCCCGCGTCGTCCGAATCGTCGCCACCGCTGTCCGCGCTGGGTCGGCACGGCGGTGGTTGGAGGAGCTCGCGAGGTAGAGGACGCCCTTCCGGCGGTCTCGCATGTAGCGGGGCAATCCCGTAAAAAACGTCATTACGCGTTTAGATTTTACGCGATAGATGGCGTTACGACAAAATGAGGTCATTTGTTCAGTAGATTTTACTCCTTATATTTTAATACTGGGGGCCTTATATGATAATTTTTAAGGAGTAAACTACGAAAAAACTCTGTTTGAAACTGAAGATGTTGAAATAGAATATACTTCACTTAATTTCTCTTTGTTTTTTTTTCTTCTTCAGTATTTGACACATCTCTACTCGGTAAAAAATCAGAGTAGAGAGACCTAAGATCCTTCTAGAAAAACAATATCAACAATAACAACTAACTCTCATTTACTGTAATGTCATTCTCACTGATGACTCTTGATGACTACTTTAACTTTTGCGACTTAGTATACGTTTAGCCTAATCGCTCTTGTAACCCAGAAATATTTGATTACGCTCATCCTTTGCCACATCTAGCTTTGTTCGTTAATGACTATGTAGGTTAATTGTTATTTACTTTTGAACACTTTCCTTTTTTTTCTATCCCACAGAGGATAGACGTATCATTCGAATAACTATTCAAAAATGTTTGGAAATGACGAGTTTTTTTTTTCATTGTGCTATACTTAAAGTTGATCTTTATATTTTTCTCCAGTCTTCAGAGGAGTCAGTTCCAAAAATAACTTTTTGGTGTATTTGCTTTAAACTACGACATGGTGAAGGCAACCAGTAGAATCTAAGGCTTTCATATCGATTCGTTCGAAATAGATTTTCTATAATGTCTGTATTAAATGTGAACAATACGAAATACATATTAATTTTATTGATTTCCGTACACAAGATGAGGCAAAGCGACCCTTAATAGGACTCCGCTGCTCGTACAGTATTGATGATGTTTTAGGTAAAGTTAGTTCTATTAGGTGTAAGTAGAAACTAAATGTAAAATTGACAGTTTAACGTTACTCACCCGGATTTATACATGACTCCGTCTGGTATTCACTTGTTTATATTATTTGGGTAATCATAACACAGACATAATAATTAAAGACAAATACATGTCATATAATAGACTTACTTCTGCTTTCTAATATATACGCGAATTTCTCTCATTACATTGAAACAACTTTTTCGGATTTTATCGCTATTTATTAAGTTTTCTAGGGAGTCAGTCTGGACTGCCTCCCGTGACCATGGTTGCTGTAAATTATCCAAAACGTCGGGCATCTCAAATACCTAATATAAATTTTATTTCAAGAATCCACTCATTTTCTTCATTAGCAAATTAGAAGGCACAGAGTAATGCTGATAAAAGAGATTGGTAGTAATTCTGTAACAATACATATATCCATTAAGTACTATTCTGAAGTGTCAGTTTATCAGTACGTATCTTGTTCTATTATAACCTGAATGTTAACAACATCAAAGGCCTTCGGAGACCATTCAAATCCTCGGGTATTCACCTCGGGAAGATCACTATCACATCAGCTAGAGCTCTGACACCAAATAGATGAGAAAACTTGACAAAGAATAAGAAAATTACAGATGAGTACGTTGCCATAAAACTAAACAAAATAGTGAAACATTTTACTCAATGTGTATGTACGTATAAAAATAGCTTTCAAATGTCAACAGAATTGTATGTAGATAAAATGTATCTGTTAAAGATAAAATTTGTGCGTCATTCGCATGGAATTAACGTGGTAATTCTATTTCTAGTAAGCAAAATTACTTATCGACACACAAACTCACTTTTTACCACACAAGATTAGTAATTTATACTAATTGACTTATTCTTCACCGTTACGTAAATAATTTTGAAGACGAAAACTGAATGATCGGAAGACATATAAGAACATAAATTATAAATATTATCATAACATTTTTTATATGTTTCCTTGAATAAGTGATTTCCAATGACTCGACTATCGCTCTGGTTTAATGGTGCGTGTGCAGGGCTGGCGCCGCCTAAACACCAATACCCGCGGGTTCGGTTCTCGGAGTGGATATTTGTGTTTATAGAAATATTTATTTCCGGTCTGGTTGTTAGTCCTTGTACTTCTCCCCAACGTCCCTCGGAGAGCACGTTAAGCTGTTGATCCCAGTTGTTATCATGTACACCTGATAGCGATTGTTACTCATAGTAGGGAATATATCCGCCAACCCGCATTTCCTTCTCCTACATGGGGATAGAGGCCTATTCCTAGCAGTAAGATATTACAGGCTAAATTGTAGCGTGAAGCGTAACGGCTCAATAATTGCAGATTACTATAAAAAACCAAAAAGTACTTCTAGTCTGACTTTGATTTCCTTTCAGAATAATCTGTTTTGCCACTACAAAAAATTATGAGGAGCTATCATTTAGGGTCACACGACTACTGATTTACTACCAAAGAAGTAAGATACAAAACAATATTTTTAATGGTTATGGTAAATCTACGCTGTGACAGTACCATCAAATACTCCTAAATTATGGTTATTTACCTAAAGCAACTCCCAATATAGAAAAAAGTTGAATTAAAATAATTCGATTAAGTGCAAGTTCTTCTGCGCTTTAATCTGTGACCTAACCTGTTAGTTGAGATAGGTCCAACACAATAAGTGGCACTGAACTGAAAACTAGATAGCACTAAATTAATTAATGGAAGGATGAGCCAAGCACGTATACATGGGGTAAATCACAATACATAGCTTTGAATCAACATTGAGGGGTCTAAATGACTGTCTGGATTTATCTAAGTAATAGTACTTAGTTAAATCTAGCCAGTCATTTACACCACATAGTCATTGACACCTTATATACCGGCAACTCCTATCGTTGCCAAAGAAAAGTATTGAAGTGTATTTGTATTTTGCCACCTTGCCTCGGTATTATAGATTGCTTTATAATAACTAATGATTACGAGAACGTAGTTATTTTTCTTGTTTTTAACCGACTTCAAATAAGGGGGAGGTCCTCAATTCGACTGTATTTTTTGTGCGTGTTACCCAATAATTTTTTACTGTGTGGTACCGATTTCGATGATATTTTTTTTTAATCAAAAGGTGGTGCTAGTTATGTGGTGACATTTAAATTTTATTAAGATCTGACGAGTGCTTTTTGAGTTATCTCTGATAACGCGTATTTACTTGATTAATGTTTCGTCCACCTACGTTGTATTAATTGTCGATGTAATTGAAGTCAGTACTTACAATTTTTCAAAATATAATTTTGATGAAAAATTATAAGTATTTTTTTGTATTATTGTACTCAATAATATATAAAACTACTAAACCTTTTTAATAACCATATCTATAATAGGCGGAATTGCTATTTAGATAGGCTGTAAAATGTGCGAAAGGAAAAAAACAGTTGTTATAAATATAACAAGTTAACTACTTAAAAAACTAATAAATTACAAACTACTTACAAAATCTCCCATTCAAACCACTTAAACTTATTAAATACAAAGGTATTATTATTTATTACCGCAAATAATATAAATAAAACTTGTTATTCGCATAAATATATTAAGACCGCTTTGTTTTAAGTGCTCGGGATAACACTTTGCGTAATAAAACATCTCTCGCAGTAAATAACGGTTGAACATTGTTATTTTATAGTCCGAGGGAGACCGCAGCACTAACTCTATGAGCCTCCTTAAGTGAAATTTGTGCGAGCTGTAAGAATTTTTCCAACAAACTGAATCTCTGTTGGAATTTATTAAAATTATAGACGAGTCGCTAGCCGCTGCTTTATCTGCGTTGAATTTGTTTTTTAAGGAAAACTTTTCACATAACTAAATAAGAATAAAAACTGTGTGTGTCAGCTCCGACGTACGACTGAAGTTTACTCCTTCAGATCGACTGTCTAAATAAGCACAAAAAGGCTTACTACTGTAAGAAAAAGAGTAAGTAATAATGTTGTTGGAAAACGTCGTAACGCCATCTATCGGAACCAAATAGGGCTCCGATAGATGGCGCACTAAAAAGTAACGAAATCATTCGTTCAGTAGATCTTACTCCTCATATTTTTTAATATTATAACGAACGTTTATGGCTATGGATTAATGTTTGATACTCTTTCACGCGTAAATTACAGAACTGGTCGTAATGAGACATGGTACGTAGATAGCTGGAGATCCATAATGGAATGGAATGAATAGTACATAGGCTAATTTTTATGACGATATTTACGTGGAATCCAAAATTACGCAGGTGAAACTTCGATGCATATTTTATACAAACAGTATTAGATATTATTCAGATTTAGATTAAAAACAAAAGATTGGAACAAGTAGACAAAGTTAACAATTTAAAACTAGTCATTTTTATTCAAATTTGTGAATTTTTTTACGCTTTTTCATTCGTTTATTTGAACACTTATTGATGTAACAAACATAATTATACTTAAAGATACTAGCTGACCCCGCAAAGGTTGTTTTGCTATATATATTATTAACCACCTTAATGCCCTCCCCCCATAAAATTTTGGGCATGAAAAATAGATGTTGGTCGATTCTCAGACTTATATGCACACAAAATTTCATAAAAATCGGTCCAGCCGCTGCGGAGGAGTATTGTAACTAACATTTTGACACGAGAATTTTATATATAAGATATAGAATAAATCTCTATCTTATTTAGATATAAAGATATGAGCGGACGTTTTTGCATTGTCGTTTTTATCCTCGTATTATAATACTGTCCTTAATTTTTTTCTGCCATAAAAATCGTAGATATATTACTGTGATTATGTTTCGTTTTTATTAGCCTTGGTCTAGTGGTTTCACGCAAATTCGTGATATTTTTTTTGGCGAGGGATAAAGGCCTGTCCAATTATGTATTTGAAATTATTAGGATAAAAAAACGTATATAAAGGTATCTGTATTAAATTTCGCCCGCATTGTCTGCGTGGATTGAACTTTAAAATTTACGTAGCATTGTAATGGTTAAAGAATTTTTAAAATCTGTCCAGTATCTTTAATTTAAACCATTACAAATCAATAAATAATCAAATCTTTCATCTTGATAATATTATTATAGCTGTCAGTCAATATAGTGGTTGTGAATAAGCTCACATAAATCGTATTATATTATAACCTTAGTAGGTACACAGTATAAGCCTCCGTGATCTTTGTTGTACTTTAGTGTTGTATTTGTTGTGAGTTTTATAAAGAAATATATGTAAGAAGTAATAAAAATGTGTGTTTAAGAATACACGCGTAACATCGATTTAAAATTTCAAACGTCAAATTTACGCCATTTCGGAAATTAAAAAAAAAGATTATACAACAAGATACATCGCAAATCCTTTTAAAATAACATCATTTAAAACATATATACATTTCTTTTAAAACAACCGTGTCCGACCGGCCGAAACCGCTTTCGGAAATTAGCGGAGGTTTAACATCAATCCTTTAACGACCTCATTTGCGATATCCAAGTCTGCGGTGTTTATAATTGATGATGATTCAAATGTAATGTATATTTATTTTAAAAAAAATTTTTATAAATAAAAATGGAGTGCTGAAATGTATGTACCCGCATTACTTCTGAACGACGGCATCAAATTGGATATTTCTTTTTTTTAAAGTTGTTATTTATAAAAAAATAAAAATAAAAATGGCGGTATGAAATTCGTCAGTTCTTCTAGCTTTAGTATAAAGAAGTTAGTGAAAAAATTTAACTTAAAATAGTCCTTTTAGCTTATTATGTCTTATTACGGGTCAGTGTGGTTGTCTTTGAAATTGTACACGGATACGAAAACGGCCCGATTTTTTTTATAATTTTAAACAAAAATATATAAAGATAGTCACTTAACGTAAATCAACGTTAGTACCACGAATTTTTGTTTTATATTGTTACCCTCCAGGAGGAAATGTAACACTTAATATTTAAACAATTCGTAGGCTAAAAAGATTTTCCCACTAAAAATAAATATTTAATTGTATTAAAACATTTACATATCTACAATTGACTTGCTTCGAATTGAAAATTGTTGTCATTTTTCTGAAACAAAAAAATAATAATATCGATGAACGAAAATCTAAATAAACAAAATTATTAAAGCACAAAAAGTCACGCGTATAAGCATGTACTGAGATCATACATTAGTATCCTTGCGAAACGTATTACTAGCCACAAAAGGGAGAACACTGACAGCGTCGAGAAACAAAACGAAAGAATGTAATGCCATTACTGTCGGCCATTTTGTTAATGCAGATGCATAGAGCCTTTATGAAAGCAGGCCACAGTGCCGTCTGTGTCGCAGGCAGAGTTTTAACTGTGGCCGTTCCTGTAATGTGGCGTTCATATTAATTTTTATTTTTTTCTTTTAAAAAATCTGCTTTTTTATTATTGTGTTAAAAATAATTAAGATACAATTTGATTTTTTGAAGTAAAACTTCTTTGCGTACTCTTGAGTTGGGGAGTAAGTTGGTGAATGCGTGACGAGAGCGTTACAAAAAGTGTGATCGGAAATGAACGGAGTAAGAGAGAGAGGTGCGAGTACACATTTCTTTCTCTCTTTCTCTCCTAGCCAATTACGTTTCGTATATCTAAGATAGTGCAGGCCTATTGCTCAAGGAGTTTTACTTCAGTCGTGTGGTCTAAAGCTCAACAGTTGTTTTTTTTGGTCATATGTTTTAGCAAAAATAGAGAAGTTAAATCCCTATGGAAAAAATCGTATAAGCCTCTATAACTATAAATATATATCTCATAGCCTCTCATAACTCGGTATGAGAATTGGTCTATGAGCATTTGTCTATATTTTATGAGATTTTTTTCCATAGGGAATTTATCCAAATACATTTTGTTGCTGTAAATTATACATTCGGGTGTCTGAACACTATTTGCCTATACTTGAGCAATAAAATTTGTTTTATATAAAATATTATTTGTTTTTTTTTTTTTTTAATATAACTTGAACCATTACAAATTATTACAGGCAATTGATTATGGTATGGATAAATAACACTGACTTTTAAATGCATTTTTTTGATTCAACTGTCGGATTCATGTTTCTTGGTATATTCTGTGCGGATTGGTAAGTTTAGCTCCTATGCATCACATTAAAAACTCAATAGGTCTTTGTTTTAAAGTGAATATTTAAGGTTAAAGGTCTTTATTTTTCTCATTTAAAACCATACAGTCATTTGCATGAGAAATAACATTATATGACAGATTTAGTTACAGTCCAGTATGTAGGTGGCAGACCTGGTCTGTGATTTTGTGAATCGTACAACCAACGCGTGTAACATTTAACATTTTAAACCGATTTAATTCATAAATAAAAAAATCTACGTCTATTTTCATACCAAAAAAGATATAACATCATAGAAAACTATAGCCACATTAGCCATATTAAGTAAATACACATTTAACACATAACTACAGCATCCGAGACCATGTAAAAATCCCCCGGATTAATTCACATGACCGTCTGAATAATTTATAACAGATATTATTATCGCACTAGTTGTTTTTTCAGACATTTCTCGACTTCGCAAATATGACCGTATTTTATGCCTTGATTAAATGCTATGAACTTTTAACTTACATAATTAAGTAAAATTCTACGTAACATATCTACGTGTAATTACATTTGCTAGTCGTACGGTTTCATTAAATTTTGATGGTTAGAATTAAGTTGCTTCTTTCTTTTCGTAAATTATTTATTACAATTCAGCCTGAAAAAGTAATAAACATTCAAACTAGCTCCCGTTCGACTATTACGATGTACTAGGTGAGTAAAGCAGTATCATTTACATTCTTCTAACTTTCCTACATTGACAATCCTCGTAGCCTAAAGTAAATATATAAAATATGTTTTAATTTTCAGGTTACTAGAACCTCATCCCTCTGTTTTAATTTTTTTCGGTTTGGATGTCTGTCCCACAATTGTCTCCCCACGTGTTTTGGAGAGCACGTTAAGCTGTCGTCCCGGTTGTTATCATAAATACCTGATAGCGATCGTTACTCGCAGTAGGGAACATACCCGCCAATCCACAGTGGAGCAGCGTGGTAGATAAAGCTCTGATCATTTTTCTACATGGAGAAAGAGGTCTATGCCTAGCAGTGGGATGTTATAAGGCTGAATGCTGCTAGACTTCAATACCTATGCATAATTTATCTCCTATCACAATAAGCGTAAAAAATTAAATTATCACGTTAGTAAAATAATAACATAAGTTTATATATAGTATATATTATTAATTGTTATCATAATTGCAACGAAATCTGAATATCCGACTATTACCACGAAACTTCAATTTTCACTCAAGATCAATGTTTGTACAAAGGGTAAATACAACAGAACATACGCCGGAAACATAAACTAATTACTCTGCGGCTCGAACCGATCGCGATCGCTTCGACCCGTTACGTCCAGATATATCCGGTTCTATCCGGTTTTAAGCGATCGTTTTCGGTATACGGGCGGTGAATGTATTAATTATTACGCGATGTGTAAAACTTTAGGGATAGATTAACTAACTGTCGGTTTCTAGACATTTCCAACTGAATACACAGCTTAAAATTAGACTTAGTGAATTATATATAGTTCAATTCACTTCTATAATAAATGCTGTATTTCATGTGTGGCTGGCTACCTTACTAAATTTATAACTCAAGACAATTTCGAAAGGAGTGTTTATGGAGTTTCTTTCCGATTCTCTTACTCTTCTTCTGTTTTCTCTCACTTTGACTCTCAGATTAATAAACAAAAGGCAGATGGAGCGCGCCGAACATGCGAGTGAAGCCACCAAAGCGAATACAAAATCAAAAGCGAATACAAAGTCGCAGCAGTGCTAAAGATAGCGTCGTATTGTATAAACGTCTCGAGTGATTCATTATTTTGTGTCAAAAAATGCCGTCTTGTGTTATTAAACATTGTGAAAGTTGTTCCCAAAAATAAAAAAAAGAGGATAGAATTTCATTTCACAGGTAAATTATAAATTATTTAATTGATTTTATTATTTATTCACTCAATAAATTATATGGTTATCTCGGAACACAAAACCTCGACATTAATTCAACTGTGTTGCCAGTGTTCGGCGAAATGTTTTTCCCTTCAATTGGGGAAACTACGTGATGGTCTAGGCGTTAGTGAGACTGACTTTTAAATGTACGGACGTGTATTCGATTTCCACACGTAATATCACGCCTAAATAGTTATTCCGAATTTAGATGTATTTTTATCTATTATTACCATTTACTGTGATTCGGTCATTAATATCTAATGCAGGAGCTTAAATAAAAATGTATAATGTATATCAATTCAGGTTATTATATATATATATATATATATATATATATATATATATATATATATATATATATATATATATGATAATGATGAAGTTATTTACATATATGGTATATTTTGTTAAGTTGTGGGCAATAGCCAGATTATAATATTAGTGGAATTAATGGAAGATGCTAGATATATTTAAAGAATACATATTGTAATCAGTGTCAAGTTTTATTATTTAATGATTCTACGCGAGGAATGGGTTTCTATTATTCGCCAAAGCAGGCAAGACAATAATTGGCAGGCTTCAAAATTTTGCGTTGTGTGTTCATTACATTTTAAAGAGGATGGCTTATGCTTTACCGAAAAATGTCGTAGGTTGATAAAAAAAAATTCCAATGTAATTATTTGTAATACTATCTAATCTTTTGGTCTAGTCTTTAAGTTGTCTGTATATCGATGTATGTGTGTGTGTGAATAAATGATGATGATGATGATTATTATTATTATTAATAAATATTTTAAATTATGTATGTTTTTTAATTTGTCTAATGAAATAAATATGATACTACTGAAAAACACTAAAGTTTTATTATCTAGAGTTGTAAACATTGTAAAGTCCATTTAAACCTTATTAAACAAAAACAAAATTAATACCCGAAGCAAAGTGTGGACGGACCGCTAGTTATAAAAATCTTGACATATTACCTATTTCTTTCGTTATTTTTAACGAAACCTTTATTAATATTATTATTATTATTAAAGTATTTATTTAGTTATAAATTCATGTATCCAAATAAAACTTTAGAACCTATTGTCGTAAAAGGACATTTTAAAAAATACAGGGAGTTTTTTCTTTTTATGGTATCATTATACACACATAGATGCACGTGTTCCTACAATGCCATTTCTAGTCGCCACGCACACATGAATAAAAAGTGGCTTCATACTTTTTGTTGCACACGCTCCATCTGCCTTTTGTTTATTAATCTGAGCTTTGACTATAATTAATAAATTAAAAAAAAATTAATTTGTAAAATGACGAATGAGTTAAATTTTTGATAATTAGCATTGGATATGTAGATTATTATAAAAACTGTTTGGTGTCGTGGAAAACCAGATAGGAACGAAGTTCCTTATTATAAAATATTAATTTCAAGTTCTATTCGAGGTATAAATAAAATAATTATTCGGATATATATTTTTATTACGATATTTTTATCAATGAAAATCAAATAAACTACTTTACAAAATTATTTTAACTCCTTTATTTTATAGACAATGATTTATAAAAAATATACAATAATTATCGAATGATATAATAATAATAGCAAACTGCAATGATAATAACAGTCATCACGTAGACTATACATCAGACATTGTATAGCCATCATACAAAGACTATACATAAAAATCTTACGCTTTTTTTGACGTTGCGGACGTTTTTTGGCGGCTAGGGTACCCCTCCGCAAGGCCCCATAAGGAACTTCATTCCAAAATCTCTCTTTATGCAGGTCTATACAATTAAAAATAATTTTTAATAGGTCTTATTTTAACATATGTTCACTCCATTTTTGGCGCGAACTTGTGGAGGCCTATGTCCAGCAGTGGACTGCGATAGGCTGAAATTATGATGATGATGAATGATGAGGTCTAATTTGTATCAAACTGCTTTAAAAATGAATAACTTACCTAATACACGAACCATTGCAGCTTAATAAAAACTATCAATAATAAATTAATTAAAATACTGAATTCAAGTAAACTAAATTGATATCAAAATAATTTACCTTTGTGAGAAGAAAACTTTACGTCATCTACTTGTATAATCGACAACACAAAATAATTGTGTTTGCTCGCAAATGAAAAAAAAACCGACTTCAATTACATCAACAAGTAATACAACGTAAGTAGATGAAAAAAATTAAAAAGAAAATTAAGTTCTGATATAACATACATTAAAAAATACAGTTGAACTGAGAACCTCCTCCCTTTATTTGAAGTCGGTTAAAAATTATCACGAATTTTAAACAATAATGACAAATCATGGAATATAGAAAATGATAATAATTTTAATTTTATTATATCCTTAAATCAATACATCATTACAGCCTATACAGTCCACTGCTGGACATAGGCCTCCACAAGTTTACGCTAAAAATAACGTGAACTCATCTGTTTTGCCCATAGTCACCACGCTGGGCAGGCGGGTTGGTGACCGCAGTACTGGCTTTGTCGCACCGAAGACGCTAAATCAAATCAATACAATAAATATGATATAATTAGTTATTTGCATATTTCCTACAAATGATTCAAACGTTACTTTTTCACAAATTAAAAACTACTGAAAAACGTAAAACAATCAAACATTTAATTGCCGAAGTAGTTAATGATTTAAAAAAATTCAATTAAAATGTTTTCGTTTACTTCGCTCGAAGTATTCAGTTTAATTTAAATAAATATTTGAGTTGCTGGTTTAAAGAGAAAAAAACGCTGGAAACGTTTCCTGTACTCAAAAACTGGGTTGAGTGCTGCGCAAACTACTCTAGGTATAAATTGTTTATATTTGGCAAGACTGCCAATGTTTTTTCTTTAAATACTACTTGCCTTTAAAGAAATATAATTCATCATCATCATCATCATCATAATTCCAGCCTATTGCAGTCAACTGCTGGACATAGGCCTCCACAAGTTCGCGACAAAAATAGCGCGAACCCATGTGTTTTGCCCATAGTCACCACGCTGGGCAGGCGGGTTGGTGACCGCTGGGCTGGCTTTGTCGCACCGAAGACGCTGCTGCCCGTCTTCGGCCTGTGTGTTTCAAAGCCAGCGGTTAGATGGTTATCCCACCACCGGTCGGCTTTTTAGGTTCCAAGGTGGTAGTGGAACTGTGTTATCCCTTAGTCGCCTCTTACGACACCCACGGGAAGAGAGGGGGTGGCTATATTCTTTGGTGCCGTAGCCACACAGCAAAGAAATATAATTAATTAAATTTATTTATGATCTACTAGATGTGTTACTTAACTTTTTTACCTGCTCGATTATATGGTTTAATTTATGCTCGGTACATTTAAATTTTATATATTGATTAAAACAAAACTCGTAATTCTAGATAACGATAAAAGTCGATACGAAACGAACGCGTGGTCGCCAGCGGTCGAAATTCAACACAGATTTTAACAATAATAAACAAAATAGTACATATGAGTGTATGTGTCAAATACATAGTAGTGAGTGTAATATTTTTTTATTGATTTCATGTATTTTTTATGCATAATTTAAGAAATATATTAGCATTCTTCACTCCTTCTCTATATAAGCTACTAGCTTCTGCGCGCGACTTCGTCCGCATGGAACAGATGCGCCCGCAACACTTGATCATTATGTTGCTGCGATGTTATTTTAAAAGTGCGATATCTCCTGAGATACTCATTGAAATCAAATTATGTAAAAGGCTATTTTGTTTTAAATTAAATACTTGTGATGAATTATATTTAAATATTTATTTAGATAAGGATTAATACAAGTGCGTTGGCAACAATAGTAGTATAATTTACATCTTTTTCAGCAATTTGTCAGTTGGCGCCACAACGCATAGTATTCCGTTTTCAAAGTTAAATGTTCTATAATTTTTAACTTTCGGCGCGCTTATTAATTAAAATTTCAACCAATGGAATGTCATGTCATCTCAAATAGTGCACTCTTGTGTATTTGACCAATGAGAGCGCCCGAATCACCGGCGCGCATGCGTAATCGAGCCTCACGAAGAAAGCAGCGCCTGCGGCGGCCAACAACAACAACATCTATCATCTAACGGCACGCGTCGCCATTGCGGCTGTTGAAACCGAAAATTAAACCTGACTGTTTTAAATATTATACTCCCTCTTGAGTAAAGTTTGTGTGTGGCGTGATTAGTGGGCTATTCATACATAAAACGTGGCCGGCCGGTGTATATCTTAAAAGTCGCAACAATATTATCAAGAACCACTCCGTCTTCCGTTCCTGCTGAGCATGGTGAGTTGTGCGTGACATCTCTTATTCATCTATTTAAGTCGTGTACCGTTTATTTAAAGGCGAGTGTATCTTTATGTTCGATCCAGACTGTACGCAGATTGACATTTAATTATTATAAAAGAACCGCATTCGCTAGCGTACACATAGATTCTTTGTTTTTATCCTTTATTTGAAACGCATATACATCCCATGCCTTCCTCTCCTTTTCTCTTCTCTCCTGTACCTTCACCTGAGTTCCCGCAGGACAACGACAACGATGGTCCATGGCGCTCGCGTCTACTCGTGAAACTATTAAGTGTCAGTGTGTGTTGAGGAATGGTATGAAAAAAATCGGTCAAGTGCGAATCGGACTCGCGCGCCGTGGGTTCCGTACGAACAAAATTATAAAAAATATTTTTATTATATGATGTAACTAAAAATGTACGCTTTTCACAATTTTTCCTTTATCCGTGCTATAAGATGTTGCTTAGTACCAAATTTCCTTTTGATTCCCTTACGAATGTCGAAAATTTGCAGCAATAAAGGCTGTATCTTTTGATTACGTTGACTTAAAAGTTTGATTTTTTCACAGCTCCAAAGGGCATTTTATTTGAATTTCAGCTTGATACTCCACGCGTTCCTGATAAAAAGGGTCTTGACAGACGGACAACAAAATGATCCTATAAGGGTTCCGTATTTTTATCCCACCAGTACTTTTAGAACTCGGTCGTTATAAGACATTTATAGTAAATAAATTGTTTTGTACAGCTTTATTATAACGATATTAAAATAACAAACATATTTCGTACATTAGTGTAATCACAAAACATGCTCGGAACAAGGATGTAGCTCAGCTTTCTGCTTCAATAAACTTCAATGAACTTGTTAGGTACAACTTTGTCGTGGACTATTTGTAACAGCACTACCGAAATTGCTAACTCGAATTCTGATAGCAATTTAATAAAGGTCGATGATGTTTGAGTTAATGTTAAGTTTTAGTATTGAGGTAGGCCTGCTCAAAATCCGGAGCAACTCGGCTGAAAGAAATCAACCTTACTAAAGATCACAGCTAAAATTACTGTTTTCAAGTAGTGTTGTATTCATGTGGTGAATAAAATAGTCAAGTGTCTGAAGATGTATTGATAGGAAGATAGTGTCAACGTGCTTAAGATCCTCTTGGCGTTGCAGGCATCCGTAGGCTGTATTAAGTGTTTACAATTAGCCGGACCGCACGTTTCTTTGCCACAATGGCTCCTAAAATAATGCTTATATTTTTCCCTCTAAAAGTTTACAAATAGAAAAGACTATTTACAAATATAGCCTGAAACGTTACTGTTAACGAACCCGTCTCGTACACTCTTTTTAAGGACAAAATTAAAAAATACTATAAAATGCAGCCAATGCGTTTCAATCAGATAAATTGTGTATTTTTGTCCGACTATTATGAACCTAAAATGAACTTTTTGTTTTTCCATTTTCTGACAATAAGCTAAAGCTAAGAAACAAGATTATTATTAAAATATTTTCTACTGGTTTTGTACATAATTTGCGATCACACAACAATTGTGCTAGAAAGCATACTGTGGTATTTATAAATTTTATAAATTCATAAATTCATAAATTTTTGCTTATCGTCTACCGGCCGAACCCAATATTCAATCTAAAGATAGAGATAGGTAGTTATCATCGACTGCTAATAACTACCTATATATCCTTTGTAGTTGTCCCAATAATTCGCATAGGGGAATACTATCTCCAGTTAGCTGTAGATAGACCGGCTACCTGAGCTCTTCCTTACATTCCAGTATACGCAGCGTCACAGACGGCCTCAGTTATGTTACACAGATGTTTTGTAGTATTTAAATTTGTCATACAAATTTTATTCATATTAAAGTAATCTTGTTTTATAAAAATATGGACAAATTAATTTTTACACAGACTTATTAGACTTATTATAGACTAATTTATAATAAATGATATTATTTTAATGTGGAATCCATGGTAAATCTAGTAACGGAACGTTTTAACACGACACGAAAAGACGCTACGACGCCATTACGCTTTATTGAATCGTTGTTTCGTTTGAATTTGTATATTTTTTTTACAAATCAAATTATACAAATCATTGCAAATTATAGGTACAATCATTCACCAAATTGTTTGTTTTATTCACAAGATGAGTAAAGTAAGTATTATTTCACAAGAAACATATTATTTTTATTCAATTAATTGTTGCAAAAGAGCAATATCACTTGAACTGCTACTTGAACTTGAGTCTGCCATTATTTTTTACTCGAAATTAATTTTATTTTAAACTAAGAAAATACTTTTTCAATTAATAAATCTTAGTTATCCCCCGAAAACTATAGATCGGATATTGTTGTTACTAAAGATAACCAACGTTACTGACAGATAGAACTCTATTATTATTGGGACGCTTACACTGTCATTTTCATACGAACTGTTATCTCTAGTAAGCTATCCTCCCTCTCGTCGATAGACAGCTTTGAAGGATAAGATTGCCTATCGTCGACAAGTTTATTGGGTCAGTAAAATGAATGATAGATAGATATTTCTGTCTCTAGTAGGACATAACCGGAGATAGATTGAATATTGGGTTCGGCCGTAAGAATATAAGATTGCTAGCATTACAATAGACACGACTAAAACTGAAATGTAGTGACAAAACGAATGAAAAAAAAATCGAAAAGAACTGATCTATTTTGAAATTCAATTTCAACACAGATAATGAAATCATATTTTATGAACGATAACTTACAACTACCCGCATTATACCAAAATTACAAAATTTTACAACAATTAGGTACTTCTTTTCATAAAAGTACCGATAAAGAGCTCTGTTTACTAACTTAATACGAAATTCCTTTTAAAACTTATTCCGACAATATTTGACACAGCCTTTCAAGACGTCAGCAGGGCTTCCCATTGTGTCGTTTTTTCATCTCTCCTTTTTATTTCTAAATCGTTGATACAAAGTTCAAAAGATATTTTGTGCTGTTGTTGAAAGATAAAACTTGTGACTAATTTATGTATTTCTGAAAGATGCAATCGTATGCGCTTATAGTACAGAATACAGAATATACTATAAACACATTTTTGATCAAAAGCTCTATTAATCTGACTAGCTCATTGGCGCAGTTTGTAGTGGCCCCGCTTTCTGTTCCGTGGGTTGCGGGTTCGATTCCTGCCTGAGTCTTGGCGTAATATGTGTATTTATATATTATTATTTCTATGAATATTTATCAAAAAAAAAAAAAATCTAGATATAACAGTCGGCTGTTACCTGTAACACAAGCATTAAGTTGCTTAACATGGGTCAGCCGACCGTTGTATGTTATATTTATATTTCTTAATTACCATTTATAACATACAGATTTTTTTTCATATTTACTGTGCATAACTTAAGCACTAATTATTTACAGCATATAACCTAACAACAACACTCACGTAAATCTCATTATAAATTATTCAAATACTGAAATAATCATAAGATAAAATAACAATTTAAGGTAATAAGTAATAAGTTATTTGAAAAAAAAAAATATACCTTTTACCCTGATAGAAATAACAAAATAATTAGAGGAACCATTTTGTAGTAGCATCTTGAATCGTCGCCAAATAGTTCTGGCAGGTCACGAGATGACGTCGACGTTAGAATGAAGATATCGTAAATATACGCATTGCCACACAATCCCATTTTAATGAGATAGGTGGATCACAAAAGGAAATATCTGCTCAAAATTTAAAGGAACCCAACTACGGGACGTACCTCAATTGTATAAAAGATCAAAGACGAAAAAGGGAATTTATAACTTGATACAAATTCCTTCGAGTTGTGTTCCTTCCGGTAAGGTAACCAAGACAGAACAACGCGCTTGCCTGGCCTGGCCTAGCAAGTGTCCATAGGCTACGATGACCAATTACCATCAAATGGTCTGTAGGTCTTTTGTCACTCGAATGATATGAAATAGTACAGCAGTTCGTTAACATTACTTTTTCTCTACTACAACTACTACATACCAGTGGCCATAAGACGAGCTCAAAATTTGTTTCTATTTAAGAAGCATTCGAAAGCATATTACCTTAGTCTATAAATTATTTTAAACTCACTACATTCAATTGATAAAAGATCATTGCTTCACCATGAAGCTATATATTATACGATTACTGTATTTATATATTTATGTGTATGTAAATGTTTATATTTATTTATTTTTGATTGCGTACGTGTTAGATGTATATAATGTATATGCATATATAATTGTTATATATTCAATTTTTTTACTTATTTATATTTATATACCACCTGCCCATCTGAAAAGCAATATCCCTTTCATTATCAGGTTGTCTGGAAGAGATTACTTTTTAGCAATAAGATCGCCTGGTTTGTACAATTTGTTACTATAATTGCTTGTAATGTAAATTTTGTTCTTTATTTAAATGTCCAATAAAGTATATAGTTATTATTATTATTATTACATAAGCTGCATAAAATAAAGTACATTTTCTTCGAGAAAACAATTAAGCAAAACGCTAAGCAATAACATATAATTCAAGAACAAAACGTTACAGCTAAAGCAATATGTGGTACATGTTTTAATAATATATTCGAGAAACTTCAGAACTTAAGCAAAATAAACGATATACCGTGGAACTGTATTCGCATAGAATTTTCTCGAAACTTGTAAAACATTTCCGTAATTTATTAAAGTTTAAAATTATTGTTCGGAAAACTTTTACTCGTTATACACGAATGTTATCTCTGATAAGTTTCGTTTGGGGACAAGATTTATTAGTATACTTAAAAAAAAAAATTAATATGAGACCAGTCACTTTCTCTAATAAATATAGAAAAAATATATGTATTTAATTATACTATTCATAATAAGCTGCTGTGAAAGAAGCTGTGTGGCCACGGCCTACGGCCTCTCTTCCCGTAGGTGTCGCAAGAGGCGACTAAGGGATAACACAGTTACACTACCACCTTGGAACTTATACAGCCGACCGATGGCGGGATAACCATCCAACTGCTGGCTTTGAAATATACAGGCCGAGGACGTGCAGCAGCATCTTCGTTGCGACAAAGCCAGCCCTGCGGTCACCAACCCGCCTGCCCAGCGTGATGACTATGGGCAACACACATGAGTTCACGCCATTTTTGGCGCGAACTTGTGGAGGCCTATGTCCAGCAGTGGACTCCGGCATAGACTGAAATGATGATGATGATGATGATGATGATTCACATAAGAAACTTATCTAACTAAGAATAAAAATAGTTATTCATTTTTAACTGACGCCAAAAAAGGAGGGGGTTTTCATTTCGACCGTAGTTCTTATGTATAATACCTCAGAACTTTCGACTGGGTGGACCGATTTCCCATTTTAATTAATAGAGATCCGACAAGTACTTTTCGAGATATATCTACTGAAGCGTGTTTACTTGCTTATTCTTAGTTGACCAACGTTGTACCCATCATATCTCATAACTTTTCACTGGGTATACCGATTTTGATGATTCTTATTGCGACTGGAAGCTGATGTTTATCTTATTGCCCCATTCAATTTTTTATCAACACTTGATGACTACATTTTGCGTAATCTTAGATATCGCATATTTACTTGACTATTTTTTTCGTCTACCTACGTTGTATTTCTTGTGGGTGTAATTAAAGTCGGTTTTATTTTTCGTTTGCGAGTAAACACAATTATTTCATCTAACTTCGTTGTATAACTTGTTGATGTAATTGAAGTCCTTTCGTTTTCGTTTGCGAGAAAACACGTTTATTTATACTAATACTAGCTGTGCCCGCGGCTTCGCCCGCGTTTAAATTAGTGTGTCATAAAGTTTTCCCGGCAAACTTCCATTGAAACTCTCATTGATATCGGCTTAGCCGTTCCGTAAACCTTCCTGTTGCAAATGGTGGAGCCCTCTCTCCAATGGTGAAACCGCATAAAAATCGGTTCAGTAGATTTTGAGCAAATCGATCACATACACTTTTGGGGACTTTGTTTTATAATACACTAACTGTTGCCCGCGACTACGTCCGCGTGGTTAGGAAGATATGCATTACTATTAAGATGTTTAACGCAATTTTTTTTTAATTCAGTCACTTGAGATGCTTATCAAACTGAGTAACTTTTTAAAAGGCACAATTTTGTATAATTTAATAGTTATTTTTATAAAACCTCTCTATACACCACATTTTTAGTTTTATTTTCAGGCTGTATACGTTTCATATATCGTAAAACCCGTTCTTAACGGACGTCTGCTAACTATAATTTACCTCCCTGCCAAATTTTATCTTTGTCCAACCTGGATGGATAGACCATCCAGCGGTTTTTGAGTTCTCGTGATGAGTGAGTTAGTGACCTTTCTGTTTTATATATATAGATTACGATGCATTATTTGGACACCTCCTCACCTACATACAGCATATATTTTAAAATTGAAGTCTCTTACTTCAAAAACATAAGACTTTCATACAAACTTCCGACCCCCGTTTTATCCCCTTAGGTGTCGATTTTCGTAAAATCAGTTCTTAGCGGATGTTAACGCCCTATAAGGAACCTACTTGCCAAATTTCAAGTTTGTAGCTGTTATAGTTTCGGAGGTTTCGTGATGAGTAAATCAACCTACCATCCCCCGTTTTAACTCCAAAAGAGAGTTGATTTCTAAAGATACATTATTTGGTCAGCTTTCTACCATCTATAGAGCATACATTTTAAATTTCAAATCTCTTACTTCAAAAACATAGGACTTTCATACAAACTTCCAACCCCGTTTTATCTCCTTAGGGGTCAAGTTTCGTAAAATCCGTTCTTAGCGGATGTCTACGTCCTATAAGGAGCCTAATTTTAAGTTTTTAGGTGTTATAGTTTCGGAGATTTCGTGATGAGTGAGTGACCTTTCGCTTTTATATATATTATAGATTATAAAGCTGAAGAGTTTGTTTGTTCGTTTGTTTGAACGCGCTAATCACAGCAACTACTGGTCTGATTTGAAAAATTATTTCAGTGCTAGATAGCCCATTTATCGAGGAAGGCTATATATTATAACGAGAAGACCAATAGGAGCTGAGCACCAATGAAGAATGTTTCAAAATCAATTTTTTTTTCCCTTTTGAGAGCTTCCGCTGTGTTTTCTGCGGAAATAGTAAAAGCTTTGCAAAAATCATTTATGACAGAATTGTTTCTATTGCACGCGGATGAAGTCACAGGCATAATCTAGTATTATATATCATAAAAATGTGTCTCTACTTCTGTCGGTCAGGCTATTACTTGAGAACGACTTTACCGATTTTATAAAAAAAATTAAGTTTTCTTAAGTTTTCCTATTACTTCGTAGAAGGTTAGTATACAAAGATCAATTAAGATAGCGTAATGGTTATTATGGGATAACGTCATTCACAATAACATACATACATTCACTTAAAACTCAGAGAAACGTATACATTTCTAACAATGTTTATATTTTGAAGTAAAATATGTACAAAAACTTCCTAACAGTTACTTATATGGGACTTACCGCGATAACCCCTTTGAAACTATCAATATTCATTCATTCATTTGGTTTAAAGGTGTTCAATTGTGTAAAAACAACACGGATGATTTCGCCAATGTCACGTAGAATAGAAAAAACATGAAGGGGATTGTCCGGTGTGGTCGAGATTACAATTTAATTAATTAATTTAATTTAAAAGACTCCCAATATTTCGGCAAACCCCGACCGAGTCCTGTATTAGTCTTCATAGTGACCGTAACAGCTTAGAAACTCTTAACAAATCCCAAAAAATAAAAGAACTATAATTGATTTCAATTTCATATTTGCAGAACAGACAATTTGATTTTTACGAAAAAAAAAAAGAATCAATGTGACGTGTAAAATAAAAAAATGGAATCAATAAATCATAAAAAAGCGTGAAAACTATTAATTTTTATATCTCGTCATGAATCAAAATATTTCATCGCTTTTATTATACAGCGCTTTTAGAATGCATATTACTGAATATTTATAACATTTTTTTTTATATCGTACATGACATAAAACACGAAAAGTAGAGCAAATAACAATAAATCATTCTTTAACGTTTCGGCACTACGTATACGTACGATGTACACACAAAAACAGAATTCCGTAAGTTAAAATTCAATTTACGATTCCGATGTAAGGGAGAAATAGAAGATATCACCTGTCGTATTAAATCTCAACTTGAAAAGGATTATTACTTTATGTATAGTGTATTTCGGACTTCATTGTTAGTAAGGTTTTAGGTAAAGGGTAGATACCCTTAATTGATCTGGGAATTATTAATAGAGATCTATTATTATTATTAATTATTTTCTATAAGTACATTAAAACGTAATTATCAAACGTTTTTAAAATAAAACTTCAATCTCGACTGCACCGATCAATCACCTTCATATATATATTCATTTATATATTATCTGTGAAGTTGGCGAAATCATCTGCGATAAGTTAATGAACTACGACGAAAGACGGGCAGCAGCGTCTTCGGTGCGACAAAGCCAGCTCTACGGTCACCAACCCGCCTGCCCAGCGTGGTGACTATGGGCAACACACATGAGTTCACGACGGTCCGATAGGTACAGCAGTAGACTGCGGTAGATTGAATACGTTGAAGTGATGAACTTAATGCGTATGTTTTAGTTAACAGCTGGCAGATATAGACACATTTTTTTTAAAATAAATTTACATATAAATAAATTTATATTTCAGCGACTGAGGGTGGATATAAAATCCATACAATAGAAAGCAGAAATAAAAGAGAAGCAGGAATAGAAAGCAGAAATAAAAGAGAAGCAGGAATAGAAAGCAGAATTACTGCAAAGTGCGAACGGGCTAGTCATCTTGACTGGCAACGATTAACATTTCTATTTCATTATATTTAATTCTAAAATGAACGATTTGTTTAATAAAAAAATACTTTTACAATAAATTTACAAAACATACGAAACTTTTACACAGATGCACTCAAACAATTCTATTTTTATATCATAAAAAAAGCAAAAAAAAAAAACCAAATAGGTTAAAACAAACGTTTAATCAGAAATTAAACTAGTACGGTTTTAAAACAAACAATCGTAAAATGTAATACGGAACCGCGAACGTACCGGAACGAACACTCTTGTTTTTTTTTTACTTTTTTTATTGTAAAACCCAGGTGTTTCCGGGTTTTTTAAAGTGCACTGCGCGCGTTGTTGCATCGCTGATAACGAACGACAGGTTCGAAAAATAGTTTTGTGTATTCAAACGGAAAACACGATAAACGATTTTTATTGATTAACAGAAAAAATATTAGTAAAATATTTCTTTTTTTTTTCATTAGAAAGGTAGCAAACAAGCGTACGGCCCGCTGATCGTAAGTGTACGTAAGTGTACTACGGTACATATGGATGCTATAGGTATATGGTGCTTATGGATGCCAGTTACAACAGGAGCATTGCCAGTGCGTTGGGGTTATCCCCAAACCTTCCCAGGCGCTCAGGATTCCTAACTTACCACAGAAACAAAACACTACTTGATAGTAAAACCTTCTGTAGCTTACCTCAATGAAATTTAATCCAAAAACTCAAAAAAATCTATATTAAAGTTACCGTTAAATACACTTTTCAATCGTTTGTTTTTAAAATATGTTATTATCACTGACTTAAAACTAATATCATCTGTACAATATTATAACATGAATTTACTATGCATTTATATATTTTGTGTACTCCAAATTATTATTTTTTATACAATATTAAAGTCAATTATTTACTTATCTAAGTTATGCAAAAGATGGCTTTCGACAAAAATGTTAGAGGAATGGAGTTGAAATCAGCAGATTTGAATCTAAGTCAGCATCGTTGATTTTGAAGTGCATCTATTTTAAACTCACTTGTGTTAGAGCCATGCCTGTTGGATTAGTTTTCAATAATTATTTTTAGAACAAATTTCTTTATACTCAATATGTACGATTTTTATTTTTGTGTTACCCACAATTAGGAATTCTAAACATTTTTGAATATCATATCAAAAATTGACCGCTCCAGCGGGATTCGAACCCGCGTCTTCGACATACCGTGTCGACGCTCTAGCCAATTAAGCTATGTTTCGCTTAAACCGAAAGTAAAAATCATCATATCAAAAGTTTCGCTCTAGCGGGTATATCGTTCCATAGCTTAATTGGCTAGAGCGTCGACACGGTATGTCGAAGACGCGGGTTCGAATCCCGCTGGAGCGGTCAATTTTTGATATGATATTCAAAAATGTTCTTTATACTCAGTTTTGTCAAGTAATACAACCATCACTATATTGTCATTTCCAAAACAAACTTTAAAATCCTTTATAAGCCTGGTTAGTACGGAACTACACTCGTGCCTAAAAGTTGACAGCCAAAAGCTAAAAAGACGAAAACTTTGGGAAAACCCCCTGATTCATATGAAAAGCAATTTTTATAACATAGAAAATATCATTAAACCGTGAATATACATAAAAAGCAAACAACCTCAGACAAATCAATTCTATATAAAAATCCCATTGACGCTAAAAGCAAAAGTACCGAAAAACCATGTTCTATTCAAACTTGATTGTGTTCACACAAAGCACGAGCTAGTTAATAAAGGCTCGACCGACGCTAGAAATAATTGAAGCATTTTAAAATACGCCCCACGCTTTTTTTGCGTCGGAAATTTTATATTATTTTCAGTTTTTCCTTTGAGTGTACTTCTTTTGAAGGATGCTTCGCTTTAACCGCAGAATTCTTCGGCAAAGGATTCCTTTTGACCGGGAAGTTATGGCTTTAAAAATAGATTAAACGGAACTCCGAGACGTTATTGGTTAAAGAATGTACAAGTCGGTCGACCTTGTTATTTATTTTAGTATTCATACTATTTGGGTATATAATCTCAATATACTTGCCCCAATTTCTTCAGATAATAAATCTAAGGACGTTTACCTACATACGATTTTGCTTATTTTTTTTTTTTTGGGATTTAAAATATTGTTATAATGTGCTATGTATGAAAATTTAATTACTAATAGGCTCAAGTTGAGAAGACAGATAAAGATAAAGAATTATGGATATCTTTAGGGGAAGGCTTTTACCCTAAATATAAATATCTTACAACATACACAAACGGTCGTCTGTTCCTAAGGTAACAATTGACTGGTATAGCTAATTTTTTTTATATACATATAAATAATCCCTAATTAATATTATAAATGAGAATTTAAGTTTGTTTGCTACGCTTTCATGAAACTGTGCACATATTCTTGAAGGCATTAGAAGAAACATAGGATACACTTTATTAAAAAAAAATCATTTCGAGCGAAGCGATAAATACAAATATTACTCCCAGTCTCGTGCGGGAATCGAACACACAACCCCCGGAGCAGAAAGCACTATAAACTGCGCTAAAAAGGATAGTAAAGCCCTAGAATTAATTAGTACCTAGTTAGAACTCAAAAAGTTTACAGAATTAATGTAGTACTAATTGAAGTAGGTATTCACAGAAATTACATCAAAAACGAAATTTATCGAAATTTATCTATTAATGAGAAACGTTGTCGTAGTTATTGCTGTAAAACCCACATCAATCCTCTCCTATGAGTTTAAAAACGACCAAATTTTTAGCCGTTCGAATTGCCCAATTTTTTATTTTAATGATTATTATTATTTAATATAATATTGTATTAATTATATTTATTTAATAAGGATCTCATTCGGTAACACATGTGCTATCGTTTATGGTTATTTCCCGACAATATATTTTAATGCCTCTAAACAAACATTTCATTTAAAATATTGTACTCGTAAGCAAGCAAAACTAATTTTAATATTAGACCAAGTGATACAAAGTTCAGCGCCTACAAACAATCAAACTCCTTGCACTTCTAATTTGATATATGGTAATAAAGGAAAGTACTTTTAATATTAAATTTCTTTTTTTAATATTAAATTTCTTTTAAAATCAAGTCACACACTAAGTTATCGTCGTCTGAATATGAGCACATTGAAAGGTAATATTGAGTTTCAAATTCAATAAGACAAAGCAGAGGTTAGCTGTTTAGTTGTACAGCCGCAATTAGGGCTGTGGTCCGCTTAAAGATACACTATAGACTAACAAAAGGAAATAGATTTTTTTCAGTATATGTCTTATTATTACATAGTATAAAACAAAGCCACTTCCCGCTGTCTGTATGCTTAGATCTTTAAAACTACGCAACTGATTTTGATGCGGTTTTCTTTGGTAAATAGAGTGATTTCAGGGGAAGGTTTATGTGTATAATACATGCATAATACAGTAGAGGAACACTGATAGTTTTAGAGGTTTCTAATGTGATGTCATAAATAAACACATTTTTTTGCGCTTACATTGCAAATATTTATTTTATATTTTTTTATTTAGTATCAGCATAGCACCTGTGCAAAGCCGCGGCGGGTCGCTATTATATCTATAAACGTATCACACTTAACGACCATCACTAGAATTTACTCCTGTCTCAGGAGTCCTTAACACACAATACACAATTACAGACGTACAAACAATAATACAAACCACGGCAAACATCTTTATTGCCAATACTACTATAATCTATAATCAGTTTGTCACGTGTGGGTATGGAACCCGCAACCACCTATGCAATAGCCATAAGTCAGTACTTTGATCATTGCGCCAAGAAGTTAATGAATAGTCGTGTTCATATATTGACGTTCGATATGCGGATGTGTAAATTTCTATTACATTCGATAATAATTGTGAATTTGATTGTAGTTCAGAATAATTAATTTATATTTTTAAGCATTCTCCTGCTTGCGTTGGTCTCCTAACACTATCACCGTGAGCTCCCTGATCCATACCAGTAGTCGCAATACAAGATAGAAACCTGATAATGTCCCTTGCGAGTCAACAGGACTAAGCTCCAATCCTTCTCGTATATTAATTAGAATATTTTGTACAACAGAAGAATTTGTATCATTTCTAGTACTGTATCATTTCAGCTCTTTAATAATAATAATAATAATAATAAATAAATAAATGCTGTTTTTCAAGCTTTTATAAGATACAGTTGCTGTAGTTACTTAATTTTGAAATACTAATGTCTTTAAATCTTGTAAGGTGGAAAAATATCAGAATGAAACGGGAAACAATTCGAAGCTGTGCACCAACTTACTAAAGCAGTGTGGCCTATTCTATATTTTTAACCGACTTCCAAAAAAGGAGGAGGTTCTCAATTCGACTGTATTTTTTTTTTTTTTATGTATGTTACATCAGAACTTTTGACCGGGTAGACCGATTACGACAAATTTTCGACAAGTTTTAATCGAAAGGTGGTGTGTGCCAATTGGTCCCATTTAAATTTTTTTGAGATCTAACAACTACTTTTCGAGTTATATTCAATAATGCGTTTTTACTTGACGCTTTTTTCGTCGACCTACGTTGTATTATACCGCATAACTTTCTACTGGATGTACCGATTTTGATAATTCTTTTTTGTTGGAAAGGGGATATCCTTAGTTTGGTACCGTGATAAGGAAACCAGGATCTGATGATGGGATCTCAGAGAAATCGAGGGAAACTCTCGAAAATCCGCATTAACTTTTTACTCTGTGTACCGATTTTGATAATTTTTGATTTAATCAAAAGCTGATGTTTATCATGTGGTCACATATAAATTTTATCGAGATCTGATAACTACTTTTTGAGTAATCTTTGATAACGCGTAGTTGCTTGATTATTTTTTCGTCGATCTGCGTTGTATTACTTGTCGATGTAATTGAAGTCGGTTTTTTTTTTCGTTTGCGAGCAAACACAATTATCAGAATATTTAAATACCGTCTCCGTACAGGTAAAATTAATACCAATACATGAGTTTTATATCACATTATTTTTTTTTTTTTGAAAAAGCTTTTTTTAGTTTATCATACTGCTGGAAGACACGTTTTACTTTACAATGCAGTTCATATAGGTCGCTATTCATCGCGAAGTTGCGTCGCGGGATGAAGGCGCACACAATGTAACGAATCGATCACATTTATATTATTTTTCAATTCCAACATTCGATAGCTAAACAAAGTTGTTTAGGTAAATTATATTCAAATTGAATGGTTACAAATGTGTCTTTAGTTTCGAGAGTTTTTTATTTGTGATGTTCTGCATACAACGGTTGTCTGGAAGAAATGGCTAATTAGCCATAAGTCCGCCCATTGTACTTCACTGTCTGTAACTATCTTTATGCTTTGTTTGTAATATATTTGTGGTGTACAATAAAGTATAAAATAATAAATAAATAATAATACAACGTTATTTAAGTAAGTGAGAGTAATGAAATGAAGTGCCAAAAGTACTCGCTCACTCGATTCAACCTATCGGAGTCTACCGCTGGACTCATACCTCCCTAAGTTCACGCAAAACATCATGCTTCCCCGCAATCCTTATCCAACCTACACCGGGGATCTTACGTCGGTCGTCTTTGCTGTGTGGCTATAATAGAATAGAATATAGCCACCCCGTCTCTTTCCATAGCTGTCGTAAGACTATCGGTGGAATTGATTTTTCTTTATGCATGTGGTGTGCTATTGTAAAATTATCTTCTATAGCAGTTTTAAAAGCATCCGAACATTTTATGGCCTTGATGTAGATTTTTTATGTTCTAAGAGTTCGAAGTTTTAATTTGTTTTACTCCCATTCATAAGATTTTATGAGGTCATAACTTCGTTTTTCGCAGGTAATTCCGATAATTTTGAATAGACATCATAAACTGAAATAAAAATAAGATTGAGCTTTTAGAGGTTCAAATAAAAGTAACTTAAGAATGAATCTCTTTTTCAACACTAGTAATATAGGTAATATCTTTAAAATCATCTATGAGGCAAATATCTTCCGAATTGGTTTAGCTATTAGACATCTATTCGACAGCTCATACGGCGGATTAGCTACTACTCGTAGTATATATGGCTGATCTGAATGTAGTTGTAAATAATACTGTTTTGTATTCCAAGGTTACGAGTTCGGTTTCTAGCCTGAGTCTGAGATATAAAACTCATAAATATTTGTAAATAAATATAAATATATAAATCAATCCGCTGTTACCTGCAACAAAGACAGTACCTAGTTTTGTAATATACGACGATTTTGTAAAGATACTTTAATATCACATACATATATATATATATATATATATATATATATATATATATTTCTGTAAATCAAACTCGTGATTTGTTTAAAAATCTAATATTTTAATCTAACACATTATCAGGTGTTATTAGTGCTTCATTATGTAATAGTCTAGTCAACGTTCCTTTTTCAATTCAAGGGAAAAAAAGATCATTAACGCCATCGTCAACGAAATAACTACTATAAAGAAAATAACAAATCTCTTACAAGGTTGATGTCTACAAAAAATAATTTACGCCATCGCTGTATAAAACAAAATGTAATTGCCTTTCTAAGTGAACATCGACGTAAATCGACCACGGGGTTATGTCCGAAATTTAAGCCACAGTCTCAATCAGAGCGATGAAATATTCGTAGCTTTTTTTTTGAATATTTAGGCTTACGTAATATAATAAAAGTTTTTCCCTAAGCCACCTACTAATTTGTAGTAATCGTTTTTTTTTTTCAGTATTTCAGAATAGGGCTTATTTATTTATTTTTTTATTTGATAATCGACATAGTAAAACGCCAACTGCTGGCTTTGAAATACCCTGCGTCACCAACCAGCCTGCCCAGCGCGGTAACTATGGGCAACACACATGAGTTCGTGCCGTTTTTGGCGCGAACTTGTGGTGACCAATGTCCAGCAGTGGACTGCAATAGGCTGAAATAATGATGATGATGATGATGATGATGATGAAAGATAGTAAAACGGGGTACTTTGAAGTTTTCTTGACCAAAAACGAGGATATTTTTAGACATTTCCATTACATAATCTACATCATCAGTGACAAAAAACTAATTTATGTTTCAGCAGAACAGTTGTCATAATATAAACATCCACTTGCACTGATTTTTATTTGAAATTTCTTAAGCATTGGAGGTGAGTATATCCAAGATTTTTCAAACAATCTTAATTGCGTCCTCAACACAAATACAACCTCTTTATTATACTCGTCGTCTTGGAGTCTATAAATAGTCAGTGATCAAGTGGTCTAGTAATATGGTTATCTAGTTAAAGCCTAATCTGCCATGCAGATTACAGTTAGCTTAGAATATATTACGCTTAGAACCGAATATAAAATCATCATTGTTGGATAAAATTTTATAAAATGGAATATTAATTATAGGCTGTATGTTAGCTGTTCTTTGCCTGCTTACTTTTCTTAAATGTTGTAATGGATTTATATGCCAGATGGCGCCACTATCTAAGCAGCTGTCATTGTGTGAAGTTACAAATAAAGTTTTAATTAAGGTCAAACTAAAGAAATCTTGTTTATTTACCAAATCTCAATAATCATATCAAAAGTTTCGATCTAGCGGGTACATCGTTCCATAGCCTAATTGGCTAGGGCACCGACACGGTCAGTCGGAGATGCAGGTTCGATCCCCGCTGGAACGGTCAATTTTTGATATGATATTAAAAAAAATGTTTAGATTAAAGTTACATTAAACAATAACATAACATACATAATTTTAGATTTTCGTGATGTTGTATCATCAAAAAAAATAATAATGTGAAACCGTAACCTAACTCCCAGCTCAAAGGCTTTGCATAGAAAATGAGAGTGGCTCTAAAATCTACTTTAAAATGTGCTAATTCCGGACCCCAGCGGGTTTAACACTTAAAACCCTTAGCAGTGAACGCCTTGTGAAGTTACCGGAGGCGTATGGACAAAGTAACTCTTGATTAATTCTAGTTATTAGGATTTCGTGTAATGTATTTGAGGCTAAAATTCCTCACCCTTTTTACTCATAAAAAAAAATTATATATAATCGTTCATCTTTAATTGCTCTATCTATTAAATAAAAACCGCATTAAAATTCGTTGCGTTGTTTTCCTATACAGCAGCGACAGCGATAGAGGGTAGCGACTTTGTTGTATACTATGTAATGATATCATAAACTCCGCCCAAATAACTGACTCGTTAGAACACTTTCCCGCCCCAAGTCGAGTGTAATATGCATCAATTTGCAATGCAATTGCAATTTTTATTATATTTATACATATATTAATAAAAAAAAAAAAAACATTCAAAAAAATAGTTTCCATTTGTGTCTGTTATTTTCTTATTTTCTGAAAAAAAAAGATGGTTTGTTTAGTTCAAACTAATTTTACTGTGACTGTCATTGAATTTAACAATTGTAGTATGTGTCTCTTTACTCTTCTCTTTACGTCTTTATAATGTACTTCATAACAATTATACTTACGTTGATTATTTAAAAATCCTATTTCCAATTCACATATCCTATTAAATTCATAATAAAACATCGCGTTAGTAATTTCAGTCGCAAAGGTCACTGACCTAACCACAAAACCCTAACAAAACGGGACACAGTCAAGTGCACTTATCCTTAAATCGTCTCATAAAAGATAAACGTTGTTTTGACTCCCCCAACGAAATATATAAAACAAAAGGGTCCCCAGGTAATAGGTAATTTCAACACTAAGCCGCGCCAGAAAAACGCGGTAAGGCTTTGGACGCTGGTTAAGTAAAATTTATATCATATATATTTAATAGAATAATGGACGACATTCGCCTTTGATAGAATTGATAAAACTTTATTATTATAATACTCAAGCATCTATAAACGTAAAAATTTACATATTTCTAGATTAAAATATATATATTTTATTTTATTATTTGATATAACAAATTTACATAATTTTACGTTTCACCCTGTAATATCCCACTACTGGCATAGGCTTCTTTCCCCATGTAGAAGAAGGATCTGAGCTTAATCCACCACGCTGCTCCAATGCGGGTTGGCGGATATATTCCTACTATGAGTAACGATCGCTATCAGGTGTATATGATAACAACCGGGACCGACGGCTTAACGTGCTCTCCGAGGCACGGTGGGGAGACCCACAAGGACTGCACAAACACCCAGACCACGAAAAATATCTGTATGGTACATAATACATTATACTCATTGTTTTCTAATGTTTACGCGAATTTCACTCATTATAATGAAACAACTTTTACGGATTTTATAGCGGTTTATTACGTTTTCTAGATGCCTTACGTTTCGGATACTTTACAGCAACCATGGTCACGGGAGGACATTTTCATTATAGCATATACTTATATTATGATCTAACTATATTAAGAAATTATAGCTGAAAACTGCTGGTATGAATTGTAACATTCTTTTTGTGTTGGATAATCCATTTACCGAGGAGGCTATAGGCTATATTTTCCTCAAATTAACACGTGCGAAACCGCGGAGCACAACTAGCATTAACATATATAAGAAGCCTATGCCCAGCAGTGTGATATTACGGGTTGAAGAAGAAGATATACACATATAATTATATATATATATAGTTTTTTTATATAAGTAATACACATCTACGGGCTTTTGAACCCATGTCCTTTTTTATTTCTTAAACATGCAATTTTTTTAAATCAAGGTACTACAGTGTAAGGTTACTCAGCAACATCATTGTTGAAGTTAGACTAAATATCTCCGACAGAGACGTGAGTCCACCGACCGTTTCTTATTCTAACGTATGATACAATATAAATATTTTTTTTACAAAAAAAAAATATATATATAGTTGTGTGACATCATGAATTTATTATTTATTTGTTACAATTACTAGTACGAGTAACGAGAAGTCCATTAAGGGTTAGCACTTACATTTCAAGCTCGATATCTACACAAAGGGTTTATTTCCGTTTATAAAAACATTCATATCTGGTCTCGGTGTGGGGTTCCGCACCACGCCTCGGAGATCATGAAAAGTGGTAGGTCCCGATGGGCCCATTGTTATCATAAAACACCTGATAACGATCATTATTGTTGTTAGGGAAATTATCCACAAGTCCTTAGTGGAAAATGAATACATACAAACATACATAAAAGTCTTTTATCGTTAATTATCATTCGTTGTATTGTTCATTAATTTGAATTCAAAACATTTTTTTTTTTTGTCATATAAATACAACGCATATTCGTCAAGAAGAGAAATGTATATAACTTAAATAAATTCTGTATTATTTCTGATTTTTTTACGCGATTTTCACTTATTATAATTGAACAACTTTTTTGGGTATTATCGTGGTATATTACCGGGAGTCCTCCCGTGACCATGCTTGCTGTAATGTACCTGAAACATCGGGCATCTATAAAAAATTATAAACTGTGATATTTTTTATTAATTGTGTTAAATGTGATTAAATAATGAAATATAATGAAACAAGTTTTTCGGAATTTCTATTAAAACATAGCTGTAACTACGTGACGTGATACTGACATATACCTTAATAAAAAAAAGTGTTTTAAGAGCTTAAACTTTAAAATAACAAACTGGAATATCCATAATTCCTGACACACTTTGATAGTAAACATTAAAAACTTAGCCACTTATATAGGCAGTTCAAACCAAGAAGCATGAAAAGCAAATTATCTAGGAAGATGTATATATTTCACAAAATAAACCATTATTAATTATTTATACATAAATAAAGTTTTCGCTGTGTGGCTACGGCATTAAAAAGTATAGCAACCTTTCTTCCCGTGGGTGTCGTAAGAGGCGACTAAGGGATAACACAGTTACACTACTACCTTGGAACTTATAAAGCCGACCGATAGCGGGAACCATCCAACTGCTGGCTTTGAAATATACAGGCCGAAGATGGGCAGCAGCGTCTTCGGTGCGACAAAGCCAGCCCTGCGGTCACCAACCCGCCTGCCCAGCTTGGTGACTATGGGCAAAACATATAAGTTCACGCCATCTTTGGCGCAAACTTGTGGAGGCCTACGTCCAGTAGTGGACTGCAATAGGCTGAAGTGATAATGAAATAAAATGTACAATTTTATGTTAATAAAGTGTACAGTTTATCAAAAATGATTGCAAAATCTCAAAGCTAAAACGCTGATAAATTACAGCCTAATCATCGATAAATCATTATAAAACGGAAGATATTCATTACTTGATTGAAATTTAACGTCGCGCCATCCGTTATCAATTTGCTCCGAGTCTAATAAATCTTGAACGGATTGTAACAGTTCGATGAAAACAATCAATCTATTATTCAAGCGATCGGTTTTCATTTGTTTTTCACTTCCCACTGAACACGGTATGAATGAACGAACGAATGATATTGTTATTTTTGCCAGAAAATAGGTTTTATTAATATTAAAGAGAGATTAGATAAACACAGATATTTTATCACTAACTCAATCGAATGATTGAGTTAGTGATGAAATATCTTTGGACATAAGTTTCGCAATAGTTTTATACGTATATATTTATTGAAAAGGGTAACACGGATTATTGATTCTTTCTATAGTATCGTTTTTTATCTGTGACAATTTCGGACCAATTTGCCAACTCGAAAATTTTATCAAAAGCAGCATAAAATACAAACATACTCGTAGTTGTCAACGCGCCGAAAGCTAAAAATATATATTCTTCAAAATTGTTTTAAATATGTAACCTCAAATGCTCGGTTCGGTCTAGTCCATTCTATGTGTCATTCGCGAAATGATCAGTACTGTCTTGGCACTAGTGAAATACACTAATCCTAATGAATAAAGTAGAAACGATACTTCGACCTAATAGTGGTAAAATATCAGTAGATTTGCACAATTGTATTTTACTTTCAGTTGATATTTTTCATATTATTTCAATGTGCAAAGTTATTACTGCGTTAATGAACTAGACGAGCCAATTAACGTTCTACACACGTTTGTGATTCAACTCGACATACTTAATAGGCTACAAAACTGCATCTATAAAGAGATTATCTAACACAAAAATAGCTTTAAAACAGACTTGCATTTTTAAATAAACTAGCTGACTCGGCACACGTTGTTTTGCCATATTAACACCCCCCCCCCTTTATGACTTAGGGGGATGAAAAATAGATGTTCGATTTTCAGACCTACCCGATATGCACACAAAATTTCATAAAAATCGGTCCAGCCGTTTCGGAGGAGTTTAACTACAAACACCGCGACACGAGATTTTTATGTATTAGATTTAAATGCAAAAAAAGTAGAGTAAAATTTATTAAAACATTATATAATTAAACGTCAACCATTGCGAATTTATCTCAATGACCGTTCAAAGTACTCACCACTGAGCATAGTCACACGATTCAACCATAATGACCCTTCAAGACCCGGAGTGTCCGTGTTAAAGGCAATTACAATGACAAAAAGATACTAGAAATGTTATTCAATATTAAATGTTTACTAATATCGTGATAAACAAAGTCACTGCCTACATATTGTGCTATTAGTAACGCATAAACGTGCAAGTTTCTTAAGTATTACGTCACTTTCGAGCAGAAAATGAATTCAAATTTTTTTTATTTGAAATCTTTTTCACACTCGCTGTAATGACTTAAAACCCCCATTTTCAGACTATATTTTGCAATTTTTTTTTAACACAAAAAGTATAGTTTTAATATTGTAATAAAGATAGGTTCATAGAATGTCGGTTGAATATTTAACAATACATTTTGTCACACCGGAGCATCATATTGTAGAGGGTTAAATAAATGCTAAGTTTAAAATTAAAATTTCCAATGTACCACCTTTAAATATCTAATAAAAATTCGCTTACAACCACATCCATAGAATTCAACGATTCACACAAAACAAGGCAGCCTAAAAGTGCACTTAGTAGTATTACGCATGCAAATCGCTTCTCGTTCATCTGCCGTAATCTGATTATGTCGGAAAACTTACTCCCTTGGATTGTTCTTATGTGAGAACAATAGGCGACGAATTTTCTGACCGTGGATGCGAATTTTATCTTTACTCCGTGCGAATAGAGTTCAAAACGTCGTATAATTAATTGGTTCAATTTAGGGCGGATACAGACTATACGTTTTTAAATATTATTTTTGTTTCGTATTTCAATTCCAGATTAAGTTTGTTACCGATATAATAATGATTGTTTTAATAAAATGGTGCAAAATACTTGTTACAATTTACATCACAGAATTTCTTCTATAAAGTAAATCCACTCTTAATTTTACTGTAGTGGTAATCAATTATTTTTTCCACGTCTAAATTGTAATTAAAAACTTTAATTTTTAATCTTTTGTTAGATGAGTAAATCTAAGAGATACACTTTAAACATCTTAATCTCAAAATGTTGAATTAAATGAAAATAATGAGAAATATTTATTTGTAAAATTACAAACTAAGTAACAAAATTCTTCGGAATCTATTTCATTGAAACTAGAAGAACATGTCAAAACGTAAACATATTCGAAATACCCATCTATCCATACTGCCCTTTTTCAACATAATCCTCTGTCAATAAAACGCGTAGTCTAAAATCGATAAAGACACCTCTGTTTCTCAATTATGCAAATGGCGGCAATAATTTTAAACCTAATTGTCTAATGATCATCAACACTCTGGTGATTAAAGTAATTACTGGAACGCGATTATACCGATTCCACTCCTTTCCATACTAATACTTCTTTAAATACTACTTTTATATCTAATGACGAATACCTTTATTTAAAAGTCCTTTACCAAAAATTTAGCATTTTACGAACCAACTTATCCCTTGAAGATCGACATGCTTTAATAAAGCCCCGTTGGAAACGGGAAATTGGAAAATTTAAGAGAACTGAAAGTTCTTTTCCACGAAATATGGGCTGGATAACTTAAAGATTAACTCACTCTGCTCTACTGCAGTTTGTCGGATATACCTGTCTCGAAAATTCTCTCCTGACAGTTCTAGGTTTCTTTACGATATTTTCTTCGCCACCGATCATTTACTAAGTGCTAACTAAAGCAGGTGAATTAAGCGGTATCAACTACGGTATAAGATTCAACAGCTATCACTGAGTCGTCATTTTTTTAAGATTTCTATATGTCCATCTAATTTAAAATCATATCTGATGAAATACTAAAAATAATTATTAAAACAGAAACTGTAATCGTATGTATAAACTTTTTATTGAAATTTCGTAAGAAACATCTGAAAGCAGAAATTAAAAAAATTATATTATTACCAAAATAAAATATGGTCGTATGAAATTTGATTTAATTTTTTCAATATTAACGAACTCAATAAAATGAAATACATTTGAAAATCATTTTGGATCTACGCAGTGTAGTATTGTATAATTAAACACAGTACAGTATGTACACATTACACACATTACAGTATGTAGGTACAATTTATACACATTACAGTATGTACACATTACACACAGTACAGTTAGGTACATACTCGTATATAGGCACATATACATCATGGCGTCGTATACATCATGGCATATAATTTCATAAGTAGGCTTTTTATAGTAATTATTAAACTTGGATCGTTTGTAATTAAAAGAAAACAAAAGAAAATAAAGGAACTGTGGGGTGTGTCTGAAAAATTAGTTCGCAATATTTTTATTTTAAACATCCCCTAAAGGCAAAGAGTTGCAGATTAATCCAACACGCCGCACCAATGCGGGTTGTAGTCGTATTAATTAGTTATTACCAACTTATTTTGTTCTACCAACTTTAAGCAAAATTTTAACAATATCATTTGAAAATGAAACGGCACTTTTACCTTTTGCATCGTGCAAAGATACGGTTTACGGTTTAATAAAAAATCATCTTCAATAGTTGTATTAAATTTATTACTACGTATTAACTACTTAAAATAATATTCATCATTACATCATTACAGCCTATACAGTCCACTGCTGGACATAGGCCTCCACAAGTTTACGCCAAAAATAACGTGAACTCATGTGTTTTGCCCATAGTCACCACGCTGGGCAGGCGGGTTGGTGACCGCAGTACTGGCTTTGTCGCACCGAAGACGCTGCTGCCTGTCTTCGGCCTGTGTATTTTAAAGCCAGCAGTTGGATGGTTATCCCGCCATCGGTCGGCTTCTTAAGTTCCAAGGTGGTTGTGGAACCTTGTTATCCCTTAGTCGCCTCTTACGACACCCACGGGAAGAGAGGGGGTGGTTAAATTCTTTAGTGCCGTAGCCACACAGCACAAATAATATTACGCTGCTTAAATGCATAAAAAGCATAATTTTCTCTATGAATTTACAGTAACAGTAGTACAGTAACTTTTTTCTTTAAAAAATACGTAAAGGTATATCCAAACCTTAAATTGCCAAAATCTTTTGCTTAAAAATATTTTATATTACTATAAGGAAAGAATTACACAGGATTGGGGCCCTTTGTAATAATCCTACAGCCATAAATTCGTAACGCTTCGATGATCGCAAATAGGCTCTGCATTTTGATAAAATATCAACAAAAATAGACGATCTTCGTAATGTAGAAAAGATATCTAAACTAATTATTTTTATTATTAGAATGAAAAAAAAAAAACAATAAAAAACTACTACATTGAACAAAAATGCTTATCATTAATCATACTATACTGGCCATATAAACTAAGCCCCTCCGTAATTATTTTGATCCAATAAAAAATAAATCGGTGATTTGAAATTCGAATCACGAGCGTCCCTCACGCGACACCTCACTCGAGCACTTCATAGTGCCTTATTGCCTTACTTGTCACAGCACCCTCACTCACAGTGATTGTCAAAGTACTTGTTTTCTCATTGTATCACTAACTACCGCAAAAAATTCGATTGATTGTATTTTATGAAATTTTATGGGACAGACAGAAATAATATTTCTAAATTTTATGTTTTTATTTTTTGTTTGTATACGCTTTCGGATTTTTAAAAGCACTGAGTAGTCTCAGAGTACGATAACCTGATGATGAACTCTGAAATTGTATGTCAGAACATTTAAACATTCTCAAAAGTAACTTATCTCTTTTCTCATTCTCAGGGAAAAACGTATTATAAAAAATATACATTTTTAAAAAACAACTTGAAAAGCCTATAATTACTACTTTTTATAAACATACAAGTTATAATACAAAGTTAATCTAAACACATCTGACCACAAGGGCTGGCCAAAGATTTTATCGTCCACACAGTTCCACTGCAACGAGAAAGTATTGACATGAAACTATTACTGGCCATAAAAAAATTCTGCACCATAAACCTCATAGCGTCCAATTTTAAAAGTACATATATCCTTCATCCCCAGTCTCCCCTACAACAAATCTCCAATCTTTGTAAGGCTGGGACTTTTCGATAGCGTTTCCAAAAATATATTGATAAATTACTTCATAACACAAAACATTATTAAATTCATTCTCCTCAAAATAAAATAATTCGATGAAAGAGGTAACGTTTGAGAAGGGATGTCCGTAGCTAGGGGTAAAGCGACGAAATGCTTTTCGTTCAGTGTACTTTTAATACAAAGGGGGAAGCAGACCGGAATGGAGCAGTCAATTTTTGGGTAGGTACAGTAGGTACTATAACAGAAATAACACTAAGCAGATTTTGGTTGGGCTCATTGGCCTCCTCTTGCTCCAAGGGTTGTATTATGTATATCAATTTTTGTACGTATTATTTCTATGCATTGTTATCAAAAAAGTATATATATTTAGATAAAATAAAGCAAAGAAGTTCAAGATTCGCGACTTTGCAATTGTTTACCCTTGCATATTAGACGTGTCCAATCGCTTCTCTTTTTAAAAAGACTGTCAGGAATCATTTTCTTGATATTCAACGTGAATAAAATTAAGTGTATGTATGCATGTATGTATGCATGTTTGTATGTATGCATGTAAGTATGTAGGTATGTATGTGTTATGTTATGTTAAATACTATATTTAGCTATGTCCGTCGGTTATTACCTGTAATACAAGCATTAAGTTGCTTATCATTGAAACAGGCGACCATGGGTGTTTTTGTCAGCCTTCAATACTATTACTATAATATTATAATATTTCCCATTAACCTTTTTTTTTGTACAACTAGATCGGAAAACAAGCGTAAAGCTCACCTGATGGTAAGGGATTACCGTAACTTATTGACGCCTGCAACGCCAGAAGCATCGCAAGAGCGTTGCCAACCTTATCCTCGAATCCCCAGGAGCTCTAGTCACCTTATCAGTATTATTTAGCTGTAATCTTCTATAACTTCGAGGTACCCAGTCGATTTCTTTCAGATTTTGAGCAGCATATTTCCTGATGTAGGACACCCTCATTAACTTCAGTTAATTGAAATAAGGATCAGATACATTATGCTATGATAATGTATTGCTATTATTCAAATTATATGAGAAATATTCAACCTAGAAGTAAATTATTGGTTTATTCAATACTAGCGACTCTCTCTCTGTCCGTCAATATTTTTTACACGATAAGTCATCACCAACATTATCATATACTAAAACCTTCTCCGAAACACGCTGCATCGTATGGTATGTTATTCCGATCGGCTTTCCATTTATTAGTATAGATTTTGAACTGTGTACAACAAATAAATAGCTCAATACGAGGTATGGAAAATAACAAGCACAGTTACAATATAAACGAATACGTATATACCATTTCTTAAGTATACACTGTTCAGTGTCATAAATTTTCCCTTTGGCGCTGCAATCCTGTTTTTCGGATACAAAATGTCGAGATAAATAAATTTCAAATTTAAAAAATTACGACACAGATATTTAAAAATCCGCCTAATTTTCAATTTCTATTAAAAACTAAACATTTGGTTTTACAGAACTAACGCACCAGAAATTAAATTATGAATATCCTTTTTTTTTTGTTACAAATTTTATTTTTCGGTTATTTTAAGCAGCAGAATATTATTTTATTTATTTTATATATTTTTTCCTAGGCAATATTGAAAGCTTTAATTTCTTGTAATAAAAATCCAATAAATTTTATTATTATGAACTAATATTGTAAGTATCAAAATTACAAAGAAAAATTAAGAATTTTGGTGGTTCATTTTGAAGTTCTCTCTCTAATCATTACATTTTTGGTATTCCTTAAATATATATTTATTTATTTATTTTGATAGTTATAAAATGTTTGTTCCGTAATTTTAAAGTTAAATATCCTGTTAAGTCTACTATGCAAAGTTTTAAGTCTCTATACTATAACTATACGTAAACTAAGCACCTCGTGCATAATGTCGCTTATTATTTCATTCCTCTTATACGGTGGTAAAGTATTAACATTTATCGAAATCATAATTATCTACGCAACATTTTATTTTCACCCTTCTTGCAAATGAAAAAGGGTTGAGATTCGTTTAATTATTATTTAATGGAAACTTAACAGGTGTCAAGGGAAGCAGTTCACGTAAAGGATGTCTGCACTTTGCACTTTAGAACATCAACTGTTTGATTCATAGTTTTATTTACTGTAACATTTCATATTTGTGCCTGCAATCTCTTGTAGTTTTTTTTCTTCCTTTTAAGATCTATATCCAAAATTTTTAGTTGACACTTTAACGTTTTTTGAGTGTTTATATTCTAGATGTGTCTTTAAGAACTGATTGAATTGAGAAACCTAATAGTCCCACGCTGGGTAAAAGGCGTTTCTTCGTATTTGATTTGTTAGGGTATTTATTATTCATAATTTTTATTTTTTTCTCTACCTCCATCTCTACATCTGAATATTACGTTTACAGAAATTCAATTTCAATGTACATTGTTGAATGTAATCAAAAAAAACAAATCATAGTGTCACGTACCCCCATGGGATCAAATGAGAACTATCCCCTACGTGCTAGCTCTTAATATCGTAAATCGCGTTGGTACGCGATACAGGATAGCTCCTGCAATATTTATAAAAGAAGGAAATTGGATAGATACTCACAAGAATTTTTAAGGAAAGTATTTAAAAAAATATTTTTAATTATTTATTTATTACTTTATTGCACATATGGAATGATAGTTAAGAACATAACAATTTTATTAATTAAGTGAATACGATTTTATGTTTAAGTTTACTTATAATTGAAAAAAAATATATGAAAAGATAATACAAAAAATCAACTATGTAAAATCTTATTGTTCTATATTCAATAGTACTTAACTGCAGGCAAGTGCTTAATATAATTAAAATCCTCTTTCTTTATATTACATGGCTTCCAATTGGTTGTGAACACATTTAATTTAAACATGCTTCAAAAACACCTTTTTAATCGTAATTTTACAAAAATATCCTATAATCAATGTAATTGTACCACAGAATCCAAAATTTAGATTCTACTGAAAAAAATCTAACTGAAACACTATTTAAAAATACAATGTTTTGGTTATTATAAATGTAAATATTTCTTGCATAGTAAAACTAATATCTAAATGATCACATAAATTGGTCGTTTCTACAGTTTTGTAGTAAAAAACATCAATTAATCATAAAAGGCTCTTTTGTTAAATACTTTAATTTTTTTTAATAAATTGTTTGCGGGATTTAAGAATACATATTAGGTACTTACTATATTTACAATCAGAAATTTTAATTTTGTAATTCTATTTTTATATACTACAAATAATAACTACAAAACTTTCATAACATATGAATTTTTTTCATAACTTCATAAAATACATATCAGTCGGATGCGTCGTGGAAATCCGAAATATTTTCCCCTTTCTGTCGAAACATGTCGCTGACCATTCAAAGGGAATCAATGCGTGCGAATAGTTTTTGTATTCAACGGTCGAAATGCGTCGCGCCTCGCTTTTTTGTTACGTCCGATGGTTGACCAGTTGGAATTTTTGATGTAACCATTCATTAGATATCAGATGAAATATTTCATGTGAGTTTCAATACAGTCCTAAGCTTCTAAGCTTGAATTGAAATATGTTTTATGGAAATACACTAATTTTCAATGAATAATTTTGATCGAAATTTCGTAGAAGTCCAACTGAAGAAAGTACATCAACCTTGCATTAGGTCACGGTCAAATAATACTACTTTCAAGCAGATTTGTGATCCCGTTGTAAGGTAGGCAGAGCTCCTGAGAATTTGTAACGCGCTTGTAATACTTCTGACATCCCATAGGCTACGGTATACGTTTACCATCAGACGGACCGTGAAATTGTTTGCCTCTCCTCACTGTTGCAAGACGCAATTATCACTGCTTGTGTCTTTTTGTAGTTAGCAACATATGAAAATCACTGGTTGAGACCGTAGTAACTATAACTGCCTAATCTCTACCGCACTACGAAGGCTTTGTTAAGTATAACAATTGAATCTCCACAATACTAAATGAATAATGTGCTTAATGTATGAATAAAAATGAGTCAAAAGGTTCATGTTGTGGTCGTTCTAAATTAAAATGCCACCTTGTGATAATAAGGGTAGGTGTCGAACCCCATCTATACAAATAAATAAAATTGGAGTGTGTGTTTGTAATATTTAAAGAACCGCTTTTTACTAAATCCATATGTGTGTAAACGTGGTACATATATACCAAAATCTTTTTTTTACAATTTTTGGCTGTCTGTCTGTCTGTCTGTTCCGGCTAATCTCTGAAACGGCTGGACCAATTTTGGCGGGACTTTCACTGGCAGACAGTAAGGGTAAAGTTATTATTAACTTTTTTGTTAAATTCCACGCGGATGAAGTCGCGGGCACAGATAGTGATAAAATATTATGCGTCAGTAACAGATTATTCTTACATTACAAAATTTCTAAAACAAAATACACTGATTAAAAGGAATACAAAAAAGTAAAAATTTTTAAGAATATTTTTATGGTAACCATGACGTAAAAAAACCTTGCGTTCGTGCAGCATGTCTATTCTAAACAAAGGGACTGAAAAATAGCCCTATGGATGGATCGAGACGAACTGTGAAATTTTAATAAGGTACTTAGCCGACTTAATGTTCACCCTCTTTTAAATTTATGATCGCCTGGTACTTACATACATAATTGTGTACTTATGTTTCAGGAAATGAGAAGACAAAAAGGTAAATAAATCTTAAATTATAAATTGTAGGTATTTTTTTTTAGTATTTCATAAATTTATTTAATTTAAATTATTAATTTTTTTTTTTAATTTTTCGTGTAATTATTATATTTCATATATTTACAGCGACGGAATAACCTTAAAAAATGATACTGATATGTAATTATGGTTGTTGTATTTGTATCAGCCATAAAATTTTATGTGTTAATCTACAAAGTCATAATTTTTTTATTAAAAGTTAAACAAAAGACATGGCACTTTTGAGTGCCATAAACTAAGAGACAAATCCTGCAAAGAATTGTTTTCCTAAACCTTGAGACTTCTTTAGAAATTGATTTAGAAATGGACCTGGAAAGTTTTCTACGTGACGTGCAACAGATATATATCTTTTTACTTACTTTTTATTATTTTATTTGTTTTGCAAATAGAAATGGCAAGTATCCGTTTCAAAAATGATAGTTGCCTATTTGACTTTTGCGGACAGTTACCTCTAGAGCAAATCTGAAGGCAATTATAAAACATAAATTCTTTGACGAGCAAAGACAGATTTTTTTTCTATTTTTTCTGTCAACATTTTTCAATGAAATTTATATTAAATAAAATAAGAACTTAATAGCAATTTATGGTAATGTATGCTTTGTAAGTATAAGCGAAAGCCAAACATGATGCGTCATCATTACAGCCTATATAGTCCACTGCTGGACATAGGCCTCCACAAGTTTACGCTAAAAATAACGTGAACTCATGTGTTTTGCCCATAGTCACCACGCTGGGCAGGCGGGTTGGTGACCGTGATGATGATGATCAAACATGATGCGTAACAAAACTTAATTTATCCATGCACTAAACATCGACTTTTTAAGCCAGATAGCACATAAAACGATAAGAAATATACGGGTAGTAAATTCGCAACAATTTTTTGAGAGCCTTTGTGATGATGTGGGTATCATGTAGAACTCACACACGAAAGTACTGAAACGAAAATAAAATAAAGATAACCAACTAGTCTTGATACTTTGTTTCACCACACACAATAAAGTGGAATATCAAAATTATTCATCCCATTGTCTCAGACCGTAAACAGTAAACTACAATGGCTTACTACACTTCATTTGCTACTATTAAGACACATAGTAGCCGTTTTTCTTAGAGCACAAAAGATGCTGACAAGTTACTGCATTAATTATCGACCTTACTCAGAAGCTAATTATGCTTGGAAGATTAAAGAGTGCAGGAGTGATGAATTAAACTAAGACTTAAATAAATAAATAAAAATGTTACTAGTAACGAACAGAAACTGTTCCCTTGTAAATTATTGTTTTTCTCTGTAGTAGGTATATAAAAATAAGTTACCTACATACTGTCAGTTAAATAGATCCAAGCCTTGAACATCTAACAAGTAAATTATAGGAGCAAGCTTCTGGTTCAAAATCAGGTAGTAAGAATTTTCAAGAATGACGACTTGGGAATAAATCCTGCTGCATCAGCGAATGCAAGAGGCCTAAAAGCTAACAAGCATTATGAACAACTGAGAGCCATTTATAGGCTATAATATATAATAAAACTATCTATTTTTGCGTTCAAAACATATTTTCTTTTAACTGTATTAACTGACATCTAAGGTTAAATCGAAATGTTACGGCGCTTTCAAAACTCACGTTTCCTAAACTAACTAAGTACCTCAAACTAAACCTACTATGCGAAGAGTTAATTTGCTAGAACGTTTACTGACTTCACATATCGTATATCGTCTTTCGAAACGCCAAAGAAAACTCCTATCCACATTTTACCTTCGAGCATTACTGTAATCAACTCGTCCAAGAAACAATATTAATAATCACTCTAACTGCAACGCTTAGACAATACTGAACGCTATACCCTGGGATTAAGGTTGCAGTTTTTCAAATGTGTTTTGCAGGTGGTAAAATAAGTTTGTAAACGTCGATCTAACGGAGTCCAACTCGGTACTCGCGGGTGTAAAAACTGCTATAAAAATCAACGAGCGTCTTAAGTCTGGGTTGTAAACTGTTTGGGGCGTTTACAGTAATCACAATAAATAAATTCCATTGATTGGATCCAAATAGACCACAGTCCGGATCTTTTTATTAAGTTTGAGATACATTTAAAGTCTGAAATGTGAAGACTGATTTGAATACGCTTTACTTATTATTTTATTAAGCTATATGTATAGGATACAGGATTTCTAAAAACAAAAACAACTACTTAGCTAAAATTATAAAAAAATAATCATAACATTATCATTAAGAAAATTTTGGTGCTTTATTATAATTTGTTCAAGAATTTTAGAATCACTTCACTGAGGTAGGGCACAGCAGGAATTTCCTGCTCAAAATATGGAGCAACCCGACTGGGGTAGTACCTCGACCTTACAGAAGATCACAGCAAAATAATACTGTTTTCAAGCGGTATTGTGTTCCTGTTGGTAAGTAAGGTGACCAGAGCTCCTGGGGGGATTGGGGATTGGGTCGGCAACGCGCTTGCGATGCTTCTGGTGTTGCAGGTATCTATAAGCTACGGTAATCGCTTGCCATCAGGTGAGCCGTACGCTTGTTTGCCGACCTAGTGACATAAAAAAATCAAATCACTATTTAAAAATTATGAATCCAACCAAAATTTTAAAATTTACTTGAGAGTACGAGTAGATATTGATTTTATACTTTAAGAGTCATTTAAGAATGAGTTTTTTGAAGGGATGAAGTAGGGAATAAAAGTTTATAGAAAGCTCTATCATTTTGAATCTGAAACTTATAAAATATTGCAACGGTTTTAATAGAACGGTCTTCAGTATTATTAAAGAAACTCTAAGGTTATTAGGTTATTAAGTTATGTTATACGTTATCTGATACACATATAACGTTAAGCAACATAAGTATTTTGTACAATTATATTAACTGAGGTAGAGAGCACAGCAGGAATTTCCTGCTCAAAATCTGGAGCAGCCCGACTGGGGTAGTACCTCGACCTTACAGAAGATCACAGCTAAATAATACTGTTTTCAAGCTATTGTATTGTGTTCCTGTTGGTGAGTAAGGTGACCAGAGCTCCTGGGGGGGATTGGGGATTGGGTCGGCAACGCGCTTGCGATGCTTCTGGTGTTGCAGGCGTCTATAAGCTACGGTAATCTCTTACTATCAGGTGAGCCGTACGCTTGTTTGCCGACCTACTGACATAAAAAAAAAACTTCATCAAACTTCTTTTTACCTGTCAAGTACCTACCTAGGTGCTCCTATTTGCAACCTCTGAATCTGAAAGTTGTGCTACTATAGTTTAGGTAAAAGGGTTAAGGCCTATATTCCAAAAAAGGAGAAAATTTTCAATTCGATTGATTTTATTTTTTTATTTTTATGTATGTTACCTAAAAACTTTTGACTGCGTTTGATTTCGACGAATATTTTTAATCAAAAGGTGTTGCGTGTCATGTGGTTTCATTCAAATTTAATTGAGATATGACAAGTATTTTTCGAGTTATATCTAATAATGCCTATTTACATGACTATTTTTTCGTCGACCTACGTTGTATTATATTGCATAGCTTTTCACTAGGTTTACCGATTTTGATGACTCTTACTTTAATCGAAATTTATTGCTAGTCACATAGTGTCATCTAAATTTGATCGAGATCTGATGATTAGGTACTTTTTAGTAATCTTTTATAAGGCGTATTTACTTGACTATTTTTCGTCTACTTACTTTGTTGTCCTTGTCGATATAATTGAATTCGGTTTTTTTTTTCGTTTGCGAGCAAACACTATTGTGTAATAATAAGTTTTAATTTATTTTTAATTTTTTTAATAAACCTATCAGTAACTTATGTGTTATATACTTTCTCATTAACAAGCATATGGGGATTGGGGTAATAAGGTAAATAAGGTAATACTAATACCCTTTCACCAAATGTGGTAGTATTTATGAAATATTTTTATTTGAAAGAATGAGTCTTAAAGCTGTAGTTTATTAATTAAGGTGAAATAGGTCCTAACGACCTATTCTACACCCTGCTGTTAAAATCTGATCGTTACTTATTTGCACGATAAACTTTATCCGTGACTGGTGACACAAGCCCTAAGCATATATTTATAATTGCATTTAAAAATTTAGTTAGTAAGTAGGTTATCTATGAATAAAACGCAATGGAAACGAAAAACAATAATATATTATATAATTTGTAAACACTGCCATCTAAAACAAAAACTACACAGCAGATGACAACACATCACGTCAGCAAAAGAATACACAATAACGTAATATTAGGGCATACCGCTAGATGTCACTTGCTCACTATTATAATATAATTATATCCAAGTCCATTTGATACAACAGATAGTGTGGGTATTAATAATTAATCTCTAAATTAAATTATATTTTTTGTAGTATTCTATAACCCCAATTCGTTTGTAGCTCGGGACACGACATTTAGCGTTGACGCATGTTTTAATTTGTAAACAATTAAAGTTTGCACATCGTCATCCGACGTAAATAGAGAACTACGATCTTGGTAACATACTTCACTTAATAGTACTTAGTAGAGACATATAATTAGTTTAATATAGCCTTCTTAGTAAAGAGATAGCGGCGGCAGAACTCAAGATAAACGTTGCTGGATTCAAATCGTTACCAGCGTTTAATTTGCAGGAGTCTTCAGTATTATTGAAAACTAAAAATGGGGTGTTCTCCAGACTATAGTTGCCAACAGCTAGATCCAACATGAGTGCATCTGTTTTCTTTAGATGAGGACTGCGTGTCAGTTTCCATAACTCATCTGAAATTATAAAATATATTGTCACAAACTGTTTGTTAGGTACGAGGTTTTTGCGTTTTTGCAAAATTTTGTTTTTAATTTCGAATATATTTGTGTTCTTTGTAAATAAAATGTACTGTACAAAAAAAAACGTATACGTTTTTTAGATACATACTACATTAATGTTTTAGAAGTAACAAATTTTAGTTCAATTATTGAGTAAGTACCGAAGTATTACATTTTTATTTCAACATCCAATACCATTCAACTTAAAATCTTGAATAAATCTTACTCATTGTCAAACATCATTAAAACAAGTTTAATTTCACGCATTTTGCTCATCGATATAAAAAAAAACTGTTGTTCGCAAATGCACAAATCGTTCAATAGAGAATCGATCACATATTTTCTGTTTGAATGCACTCGACCTCCAATGAAGCGAAACTTGACTAATTGCGCTTAATTTTTTATTGTTAGGCAATAAGGAAGGAAGGAATTGTTTAATGAATTCTAAAGTTCAATGACATCTAAATAAGTTAAAAAAAAGTACGGTGTTAGAATTTGATAACGTCGGTAACTCCTTTTCCTAGTTTAGTGCAGATCATAGTGACTACTTACATGTGCTGCTGTTCCCATCTGGATTATTATAGCACGCTAATATCACAGCGTAATGTTCGTAGTTTACATCCAACACAGAATATGTTTCTGTTTTCTGATCTGCAATTCATATCATACAGAATAAAGCTACAAAATATTTTTTTGAGTATACTCCTTAGAATCGATTTTCATATAAGGCCACCGGCATGAAAAAAATATGAGGAGTAAAATCTACGTAAGGAATGACCTCGTTACGTTTCTCGTAACGCCATCTATCGAAATTCAATAGAATTCCGGTCTATGGCGTAGTGACGTTTTCTAATAACGCCATTGATAGATGATTCGTTTAATTTTTTTTGAAAACTTGGTCGGCAAACACTTATCTTGGGTATAACTTATGGTAATCTCGATGGTAAGAGATTACCATAGCTTATAGACCCTTGCAACGAGAAGCATCACAAGCAAGTTGCTTCTGGTCACCTTATTTACCACAGGAACACAACACTGCTTGAAAGCAGTATAATTTAGTTGTTATCTTCCTTACAGTAGAGGTAAGTAATTCCCCAGTCGGCCTGCTCAGTAAAAATAATTATTTAACATTCAATTTAACTAAATCAGAAAAGTGAATGCTTCGATGCCAAATAATATAAATATCTAACCTTCACACACATTCGTCTATTCCTAAGATAAGCAACTTAATACTTGTGTTAGATATAGGTAACAGCTGGCTGATATTGCTATTTTTTTTATAAATATATATGCAAATAATACATAATTAATAAATACAAATATTGTACCCAGACTCAGGCGGGAATCGAACCCACAATTTGCAGAGCAGAAAGCAGAGCCTCTAACAACTATGCCAAGGGGCTAGTCATATGTAGAAATATTAATCATTTAATGGACATTAGTCCACCTTTAAAATAACATCGCACACTATACTTTGAGGGTTCCATCATCACATCACATCTCCATATAAGAACCGAATAATGGATTATCATATTTTGCTGCGTATGTAAAATCATTAGTCATTGGCAATATTACCGCCCTGTTCCGAATCTTCTTCGGAATAATAAGAAAACTTTCTCTTAACAGTGATAGGTAGTGATTTATTCAATTTTGTTAATAAAAATAATCATAAGCGACCAGTCACTTACCAGTGTATGTAACTAAGAGTAGATCACCACCGTTGCTGCCGACGGTGAGTGTGACCGAACCATTGTAGTAGCTTGCGGTATTGTTCACCACCCAGCTGATGGAGACGTCTGTGGTATTATTGTTCTTATGGTTAAAGACAACCATCGCACAGTCACCTTGCATGTCTACGTCTGTGGCAACCGCTGCCAGATACCATTTTCCATCGAGCTGAAGAATAAATGAAATACATAATTAAACACTTCACTTTCGAACGCGACTAGGATTTGCTACTGTGCTGAAGGTCCGGAAACACAGACGAAGAAACTGACATGAGACATTAAACAAATTTATGGCTTATGAAAATGTTACTCGTGAGTGGAGTTCAAGCCAGCGACTACTCCAGGTCCAACGTAACAGCTAGTGCTATAGTGCATGTTTGTATGCCTGTTACTACATATATTTATATTGTTTTAAGCTAAAAATGATATAGAGCATGTTTGGATGCCTGTTACTAGTATATATATAATTTTAAGCTGATGTGCAGATCTATAAACTAAATTATCTATACTAATATTATAAAGCTGAAGAGTTTGTTTATTTGAAGACGCTAATCTCAGAAACTACTGGTCCGATTTGAAAAGTTATTTCAGTGTTAGATAGCTCATTTATCGAGGAAGGCTATAGGCTATTTTTTTTCAAATTAACGATTGTGAAACCGCGGGGCACAGCTAGTATCCCTATAATCCGTAAAAATACAATTTTCTCGCCTCAAACCTCTCGTAATCAATGATAGTAAACATTCCACGTAAATATTAAATTTCACATAACATTAATTAATTTTTTTTTTCGAGAACATTCCTATATAATATACAGGATTTTTTATTATATAACAATAATACTGTTAAAATATAAAACATAATTCAATAGATTAAAAGCTTTGTAAAAAAAACATAAGGAAAATTGTTTTTATTTTATTGTATATAGCCAATATCAACTCACCTCAACTAAATCCAATTCCCTTGGACTAACGTTTGGACAGCTAAAATTTCGCGAAACGGACTCGACTCCTATTTGAAAAAGTGCTAACAGCACACAATAGCGCAACATTTTATAACTTTGTCAGAGTAACCTTGTTGATACTACTCTTTAAACGGACTAAGAGAATTAGGAAGAAGTCAACACTTTTATAACGGTTTTGGCGGACATTTAGCGACTTCCGCTGTTTAAAAAAAATATAGCAGTTCAACGGTTACCATTGTTTACTGGTGATTAAAAACGAAATTTTTTTTTTTTATTTACTCTTTATTGTACACCACAATATGGAAATACAAAATAATAATAATACAGACAACTTAAGAATGTGTAGTATAAGAGGCGGTCTTATCGCTAGCTAGCCATTTCTTCCAGACAACCCGAAATAATATTGAGTATTATTTATTTGAAGATCGGGTAGTAATCAATATAAAATAGTAGTAAATTTCTCAGTTTCCATTTCGTATTTAAATATATTTATTACTAGCTCTCTGCCCGTGGCTTTGACTGCATGGATTACACGATATTTGCTGTTCTGTTTTCTCTTGTTAAAATATGATCTAGATGTCACTTAGTAATAATACAACAATCATTTGGTGAAAAAAAACCTTAATATCGGTCCAGTAGTTATTGAGTTTATCTACAACAAACATTCAAAAATACTAAAGTCCTACCCTTTCTTCCTTATAATATTAGTACAGATTAAGTCTAACAGAGGTAGGACACAGAAATTTCCTGCTCAAAATATGGAGCAGCTCGATTGGGATAGTATCTCGATCTTACAGAAGACCACAGCTAAATAATACTGTTTTCAAGCAGTGTTGTTACATTTGATGAGTAAGGTGACCAGAGCTCCTGGGGGGGATTGGAGATATTGTCAACAACGCACTTGCGATACTTCTGTTGTTACAGCTACGCTAATCGCTTACCATCAGGTGAGCCGTACGCTTGTTTACCGACCTAGTTATATAAATATCTTACAGGAAATTTTTCTAAAATGTGTATAGAATAACTTTTACAAATAAATGGATTTTCTTGGATCATGCATACCTATGAACTTAATCACGTCCAAAGATAAGTCAATTTCTTTAAGCCGTAGATTACTCCAGATTATACATGAATATGATTAGGTAGATAACATACCTATTTAGTCATGGCGTGATGTTTAATATCTATTAATCTTTTCCACAACAGATAGATGACGCAAAAATTGCTTTTCATTCCTGTAGATTGGCGTTTGAACTGAGTTCGAACATATTATTTGGTGAAAGATTACATAGTTGATAAACATGTGTGGACTTTGTGACGCTGTATTTTATGCAAAATATTACTATTTTTGTACTAAAATATTTTATATATTATTTTCAAAAGAGTAACTGCGGAGTTTCTTGCTAAATCTTCTCTGCAGAATCTACATTCCGAATCGGTGGTAGCTTTACTTTTACAAAAATAATAAACACTTTAAAATTTTAATTAGTAAAATGACGATTCAAAAGTGCTCTTGGGGCCTATTTGAATATTTTTTTTATTTCGAATTTGATTAGTAAAAAAATAAAGGAATAACTAAACTTTACTAAAAAAGCCGGTAAAGTTACTAGGAAACTCATATAAACTTTTGGAACGAAGTTCCTCATATCGTTGCGGAGGGGTATCGGTAGCCGACAAATAATATCCGAAACGTTAAATAAAGCTTAAGATTTTTAATTATACAATGTATAATGTATAATAGTCTACGACCTACGTTAACTGTTATTATCAGTTTGCTATTATTATTATATCATTCGATAATTATTGTATATTTTTATAAATCATTGTTAATAAAATAAAGGTGTTAAGATAATTTTGTAATGTAGTTTTTTTTATTTTTACCGATACAAAAATCATAATAAAAAAAGTACATGCGAATAATTATTTTCCTTACACCTCGAGTAGAACTTGAAATTAACTTTTCCCTCACGACAACACCTGTTTTTTTTATATAGGAGACGGTTTGCTTAATTTTTATACTTCCTCTAGGACTGGACTCCTCCGAATTAGACTTACGTCCTCCGGATAGTCCCCATAGATCCCCCAAGTGTTGAAGCTGACGTACGGTCGAGGACTGCCTACCCGGGCGGCCTGGATATCACCCGTAAATGGGTTCCCCTGCGATACAAAAAAAAAGACTCAAGTCCGCTAGTAAGGCATTATAGGAAGACCTCAAGAAAACGTATCCGGACCACTATTGATATTTGTCTAAATACAAATATTCGTAACGAGCTGGAATTGGAACATCGTTGTTAATAAAAATTTTAATACAGTTGCTCAAAAAGTGGCGTATTGCAGGGACGTATAGCGTTCGGGATGTGGGCTATTACATACTCGTGCTTTTTTTTACCTTTCCCGAACTCGTGCATTCTCTTTCCCAACTGTCAAAATAATGTCTATTAAAAAGAAAAACCAACTATGAAGTTTTTACTAGAAAAAAATCATAGAAGTTTTTATGATTCATGCAAATACGTATATTTCTAAAAAGAAGCTACTAATTTGTTTCAATATCAGATTTAATGATTTGATTGAATGAGTTTGGTTAGGTTTTATTTCATTTCATCTCATTAAATTTCATTTTCATTTCATATCAATAAAAAACTTCTACTGAAGACTTGGCTGTATGGGCATAGTTCCCTTTGCCTACCAGAATGGGTGAAGAAGAAAAAAAACTCTGTTTATATTCTACGGTTGGCGTCATTTTTCAGAAATTTTCTTTGCGAGTTTGTTGTTTTTATTATTTTATTAAATTGCTTCATTTTTTCGCAACTGTATTAAAAATAGTCGTTCAGTACACGTGCGGAACCGTCATTGCAACTTGTTCCGATTGTCAACACTCTCCTTCGGCTGCGCCTTGGTAGACATTTGTCGGAACTCTTTGCAATGACAGCCCTTCCACACTTGTAATGAAATATACTATTACAACACCGATGTATCAGAACTATAGTATAGAAATAAGTAATGCGTAGAAACTTATTTATGCATTAAATTTTTAACATTTTACATTCGTGTTCACGCTTTCTTTGTTCCTCTTCCCAAATATTGCCTGGAACCTGTTATAAAAATAAGGGCTCTTGTAATAAATGCAACTTGATTATTTTGATTCCGTACCCTACATACATACCATACGTTCATACATGTCGATACTAGCTGTGCTTGTGACTTCGTCCGCGTGAAATAGTGACTACATACTCAACTTGATTCTTTAAATTGGCACAACTTTTTTATTATGGATCGATTGACATGAAACAAACACTAAATATTAAGTTGAGCTTGCCACAATAACACTAATAATAAAAACTACATCTAAATGGGATAATCCGTTCCTGAGATTTGCGTGCACAAACGCACAGACAAACAGACAAAAATTTTACAATCATTGTTTTGGGTGCTATTTGCATTGATAAAGGTCCCAATAATATTTTTTCTCATGTATCTTAAATGTATAGACAGGGATCAACAACAAACAAATAAATAATTAAAAGTATCGTTTGTTTACTCGAAACTTTTTTCTCTTGAAAGTTAAAAAACTGAACAAAAAATTTAAAAGATAAAAGATAAATAAAAATGGCGACAGATAAACTTATCTTCTGTAAATTTAAGAGACATTGATATTATTAGTTCGATGGATGTATCTGTTAAAATGGGTCATAATCTTTTCTTTGTGTTGACTTTAGTTTTAAGCGTACAAATGTATTGTTGCCAAGTTCTCATGTTTGGGACATGTGCTGATGTTGTTACCATGAAATATTTTGAAATAGAAAGAGTAAGTACTAATTTTAGAACCTTCTATTGCTTGAGCGAACGTAAACGCATTGTGATGGCTCTAACCTGCGTTCATTCTGCATTGTTCAATGAAGTGTATCATTGCAAAATATTGAATACAGCATACAGTGCAAGTAAATAAAATAAATTTCTTTAGTACTGATTCCTTTAACTTTTTACGATAGTAATATAGTTGATAAATATATTCGAATTTTTGTTTTTAGTCGACTTCAAAAAAAGGAGGAGGTTACGCAATTCGACCGTATATATATATATATATATATATATATATATATATATATATATATATTTTTATGTATGTTCGGGGATAACTCCGTCGTTTATGAACCAATTTTGATAATTCTTTTTTGTTGGAAAGGAGATATCCCTAGTTTGGTACTATGATAAGGAAACCAGGATCTGATGATGGGATCCCAGAGAAATCGAGGGAAACTCTCGAAAATCCGCATAACTTTTTACTAGATGTACCGATTTTGATGATTTTTAATTTAATCGAAAGCCGATGTTAATCATGTGGTTACATTTAAATTTTATCGAGATCAGATTACAACTTTTGGAGTAATCTTTGATAATGCGTATTTACTTGACTCTTTTTTCGTCTACCTACGTTGTATTACTTGTCGATATAATTGAAGTCGGTTTTTCTTCGTTAGTCTGCAAACACAATTATATATATGTAAAATAGTTTTCGACTAATTATTACCTTCACGCACCTTTATAGTCAGTTTTTATGAATATGTCAATGTAATTTTAATCTTACTTTTTGTCTATTCAATGTACTGATACCTTTTTTATCTTTTTAATAATTTACGTAATTTATTTGATTAGTTATTATCAATGAAACAATTTTATAAAGTAAAATATATATTTTTATACTGCTAATCTCCAACATTTGATCACACATATTTTTAAAGAAAAACAAAAGATAAGAATTACAGAAATGTGACAGATATGTCCTTAGATTATCAAATATAGCAATAGAAACCTATAAGTATAGAACACACATATAAAATTATATATCTACAATAATGACCAAAACTAATATATCACGACGTTTTGTCGTGGTTTGGACGCTTGTGCTTGTGTGTTGTGTAAGCTTACGGACCCAAGAGCAGGAGTAAATTATGTCTTTAGGGCAGGTGTGTGTGGCTTTTTTTATACCTCTATTATGCCTAATAAGCTTACGGGCTGCCTGATGAAAAGCATATATACAACTGATGTATGTCTGCAATAGTAAGTACAATTACAAGTACCTTGTACTTACCCCCTATCCTCCTATAGAGCTCTTTATTTAGCATTGATCATCTATATATACACTTATCAATATATTTCAGTTTTTAGGTAAATGGTACGAGATAGAAAGATTTCCAATATCGTACGAAATGTCAGGAAAATGCGCGTACAAAATGATCCAACAGTGCGGTCGAAGGATTGGGTTGAAACATGTTTTTATAAATAATGGAATCAATTATACCTTACACGTTAACAGCTCCTATACGCCTGGAGACGAAGCTGTTTTTTCTATGAATGAAAATAGTATAGGTAAGCTTAAAAATATCTTGTCGTTGTGAAGTTTAAAATTTCGTCAAGTTTTCTAGGAACTTAGGTTACTGGGGGTTTTCTTTCCTGTCAAGTTGCGTTCTAAACCAAGGTATACCTATATTCGCATCTATTTAGTTTATAACTGTACAGAAGAGATATTTGAAAAACAGAAATGGACGAAGGGTCTTCAAATGGTCAGTCTAAGAAAAAAATTTATATTTAGAATTTTGTTGGTCTGTCTGCCTGTACGTCTATATCACACGAAAACTGCTGTTGAAAAAGTTGATAAAGTTCTCACGGTTTAGTATTGTTCAGAGTTAAAAACTGGTAAAAATATTTCTTATTAACACGCTCGTAGAATCTGAGATCAATAAAAATCCACGTTAACGAAGTCTTCAGCACAGCAACTAATAAAGTAAAAAAGTGTGTGTGTGTGTGTGTGTGTGTCTGTGTGTGTGTGTGTGTGTGTGTGTGTGTCAGTGTGTGTGTGTGTGTGTGTGTGTGTGTGTGTGTGTGTGTGTGTGTGTGTAATAAGGTAACTTGTGTGAACACAAGGCAGAAGTGAAATTTCTAAAAAGTAACCTACAGAGATTTTTTTTCATCGAGAATGTAAAATACCGTGAATAAATACTGTGTAATGTACAATATCTCATTCTCTTCTATATATTTATGTGTTTTTTTTTTTCATTTTATCGTGGCGCATTGTTCTTTCATCGAGTTTCAAATCACAACGATTTCAAAGGAATTTCACTTAAAAAATCTCAACAGCAATTTCAAAATTCCCAGTCCATAAACTTAAAGTTTATATGTAGAAAAAAAAATTAAGAACCCAAAAGGCCATGTCGGTTTTATGATAAGAAAGTGTGAGTTAAGTGATGCTGAGTTTTTTTATAGAACATGTGACCAAATTGAAAATGGACGAGTAACTTTAAATTACTATAATTAATTATATAATAAAATAATAGCTGATTACAGTTTGCGAAAGAATGGTATGCAATTACGGTAGCCTACACATGTAACACCAGAAGCATCGTAAGCGCGTTGCCGATCCTACCTCCAAAGCTCCCCAGAAGCTTTAGCCACATTACTCACTACACAAACACAGCTTTACTTGAAAGCGTTATTATTTAGCTGTGATCTTCTTTTAGGTTAAGGTCGGGTTTCTCATGATTTTGAGCAGGATGTATCCTATGTGCCCCTTTTTTTAAGTAGGGAAGATCCTCATGGATAGAGAGACCAAATAGGTGTGATCCGCCGACGTGGGTCGCGTTAGCATTCGCCCCGTCCCGGGTCCTACTGTGTCCTACCCCATTAATAAAAACTAATCACGCGAACTATATTATCACGTTTTCCGTAATTAAAAGTAACAACCACTATCATAATAATATATTAATTATTATTTCAACCGAATAAATCCTAATCTATATAAATTAGAACGTAATTATTGTTATCATATTCATGACGCTATCAGTTCCATTAGGTGTGTTTAATTAAAAAGTCATAAGTGCTAGACACATTGTTTTTAGACGTTAAAATGTTTTGCTTCACTTACAATATATGTACCTATTTATTTTAAGTTAATCTAATTACTAACGAATTCCTGTAAAGTATAGTAGTTTTAAGTTAAAGTATAGTAGTTAATCTACTAATTTTTGTGTGCCATATCTCTTGTTCTAAATCACTAATATAATAACAAGATTTACTAATAAAATTAGTAATTATTTATCATTACCTTATTAAATGTAACATGCTTTAGTTTATGTAACTTCGCAACTGAATTGATAAGTGCTGTAACATTTTACATTTCTTGATACTATGAGGATGCTAGAGGATTAATTTTTTTTAATGGACCTAAAGAATTAGATGTCTACCGTATAACCGTAAGATAAGGAATAAGTTAAATTGCTCGTTCACTATCAGCCTGTAATATTCCACCGCTGGGCATAAGGCTCTTTCCCCATGTAAGAGAAGGATCAGAGCTTAATCCATCACGCTGCTCTAATGCGGGTTGGTTATAACAAATCCATTTCCTTGAATTTATATTTGATATCTAATCTATAACCGTATTAACGCAATTATTTAAAAATATTCGTTGTACTTTTTGTATTTTTGATATAAACTTTTTAACCATTGCTACAAATGGAAAATAATATCAATATACATTAAAATGGTTTTTAATCAGCCGTATTGCTTCTCTAAGGATTAAAGCATATGTCCCACAAGATACAAATGTTACGGGTGAATTCGCTGGTTTTGTCAGGATTTCTGTCATGACCACGAAAATTGTCCAAGCTATTTAAATATAAACAATACTGGATACATGAATCCTAATAAAAGATAAAATTTAGTTTGACATACAAATTGGAATCTTTCCCTTATGATTTTTGCCCTTTTTGGGCAGTTTCCGATGTTACAAGCACACATTCATTTTTTTTTTCAAAACGATTATCGTAATTGTTACGTAACTTTTCCTTAAATACGGATTCTAGTCATTTCAGTTATTACAGATATAAGCCAAATGTTATTTTTAATACTTTTATCTTGTAAATAACAAAAGGATATACATAAGATCGTCTTTTCTTCTTATAGGGCTGGAAAGATTAAATAATTTACTCAAATCTCATCTTGATATTTTTTTTTCAGATCCTATTGGGATATCTTTGTCAATAATATCGACGGATTATTCAAACTACGCCTTAGTGTATGGATGCAAAGTTAATGAGGTACTCGACCTCAAATACGGTAAATATAACAATTATTTGATTACACAGACAGAATTAATTGAAATGACTTTAGAGTACATTCGTTAAGAGTAACATTTGAATCGTATGGTAAAAGTAAGTGGTGCTATAAATCTCTGTGTGTGTGTGTGTGTGTGTGTGTGTTTATGTGTGTGTATGGAGTACGTGTGCGTACGTGCGAGTGTGCTCATGCGTGCTCACTTGCATGTGTGTGTGTGTGTCCGATATTTTAATCTAATAGCGTTAGCTGTTCACTTCGTGAAGTTTATTGGATATTCAATTCATAATTATACTTTTATCAATCTGTTTATTCTAAATATTTTACCATTTGAATTAAAGATTGAAGAAATACAAAGTAAGATGTGATGACAAATAAAATATCTACTTATTTACTTATTATAAAAATATTTTAAGGTTTTTTATAAAGATTAGGATTTTATAATTTAACAACAATTATTGCTTCTTGGAAGCAACAATTGTTGTTACACTGTTTTTATATCTGAAACGTTACGAGAAATCCAAATATCTAAAACCAGAACAACATTTAAATCAAAAAATAACTTTTCTTAATCTTAACTCGTGAAATTTGAATTTATTTTAAACTCTGTCGTCATGGTTAATATTTTAAGATTATTTTTGATACCTTAACAGTAGTAAAAGCTATCTTTTTTATTTCCAGTGGTAGCCTGGATTTTATCGAGAAACACGACACTTGAAGCTGAAATATTAGAGAGAACACGTATGGAATTGAATTCCTTGCCCTTTGGAAGCATCGTGTACCTTGAATCCGTGGATCACCAAGAGTGTAGCAATCATTGGTCGGCAGATATCTACGCTGTTGATGTCACTAGCGCAAATAAAGATCCGGAAAATTATCTATATTTTCATTTCTGGGTATCCTTAATTTCCTCAGCGAAGTATTTGACTTCCTCATATATACCATGTGATTACTAATTGTACAAACCATGTACATTCCTAAACAATGGCTGTTTCTGTAATTAATTTAATCGCGATTATCTAGAAGTCTAGCAATAAAATTGTGACTAACAGCGATGTAGACAAATATGTCTGATCTGAGAGACAAAAAAGTCAGTTTGATAGTTCATTGATGGTTTGATGGGTTTTTGAAAGCAAGTATATAAAATCTCTACATTTATGTGATATTATAGGTTTTTGACATAGGTTTAAATTGCTTCACTTATTCTTACTTATTCATCATTACAGCCTATACAGTCCACTGCTGGACATAGGCCTCCACAAGTTTACGCCAAAAATAACGTGAACTCATGTGTTTTGCCCTCTTACTTTTTACCCTCAATGAACTATGTAAGAAAGCACTGAGAACCACGTGAAGTCCCAAATAAGGATGATATTTATAGAACTTTTGTTTACTAATATTGACATATTAACATGGAAATAAGGTTAATGTTCATAAAAATATAACGTCAGCATTACAATAATTAGTTTCAGTCATCATATGGCCAATCTTTATAATACTAAAAATAAAAATAACTACACTTAATCCTCGCTTGGACTTATTCAGACTGAATAATGACAAGGACTTTTCGTGTGACAGTATAAACTGGAAATCAAAAGCAGAAGGATTTCTTTTCCCAATACAAATATGGTAATTTAATTTTTTCGATCAAGTATTTATTTGCAATATTAATCTTTGCTATAATGTTATAAAAAGGAATTATTTGATTTTTTGTTTATTTGTAATGGACTTAAACAATCGGAGAGATTCTAAAAATGCTTTCTTATGTTATCACTGAGTTATATAGGTTATATTTGAACGCTAGAAAACGGAACAGCCAAAATCATTTAGTGGAAAGCTAATGTCTCAATATTTAAATTGCAAAACCTGTAACCTGTGTTCTTAAGATGTATCGGTTACACATTACATATAAAAATAAACATTAAATAAAGAATTTAATTTTAAAAATTTAATAGATAATAATTATGTTATATTACACGTGTTTTTAACATCATCAATTGTTTGAAATTCGTCAAAATTATATTTGTTACAATATCAGTTACAATTTTTTTTTATAGATAAATATAAATCAGAATCTAAATTGGTACTGGAAACCTAAATGTCTTCGGTTCAACCGGCACATCTTCATAGTACTTAGGAGTGCAAGTGTTTCTATCATCTTTCACTAATAATGCTGCGTCAACGCCGATTTGCTGAAGAGGTTTTATTGCCAATTCCTTTGATACTGCATTAAGAGTAGGATTTCTTGATAAAATCCAGACGTAAACTGAAATGTTTTAAAGAACATTATTGATTTTTAACCATTAACCGACTTCAGAAGATTCATGTGTGTCCTCATAACTTTAAACTGAGTGTACGAGTTTTGATAATTCTTTAATTACACTACCCATTTAAATTCGAGCAAGATTTGATGAGTACTCTTTAAATTATACTTGATAATTCGTTTTTAAATGATTATTGAACTGAAACTTCTTTAGAATTGTACTGATTTGAAACTCGATGAAATGAAAGTGCGTCACGAAAAAAACTAACAAATAAATATACATTTGTAGTATAGTAAAGGCGAGAATGATATGAAATTCATTACTGCTCAAAACGCGTAAGCGACGCGTTTGGCGACCTTTTTCACGAGACCGTCATCATCGTCGATAGAACAAACCGCGACGGTCTACCTTTCTACGACTTTTCAGAAGTTTTACTTCTGCCGTATGTGAATTGCACACGCAAACACTTTTTTTTTCAAATTAGGTATTCGTTGTACTACTTGCCGAAATAAATTTAAGTCGACTGTTTTTCGTTTGCAAGCAAAGACACGAAACTATTATAATTTACTAACGGCGTCTCGATATTTAATTTGCGTAATTTCTGGCCCTGCGGGAATATCGAGACAGTAGCCTACGTTTTATTCAGAATTTCCAGCTATCTACCAACACTTCATTACAATCAGTAGTATTATTTTGCGTTAAAAATAAATATACATCCACCCATCCATCCATCCTCCTAAAACTTTCGCACTTACAATTTTAGTAGGCTATGTTTAGGCTTTGCTTTTTTGTGAAGAAAATTATACAGATCTTGAAATTAAAATAAATTTGGAACTTAAATGGTAATAGTAACTTTAAGTTTTGACTTTTTCTTTTTATTAAGCTCTAAGCTATTTTATAGCAGTAGTTTACTTACTAAAATGTTTGTCGATGAGTTGACTATACTGACATGTGTAGACAGTAGCATAGTAGTTGTTGTTAGTTGCCAATATACGGAATGGGTACTTTCTCGTCTTCACTGTAACAATATTTGATAAAACATAGTATATACATAGATAGTAATGAAACGCCCAGAACCAAACAAACATCAAGATTACTTTGATGCCAAACATTTTTCGTGAGCTGGTCAATAATAATTAATTGTTGTGACCACAAGAAAGGTGATCACATTGGCTAATTTTTTTTCAACAACAGACAAACGCCTTACATTAGGATTACTCCTGTGTCGGCAGTCTGTAAACACAAGCATAGAGTCCAGACCACGACAAACATCTGTATGGCCAATACAAATGTATGAACCATGTGAGGGGATCGAACACGCAACTGCCAGCGCAATAGCCATAAGACACTGCTGTGACTATTGTGCTAACGTGTCGTCAAACGCAAAAATAATAGTAAAAAGAAAACTTTATTTCTCTCCATAAACAAAATGGAACAATTCACTACTTTGGGGTTGAATTTGGAGTTAGTGATTAGGAAAGTTCCTGCTTGCATTTTAAAACCATAGTGCCATAAATCGTGATCTAATAACTATTTTGACAATTCTTACATCTTCTTGGAGCATTCTTAAATGCAAAGATCAAATCAAGCTTTGACGCATCTTCAGTCTTCGATGGTATGTCCAATTTTCCGACACTGAAGCGATGGAACAAACCGAGATCTATTCTGGATTGGTTAAGGTAGATCCCAGAAGGTCTGTTCATCAGCTCGATCGTGGTACAATTGTTAAGTTGCTGACCATCGCTTGAATAGTGGTAGGCTTGATACCATTTTCCGAAGAACTGAAATTAGTGTCATATTAGTTAAAAAAAGAAAATAATTTACGATGTCTGTATTATACACTGTATCCGCTTTGCATTAACGACGAATTTTTGTAATTTTAGCACGTTTTTTTTTTTGCTCAAAAGCTCAAAATGTATTACCGAAAAAGATTGCAAAAGTATTTTTTTTTTTTTTATTTAAAGGTCCTTATTATGCATATCTGTAAGAGTTTAACCAATGTATTATTGACACGTAGCTGTATAAAGAAAATTTTAAAATTTTGATATCTACTTAGAGCAGTATATAAACCTAAATATGTAATAAGATTATTTATAGATATATATTTATATGTGTCTTTATATGTATATATTCCGGTTTCATAAAATTTTTGCGCTCCATCCCACACCCCCTATGTTAGTCCTTTGCCCAAAGGTTGCCTGGTAAGCCGCCTGTTGCAACTGATGCAACTTCATATTGTTAAAAAAAAATTAAAAATATATATATTTTAAAAATTAAACACTTCTCTACGCCGTAGCAATAACGCTTGGCCAAGTGTTAAGACGCCGTATGAATTATATATATTGTATCTACGTATCGCCAAATATAAAGAGTAATGGCTTCGTTTATTAGTAATCGATAAAACGTAAAATAAGTAAAACATTAAACGATTTTCCTTTATTACATTATGTTAAACATAGCTTTAGTCATTAGGGACTAACACGAAGGAGTCACAATATATTTATATTATCATGCCATGATTTAAAATTAGCAAATCAAGTGTTTTTTACACTTGATCGATACAAAACGCCTAGTTAAGAAATAAATACAAATAAATGAAATCTTACTAATTTTATGGAATTGAATAGATACATATAAATAATACATACATCAGCTAGCCTAAAATCCTCTTGCAATGCGACGTTATCTGGACATCTTCCCGGTAACGTGAAATAACCTAACACGGGACACAAAAAATAGAATAAAAAAATTAAACGTAACATGATAACTGTCAACTCTGGTATTCGTCGCTTGACAGAGAATCACCAGTAAATGCTCAAGATTGTTTGGTTTAAAGGTTATCATCAGTTAATTAAATTGTCACGTTACTAAGAATAAAACAATAATATTGTTTAATTATAACAGCTATCTGGAAACGACTTATCAGCTACATTTCATTTGTAAACATAAATGATTAAAACACATTTTGCAGGGATACAATTATTATTGAACAGGAAGATTATGTTCTGAGAAACGCGGATAAAATAACACAAATAAAAACAGGCCTGGAAGTAAAAAATATACAATTTTAATTCAAAAGATTCAATCTTAGAGCTCAAGTTTCCTTGTATGTTTTTAATAAGATAAATATACTTACAATCGCGTTACAGTAATTTAAATTTTGTGTATAAAGATTGATTAATTTGTCACAAATAATGAAATTTATTGTTACATTGAAACCCGATGTTTCCGACTGCGCAAAGTAAACGTTTCCTTTTTGGTGTGGGTGTGATGGCGGCGTATCTCATACAAGACATTAATAAATTTATAGTAATTTATAGTTCGCTGGGTATGGTTTCTTCTGGACAGAATCTACGTTCAGTATCGACCAAAGCCTTATATTATCTATAATCGTTACATTATCATGAGAAGTGCATATAAAATAAAGTTCTCTAAAATGTAATAAAATTGCAGTGTCTGTTTGTAATATTAAAATAACAGCTTTGTATTAAATGCATTTGGATGTATACACGACACATATACCAAAATAACATTTTTTACCATTTTTGTCTGTCGTTCTGTCTGTTTGTTCCAGCTAATCTCGGAAACGGCTGGACCGAATTTAATGGGACTATCACTGGCAGATAGCTGATGTAGTAAGGAGTAACTTTAAGGCGCTCCTATAGTTAGAAATATATCATTCAAATGGTAAGCCACCTCTGCCGCCCTCTTACATTGTAGAGCGCGAAGCAGAACAAACTTTGTTAGATGGACTTGGTAAACCATAATAAATTTAAAATTTCCATCTGGTTGTATCTGAAAATCGATCAGATCTACCTGGCACCTACTATTCATTTCCGTATGAAGAATGGGCTTAGAGACTAATCCTCTTTTCATCTTTGTTTTATTTATATAGATAAATACAAGCTTATAATTTCTTTTGTGATATTGGCATATTTTCTTTTTGATGTTTCGGCTAACATCCTGTCCCGAATTTTTTTTAGACTGTTTAGACTAGGGCATACCAGTTTATCCTAATGTGTGCGTATTTATATCAGGATCAACTAGTTTGGCCTGGCCTAAACTGGTCTATTCTATCGGGTTAAGGACAAACTAGTTTTGCCTAGGCTATACTAGTTAATCCTAACACGTATAGGAAGAACTAGTTTAGCCTAGGCAAAACTAGTTTGCCCTGAAATCGGGTTTGGCCGGTAACATATATAATCTTTGAATGAGTATTTATGATGCTTACTTATAATTCTTCCCAGTCTAAATAGATTAACAGTAAAAGTGGTAATCCTAAGGAAATTAAAATAACTTTTGCAGACAAAAAGGAGTTAAGCGTTTATAAATTAGAGAAGAATGCTGCTGTGTGGTTACGGCATTAAGAATATAGCCATCCCCTCTTCCCGTGGGTGTCGTAAGAGGCGACTAAGGGATAACACAGTTCCACTACCACCTTGGATCTAAAAAGCCGACCGATGGGGGGATAACCATCCAACTGGTAGCTTTGAAATACACAGGCCGAAGACGGGCAGCAGTGTCTTCGGTGCGACAAAGCCAGCCCTGTGGTCACCAACCCGCCTGCCCAGCGTGGTGACTATGGGCAAAACACATGAGTTCACTCCATTTTTGGTGCGAACTTGTGGAGGCCTATGTCCAGCAGTGGACTGTACTAGGCCGAACTGATGACTGATGAAATTAGAGAAGAAAGTATTCAAAGAAGTCCCAAATTCTCTGTCCACTGAGAAATAGTCATTAGTGAGACGGGATAAGGTCGTATTTGCACAACCCGTGAGTGAGACGAATACCGGTGTTTTTTAGAATCTTTGCAACTTTTATATTGCATTATTATTATTAATAATTAATTGCTAATAACAAATAGTTCATCTTAGCATTATTGGAATATTTTTTTTAAACGAAATGATTGAAGGGGAACAAGGGGAAAAGAACTTACAAAGTATCCCAATGATTTGGCTTACTTAGCTAAGAGATGATCCAATGTCGATGAGCAATGGCCTCATTCTTCATATGGAGATAAATAGGAGCTAACCAATATCTTGCCTAAATCATTGACTTTGGGGTAAAATCAAATGGACGAGAATTTGCATGTTTACAAAGATTTACATTAAGTACATAATAAAAACGATTACGCAGTATCTATAAAGAACTCAATCGAATGAAGTTCATGTATGAAACCTTTGCGACCAATTTAGCAGCAATTTAAAAGTGAGGCGATATCCCCGACGGTCATCATTTAATAATAATTATCGCGTAGGACGCGACCCCAGCATTCGAAACGACACGTTTGCTCTGATTGCTCGTTTCCACAATGTTCTCGTTATTTACATTTTGTTTTTGTATATATTACGCGTCCGGAGCGGAGTTCACTTTGCCCGGAGAATGTCCAAATGTGAAGATACATGAGAACCTCGACTATACAAAGGTTAGTCTTAACTATTTTTATACGCTTAAAATAATTTTACAAGTACTTGAATGGATATTATACATCTCGGCTATTATGCACATATTTTGGTATTTCTTTGTCTGTTGCTTCTGTTGTTGTTTTTGTAAAACTAGTCGCCTAGTGATCGAAATTGGACCATAATTAAGGTTCTGTTTTCAAAAACTATACTTAAAACTATATATCAATAAACAAAAGAGTATATATGCGTGTGTGTGTCAAATATATGGTGGTGTGTGTAATGCTTTTTATGTATAATTTTAAAAAAAAATTGCATACTGCACTTCTTCTCTATATCTATACTAATATTATAAAGTTGAAGAGTTTGTTTGTTTGTTTGTTTGAACGCATTAATCTCAGAAACTACTGGTGCGATTTGAAAAATTATTTTTGCGTTAGATAGCCCATTTATCGAGGAAGATTATAGGCTATATATCATCACGCTAAGATCAAAAGGAGCGGAGCACCAATGACGAATGTTTCAAAATCGGGGGTTCTTTTTTCATTTTGAGAGCTTCCGCGGCGTGCGCTGTGAAAACAGTTAAAATCATGTATGACAGAAGTGATCGTCTTTACAAGTTCTAAAAAAAAGTCCGCGACAGCATATATCTATCTTTTAAGGTTGGTTCACTATAACCTTTTTTATACTAACCAAGTTTGTTCTTAAATAATGCATTATTTGCGAAGATGTTTTTATAAACATGATATTAATCCTTATCTAAATAAATACGCTATTCATCACAAGTATTTAATTTAAAACATAATAGCCTTTTACATAATTCGATTTCAATGAGTATCTCAGGAGATATCGAAGTTTTAAAATAACATCGCAGCAAAATAATGATCAAGTATTGCGCGCGCCTCCGCGGACGAAGTCGCGCGCAGAAGCTATACCTAATAAAATAATTAGACACAGGTGTTTGGAATTAATTAAAGAATACAGGTTTTTACTAGCTCCAGTATACGAACAAATTTCTTTGGGCACGCGTGGTGCCTGTATTTCCTGGTCATTAGATGGTAAATTCAAACTTGACGTTGTAGCTTTACATGAAAAATTGTGTGCACCGTCAAACCCTTTGATTTGACAAGTCGCAGAGTCACGATATTATCTATTTCGAAATGTCGAGCTGTATTTAGGACCAAAACCTATTTATTGCACATGTCTTGAAATGCACGTTTTGCATGCCACACTGCGACACATTCCCTGACGATCCGTTCTTTTCGTAGTTACTATTATTATAATAATCATCATTTCACGTACCGTACCGTAGTCTCTAATTTTTCCGTATGTCTGTCTCTCAATTTTTATGAGATAGTCATTAGAAGACAAAAAAGTTTGGGGGGCAAAACATAGGCTCCTTTTTATCCCGAAATTTCTGCTAAATCGGGGTTTTCCGCGGGAAAAACCATGTTTACCGTATCCGAGTACCTAACGGCCAAATAGATATGAAATACCCAAACATTTTTTTATTAAATATGACAATTTTTTGCGATCAAATTCTTTTTGTTTAGATAATTGTGTTGAATTTTTATGGGACAATCATTAGAAGATATAGAGACATAGTGATGAAGGTTATAGGCAAATACTTTCCTTAAATTAACGCGGGAGAAACCGCGGTGCACAGCTAGTGAAATATATATGTGCGAGACTTCATACTCCTCCGTCCGCACAAGGGGTACAATATTTGCTTCACGTATTAACATATAGACGTCTGACACAATAAACATTCTAAATAGTTTACAAATAACCGATTAAGTTTTAGGTTTTCGTGGTTTAATTTAAAAGATGCGAACTTGTAATTGTGGTTTTTTGACAATTTTAACAATATTTTTAACCGACTTCCAAAAAAGGAGGAGGTTCTCAATTCGACTGTATTTTTTTTTTTTTTTGTGTGTTACATCAGAACTTTTGACCGGGTAGACCGATTTCGACAAATTTTGTTTTAATCGAAAGGTGGTGTGTGCCAATTGGTTCCATTTAAATTTATTTGAGATCTAACAAGTACTTTTCGAGTTATATCTAATAGTGCGTTTTTACTTGACGCTATTTTCGTCGACCTACGTTGTATTATACCACATAACTTTCTACTGGATGTACCGATTTTGATAATTCTTTTTTTGTTGGAAAGGAGATATTTTTAGTTTGGTACCGTGATAAAGAAACCAGGATCTGATTATGGGATCCCAGAGAAATCGAGGGAAACTCTCGAAAATCCGTAATAACTATTTACTGGGTGTACCGATTTTGATAATTTTTAATTTAATCGAAAGCTGATGTTTATCATGTGGTCACATATAAATTTTATCGAGATCTGATAACTACTTTTTGAGTAATCTTTGATAACGCGTAGTTGCTTGACTATTTTTTCGTCGATCTACGTTGTATTACTTGTCGATGTAATTGAAGTCGGTTTTTTTTTCGTTTGCGAGCAAACACAATTATATATCGACAAAATCGTCAAAGTAAAAACAATGTAGTTTACATAATAGAATGTATAAATCCTGTTTTTAGAAAATAAAGTACATTTTATTTGTTACTCTTTTCTTAGTCTTTCAAAGGTTACTTGAGAATGGTTGTTAGTTTTACATTCAATAATTTATAATAATGTTGTAACTAAATTGATGTAAATAAATGTATTAAAGAAAGACAAAAATGAAAATATGCGTAGTAGAGGTGACAAGCTACTGCTCTGTTTGTACGAATTAGTGGTATGCAATGCAATGCAAAAATTAAGAAGTAATTTCTGATAAGCTTTTACAATAAATAACAATAATTAATAATTAAAGAGTAATATCTATTTATAAATAAATTATATTAGCAGATGTCTGTGCGTGAGAGATTTTAAGGAAAATGAATAGCAGTACAGTAACCGTTATTGGATGTACTACAAGCCATAGCTATCTGTTTGTTTGTTCCGCTCTCACGCAAAGAACAATGGCGAAAAAGTTGTTGATAGAATTCCTAAGCGTCTATAAATGTCTTAATGACAAATGTAAATAAAATAATTTCTTACGTTTTTTCAATATATTTTTAAGATCTGTGTAAGTCTAGGAAAAATATCATTTTTAATGAAAAAAACATTTGACTATTGTAAAAATGATTTGACATGTCATTGGAATATGACGTACCTAGCGATAGTTCCGTTGAATGTTGCCACATGGTAATAAATCTTCTCTCAGTAACATACATGAACTTTTTGCCTTTAAATAAATAATACACTTTACATGTATTATATTGCATCACGTTAAACGATTTATATGGTATTAATCCGAAACCTTGTTTTATTACAAAGAATAACGCGTTATTTATTTATTTACTAAGCCCAATTATTTCATGAAAACAATAATAATTCGAGTATGGCAATGGTAAAATAATATGACAGCCATGACAACACTTGAAAATCATAACTGTCTTAATTGAGCGAAGGACTAGAATCCAGCTCTTAATAATAAAATATATGTAAAAATAATGTACTCGGTCGTGCAGGAATAGTAGAGTATTGTTTTAGTTGTTAGTAAAAAATAATGATGTTTTATGTTATAAACATTCTTCTATTAGAAAAAATGAGCAGATACTCTTAACTGACTGTAGAGGACTACTGTCTTTATCCCACGCAGCTGTAGTTAAGTGGTTTCTAGAGTCTGCTTTTTAACCTAGAGGCCGCACCTTCTATTTTTGTAGGGAACAACCATTTTGTGTGCCATTGTAAACTGTTTCTTATTTAGTTAAGACCTTGCAGGCTGCTCATCTGATTATCTGATAAAAAGATGATCCCATGCTGCAAAGGGCACGATAAGTGGATGGTCCTAGTATCTATCTATGGTGATTATCATTAAAGAAAGAACTAATCAGGAGCTTAAAGGTGGTCTAGAAATTCTAAGAGCTGGGTTTATTAGATCTGTTGACCTACAGCACTCATGATTTAAGAAGATGAACGTCTTTGTCGATCGTCGATTTTACATCACCTACAGCTAACGCTGTACGAAATACGTACGCTGTATGTACCTACGTAGAAAATACCTTAGGACAGGTAACAAAAAAAATCCCCGAAAATGAAATATTTTTAGGCCTGAAGTTTAAAACAAGCGTCTAAGAAAAATAATTTTCTTTATTTTTCTTGGAGTGCGTCAAAAGTCTAAATATACCTATTAACAAGGTTTTGTAATCAATCTATCTAGTTATTTAAAATGTAGTTTTGGACTATATTTAACATGTATTTGACTAAGTTTTTGATTAGGTACCTACAAGTTGTCGAAACATAACCTCTAAATGTTCAACCTGGAATATCTTCAATTCATTACTTCTTTCGACGGTGCTTCTTTAGGTAAAAGTGATCAGGAATTTAAGCACTATATTATTACATATTTTTCATTAGTAGACGCTAGAAATTTATGCCAACAAAAATTTGTTAGGGAATCTGCCATTGTCCTTTACTTCCGAAATTAAACGCAACTGGATCTGGTATTTATACTTGCTATCTTGATATTTAACTTTAAATGTGATTTAGGTTTTATCTTCATACACCATTTAAAAGTGTGTTGATAATCTATGAACGATACACGAACAAATAAGAAACGGAGATGGTGTATTGAGTACCAGCTTATACAATCAGCATAACCACTGCTAACCTATCCTATGCAAGTCTGACCTAGTTATGGCCAATCCCATCAATCTGAATGTTTTAAAATAAATTCCCTATTGGACAGCCAGGCTTAGATATTTTGAAGCCGTCAATTTTTTTTAGCATCGCGACAGCTATACATTAAATTTAACTGGGTCGTCCAAGGCTGCAATCATAATTCTGCACAAGCTACAAAAATCAATAACATTGAACGTAAAAATAATATTTACGATTATTTTAGCGGGAGTATCAAATTTCACTAATACGATAAAATAAAAAAAGACTGACAAGTATAGATAAAGTAAAATAAAATGTAATCACAGTCATTATAGTTGCATCTTTTGGGAGAATTTTTGGTACATGTAAGCTTAGTGCATGTCAAGGTGCAGGATGAAATAATAATGGGTCATAAGCTAATGACAGATAAGAATTAAATACTTTCAGTGTACAAATCCTCATCCAGCCTACAACGGCAATCTTAATCTTTATCAATCAATCTAGGCTCGATGAGGATTGCGGAAAACCGGGATGTCAGGTGTGAACTTGGGGAGGCCTATGTCCAGCAGTGGACTATAAGCTGAACTGATTGACTTATGTAACGAATTATGGGCAAATTTCAATTTTACCACTTGCAACTAAAAGTGCTGAATCCTTGAACGTATGCAGACTTGTATAGCACTTTTATTTAAGTATGTTTGTTTTTATATTTACTTTATATACAGAGTGGGGATGACAATACGACAAAAATTGATAACACCGGTAATACTAGTTTATAGGAGTATTTCAAAACCATCAAAAAAGTCCTACGGTCAAAATAAAAAAAAAATTTTTTTCAAACAAACTAAATAAGAAAAATATGATAAAATTTTATTACAACATGTGTAGCTATGGGTTCACTGACCTTTTATGACGCGCGGTGCCACAATGAACTACTACTTGGGTTGTTTGAACGGTGATAGTACTAAATTTTCAAATTTTCGATATGTCCGCCATGAACACTGATGCACAAATTATATCTTCTTACAATGTTATTAATTAATTTTGACATAATTTCGCCATTGGCGGTCATGTTTTTTAATTTAATAAAAGCTCTTATAATTCTATTTTTTAACTCATCAACTGTATTTACTTCTGTTGAGTACACATCGTTTTTTATAAAACCCCACAAAAAGAAATCCATCGGCGTGAGATCTGGTGATCTCGCTGGCCACCTTGATGGTCCATGACGGCCAATCCACTGCTGTCCGAACATTTCCGATAAACGTTCCCTGGCAGACACAACTGAATGAGCAGGTGCTCCGTCTAGCTGATACCACATCTGGCTGTAAGCGTCTAGACTAAGCTCGTCAATATAATCAGCAACTGGTCCGTTTAGGAGTTCCAGAAACTTATCAGAATTTAAACTGCCGTCAATAAAAATAGGACCAATTATGGTTTTTCTATGTATGCCCGCCCATACATTTACCGTAAACCTGTATTGGTGGGACGTCTCCCGTGCTAGATGTGGATTCACGTGTTTCCAATATCGAAGGTTTTGACGGTTCCATAAACCATTCCTTGTGAATGTACTCTCGTCCGTCCACATCACATTGTACAGGAAGTTTGGGTTATCAAAAACTTTGTTTAGCATCCAGCGGCAGAATGCATCTCTGACGGGCTTGTCCCTTGACAACATTGCATGCACTTTACTGTACCTAAAAGGCCTCAGTTTGTCACTTTTTAAAACATTATGTATCGTTTTATGATCCACACGATGGAGACGTGCTGCCTTACGCAAACTGGTTGTTGGGTTATTTGAAAAATAATCTAAAATTTCAGCATCCTGCAATCGACTTGCATGTGGAGGAGCAGTATCTAAATGCGGGATTAAGCATTGATTTTCCCGTATCCTCTGGAAAGCATTTGTAATAGTGCGGCCATTGGTTGGACAAATACGGGTGTTCCCATATCTCTCCCTGTACTTCTTTATTGCCAAATTAGCATTGCCGTGACATTCTCCGTAAACAAAAATCATGTCAGCGTACTCCGAAGCTGTGTAATTATAGCGTGGCATTGTAAATAAAATAAAAACTATTGTTAATATTAATACTTAAGCGTCTAATTTCGCACAATTCACTCAATAACTATTAAACTAGGTACTTATCACTATAAAAATAAAGCGTTAAATGTCGCACAATTCACTTAATAACTATTAACTAGGTACTTATCACTATAAAAATAAAGCGTTAAATATCGCACAATTTACATAATAACTATTAAACTAGGTACTTATAACTATAAAAATAAAGCGTTAAATATCGCACAATTCACTCCAAGAGTTTTTCTGTATTTCCAAGAGAAACACAAGTATCTAAATAAAGGGCATAGAGACTACTGGCCGCTTGTCGCGTACGCAGCGAGCCTGGAAAAAACCAAAAACATGTTATAACATGTTTTGTTTACGCTAGCCTACGCACCAGGGCTGCCAGATGTACGATTTTAATCGTACTCATACGATTTTTTTTTGCATTTTTACTCATGTACGATCGCTAGACTAAGATCGTACGCAAAATGTACGATTTTTATATTCCTATTACCTGGAAGCATTTCATAATTAAAGAAATGTCATCCACCGGCAAACATGAATTTCGTTGAATTTCCCAACTACGTAACGCGTGCCTAGATCTTTTACTTGAATGAAGACTCTGAAAAATCATATAAAGGCTGTATTTGTTTGCTTTCTAATGAAACTTATAATTTCTTTTGTGATAATAATTTCGACTTGAAAAAAAATACATTTTGAAATAAAAAACAATTTGAAAATTATAAAATATTGCCTCAATTTGCTTTAAATTTATTATTTTTTCCACATCACAGTGCAATCTATAATATGAACGAGCATTCAACGAAGTTCATTTAATCAGAACAAAACTTAGAAACAGTTTATCCAATGATACACTGAAGGGCACATTATTAGCCAAGCAATTAATAAGAAGAAACGAAAATTATACGAATTTTAAGCCAACAAATTCTTTTGTTAAAAAATATGACCACAGAAAATTTTGTATGAGTGTGACAAATTTTTCTAGCAGCCCTGGCACAGCCAGTTGTCCTTTACACCGTTAGACGTTCTCAGGGTCATTGCAACACACGTGCCACGTTGATTGTTTTTTTCAGCTGTTGCAAGATTTAATATTTTAATGTAATAACGTGGTATTTTATTATTAATAATTGTTGTTATTGTTATTTGTTGTCTTTATCGCATTTGTTGGACTGCTCGAGCAAAAGTTTCGCGAATATTTTGATCTTGAAATAAATAGTCAATGAAATACTTAAATTTATTAAATATTGTTGATATGCCATGTGTGCTCCCCGTGATATTACCTACTTGCAAAAACTATGTTAGATGCAGATTTTAGATTTTCAGAATTTAAAAAAATTTATTGTTTCTTAAAGCATTAAAAGAAACAATAAATTTTTAAAAAACAAAAATTATAAAAAGAAAATTATTAGAATCATACTGAATATTAAAACTATTTAACAAATGTTTTTAATATGTCTTAACACAACACTGACCTACCAAAATAGATAACAATTTTGCACGTTTTTAAATTACGCGTACGCGTAATATTATGTTTGTACCGATCGCGCTCAAAGGGTCGTTAACCTGCGGGTGACCGTTTATTAATGTTATACAACACGTAGTAATTTTAAAAAATGAAAAATCATATTTTTTGACTAAACTACTGGATGTATTTTATTGATTTTTTGTATGTGGGCTTGGAATATCATTACATATACGATGTCAAAGTTATTGTCGTATTGTCATCCCCACCCTGTATATATATATATATAAATCTATGTTCGGGGATAACTTCGTCGTTTATGAACCGATTTTGATAATTCTTTTGAAAAGGGAATATTCCTGGTGTGGTACCATGATAAGGAAACCAGGATCTGATGATGGGATCTCAGAGAAATCGACGGAAACTTTTGAAAATCCGCATAACTTTCTACTAGATGTACCGATTTTGATGATTTTTAAGTAAATCGAAAGCTAATGTTTATCATGTGGTCTCATTTAAATTTCATCGAGATCTGATTACAACTTTTGGAGTAATCTTTGATTTGCTTGAGTATTTTTTCGTCAACCTACGTTATATTACTTGTTGATATAATTGAGGTCGGTATTTTTTCGTTTGCCTGCAAACACAATTATTAATGTTTTTTTTTTATGTCACTAGGTCGGCAAACAAGCGTACGGCTCACCTGATGGTAAGCGATTACCGTAGCTTATAGACACCTGCAACACCAGAAGCATCGCAAGCGCGTTGACGACCCAATCCCCAATCCCCCCAGGAACTCTGGTTACCTTACTCACCAACAGGAACACAATACTGCTTGAAGACAGTATTATTTTGCTGTGATGTTCTGTAAGGTCGAGGTACTACCCCAGTCGGGCTGCTCCATAGTTTGAGCAGGAAATTCCTGCTGTGCCCTACCTCAGTTAGAAATTATTAATCTTAAAATATTATAATATAGGTATCTAAGCTGTTTTCAACATACTTTAAACTTGAATTCCTAGATAGATATGAAAAACTTACAAGATAATTCTACGATATGGATATTACATAGTCTTGTGGTGTATACGTAAAAAGATAAGATAATTTAATTGGACGTTTGGTTCTTAAGACTTTCCACATACGTCAATGTCTACATAACTTTCGTTTCATACTGTCTCTTTCACGGGCCTTACATTTGGAAGAGAAAGCACGAGGTTTGGTTCAATATCTTAGATACAAATGTAGATTCTTCTTCTAGTTTTCAGGAGTCTGGTACAACGTAGCAAGTTATGCTAGTGATGGCCGAAGTATCTACGATTGTGCGTCACTAGACTTTCAAGAAGATAATCTTGGGTATACTTTGAGAGAGACATATGTTGATATTGATCAAGGAAATAGAACGCAAAAATCATACTTTGCAAGGGTTGACCCAACTTTTGATGCTGGTAATAAGGCTCAGTTCATAGTGAGCCATGAAGATGGAGGTAGACTATTATTTAATCTGTTTTGTTTTCATATGACAATTCTTATTTACACAATATTTTTTTACAGTAATTCTGCGCAACATTGCGCAATAATTTGAATATAAATATATATTAAATAACTTTTAACGCAAAACAAAGTATTTTAATTTGTAAAATTATAAAAATTCAAAACTATTATAGTATATAGGTATATACATAGAGCGAGAAATTAGATTTTGCTCTACAAGAGGTAAAAATTTTGGTTTATAATCATTAACACAGACACCTATGCAGTTACTCCCGTTATAATAATGACCTGTAACAATTACTTTGCTTTTATAAGTTTTATCACGATGTTTAGCAGCCAACAATCATCAGCAGTAAGACAGCCCTGCGACCACCAACCCGCCTGCCCAGCGTGGTGACTATGGGCAAAACACATGAGTTCACACCATTTTTGGCACAAGCTTTGGAGGCCCATGTCCAGCAGTGGACTGCGATAAGCTGAAATGATATTTAATCAACAATAATATAGTTCCATATTGTTTCTGATTGGACGAGCTCATGAAAATGGAGAAAACCAATATTTTATAAAGATTATACAATAAAGATGGCCCAAATACCGAAGAAATGATATCAACCGATAAAACAATAGTATTTCTATTAATATCCGAAATGATTAAAATTTCTTACTTTATGACTTTCAGATAAAGTACTACAGTTCCCATTTTTTATACTGTCAACTGATTACGATGGATATGCTATCGCGTACACTTGTAAGACCTTGAAGAAAAAATTGAGAACGCACTATGGTAAGAATAGTCTACGTATATTATTTTTGAAATCAAATAGATCAGATGTTAATCTGAGTCTAATTTTTAAAAGCTAACACTATAATCAATAAGCATCGTCAGCGTATTGCTGGCCCTACTATCACTGTGAATATGGAACGCAATCAGGAGCTTTGGCTAACTTTATCACCACAGGAACTACTTGAGCAGTATTACCTGTCTTCTATAAGTTTTAGACAATTCTTCAGTTAAGCTGCTCAACATTTTGAGCTAGGTGTTTACTGCAACTTGCTACCTCATTAAGTAAATTATTGCCTCGAGCAAAGTGACCTAATGTAAATATATATATTTATTTCCAAATTGTTTGAATTCTTGTGTTACAATGGTTACTGTTCATCAAATACAAACAATAGACACATATTTAACAGTTACATACTTACTTCCTGAGACTACAACGCTTAAAGGAAAAAAATGTCTCTAGGCTCAATCTCTAAATTTTCAGCATTCACATGGGTGTTGGCCAGAAGCAAGGAGAAGTTACAAGGAGAAAACCTGGAGAAAGTCGAAAGTGCTCTTTCAAAGTACCCAGAGCTGGCAGAGCACAGACAGTCATTTGTACTGAAAGAATTTACAGAAGCAGCCTGTGGCTACACTAAGAAATTTGAGACTGATTTCTTTACTAGTAATTTCTGGTAAAAATTTAAATATTTCATGAAAACATAGACAATCGTTTTATTTATTACTAAACATCCCTACATCCATCATTATTTTATACTCTATTCAGTAACGAACTCTTCACAAGCATGCGAATCATTCAAATGATAATGAGTTGGAATTAGCTAAGCGTTGTTTGCCTAATATTTTATACTATACAGGCAGCAAACTATTCAAGTGTGACTCGCTTGCGCATAAAACAGTTCCCTGTATGTCAGAAAACAGTCTGACGGAGTCTCAACATTCTAAAGGTCAAATCTCACAAAAATTTAAGCTCTTTTGTCATACTCTTCATAATCTTTACAAAATAATGTACTTTTTAATGCCACTTTATTTTTAATTAAATAAGACATCTGGAACACCTAATGCTAATTATGTCCCCAATTTTACCCACAGGCCCCTGATCTTATTTCAAACTGAGTCAATAACATTCACTGCAATTAATCTTTATTTAGACGTAGTGCTTCGTACGATTTTTAAATTTGTGTAATAAAAATAATTAAAATAAGCTTAAAGTTGCCCAACATACAGAAAAATTACCACCAATAGTTAAAGATTGCTTATATTTAAGGTAAAAAAATGACAAGTTGAATCAAACAGACGCTATCCTAACGTTAACGAAAGACAATCAAGGATATTTCATGCCCATAGCGAAATATTTAACAATAAATTTCAGTAATAGCAGTTTTTCATGCGTTCCTTCATAAACGCAGTGATTCACACTGAAAAGTAATATTTTAGGGGAACACCCGAAAACTGGTTTTAGCTGGTAAGCTTGAGTAAATATTTACCTAAAACGTATAATCAATTCCATTACAAATCAAGATTCTTTATAAATTACTATGTTTTGTATGATGTCATCCACAATTATTTTATGAAGGACGCTTATCGCAAAAATTTCTTATGATAATTATTTATCACCTATACCTATACATTTTATTCACAATTCTATTTTCAAATATATCACGACTAAGCAATTTTATTTTTAGCTGAACCCAAAAAAGGAGGAGGCTCTAAATTCGACTGTATTTTTTATATGGGTTACCTGATAGACTGTATTTTTGTATGGGTTACCTCATTACTTTTATTAATTTTGACGATTTTAACGATTCTTTATTTGTTCGAAAGCAAGTGCTTGTCACCTAGTTCTAGATAAATTTTTGCAGGATCTAGGGAGGACGCTTCAGCCTGTAATATCGTACTCCTTGGCATAGGCCTCTTTCCCCATGTAGGAAAAGGATCAGAGCTTAATCCACCACGCTGCTCCATTGCGGGTTGGCAGATTTATTCCCTACTACTATGAGTAACAATCGCTATCAGGTGTACATGATAACACCCGGGACAGGCGGCTTAACGTGCTCCCCGACGAGTCTCAGTAGTAGTCTCTAGGGACTAGTTTTTGATTCATCCCTAATAACGCGTATCTAATTGAATCAAATACTTTGAACTGATATATCATCTCTTTGAATCGATATTTTTATACTATTACTACATGAAGTAAATTGAAGTCAGTTTTTTTTTTTGAGGACAAGCACAATTATTCTATACATACATGAATCAAGTTTTACAATGATAAAGTAACGGATCCCTATCTTGATCCGGCTCGAAGGACCAAAAAAACTGTATGGAACAGTCTGTGTGAGTGAGAGACGACATGTGAGGGAAGGTTATGAGGGAAACCAAACCCAATGAAAGTCGATCTAACACTCTATGAATCTTGTACAGCAAGGCTGTATTCTCTGTATGAATCCGGCTCGAAGGACAAAAAAACTGTATGGTACAGTCTATGGTTGAGTGAGAGATGACATATGAGGGAAGGTTATGAGGGAAACCAAACCCAATGAAAATCGATCAAGCACTCTATGAATCTTGTACAGCAAGGCTGTATTATTTATGAATAACTAGCGGACCCGGTAGACTTCGTTCTGTCAAAAAGATTTGGAATGTGGCAGTTTTTTGTTCCTACCTATTTTATAGTCGTCGCAAAAAAAATCTCCTGAACAGAACCATCACCCTGATGATAGGGCGGTGTGTGAGGTTCAGCTTGGGTGACCAAAGTATCTTCGCTTCCATGAACTTTGGCCACCCTTTTGTGACCCACTTAAAAACCTCGACTGGGATGTCTACTAGAGGGCTTCAAACTAAGAGGTTAACTTAGGGTTCAAACCTGATTGGAAAATAATCTAAAGGGACAGTGGGAACCTAAAGGTGACAAATATTTAAAAATTGTGTGCCTTAACGTCATAACATAGAGATAGACGGGTTATTAACCAACGTGATTGTATTTAAAAGTGGCGCAAGTCTACGTCACAGAACACGCGACGCGTCGTGCCCGATCGCGCCGATTTGGCCTGATCATGACGCGGTATTAAATTAATAATTAAAGATAATAAAACCCTTTTTTAACGCGATTTGTTTGACAGATGTAATGACTTGAAAACTAATGTCCCGTGCCGAAACTAAAACAAAAGTAATAATATCGCGAAGCCAACCAAAATAAAGATCAGTACTAATGATCTATAGCTCTTACATTTTTTGACTACTCAATTTGGTCGGGTTCGCGATATTATCACTTTTGTTGAGTTTCGGAACGCGAAATTAGATCGTTCAAAGCGAACACGCACACTGTTTTGATAGATACGATTGAATTTGAATTTTGTGCAGCGATAATAAAGTGCAAATTGACTCTTTTACGTTAGGAACACACCTACATTGCTCAGACAACAGTAAATGCTTGTAATTTAATATGAACTTTATTAACTAGCAATAAAGTTCAAATTAACTCTACATTTTAGTTAGAAAACGTTTGAATGGAAAATAGAAAAGGGCTGTTTTTAGGGTTTTCCCGGAAAATATTCGTATTTTTCTCGCCGTAAAAACCATCCTTCAACTTTAACGAACATTTAAAAAAAAGAATTGTTAAAATTGGTCCAGGCGTTATTGAGTTATGCGCTTACTAACACATTTTACGATTCATTGTTATATATAAGAAGATGATTAAACTTAGATGCAAAAGACGAAAAGACGCTTTTTCGTAATGTACCCGTTCATTAAAATTCTCCTGGTGCTGAATGTAAGAGAAATATGCAGAACTTATCAAAATATTTTCCAGTAAGTATAGTTCAGTTGGTATATCTTATATATAAAATTCTCGTGTCACAATGTTAGTTAACATATTCCTCCAAAACGGGTGGACCGATTTTTATGAAATTTTATGTGCATATCGGGTAGGTCTGAGAATCGGCCAACATCTATTTTTCATACCCATAAGTTATAGGGGGAGGAGGGGATTAAGCGGTTAATGACATATACGGCAAAACAACGTTTGCGAGGTCAGCTAGTTTCTCTATAAATAATTATTGTGACAAACAATATGTTTAGTATATTATAAGTCACTATTCGACTTAGACGAAATCGTGGGCGCAGCTAGTTTTCTATATTAATAGCGCCTCTGCTCTTTCTTATCCGCTTTCTAAATATTATTTATAATACATCTCTATCCACCGGAACTTTTCCGACAGTTTGGAAGAAGGCTAGAATTGTCCCACTATTAAAGAATGGAAGTACAGAGTTGGTTAGTAATTATAGACCCATCGCTATTCTTGCAGTTTTTGCAAAGATCTTCGAAAAGATTCTGTGTCCCTTGTTGCAATGGCATTTAAAACAGTCCATCTGTCCTTTTCAACATGGTTTTTGCACTAGTAGATCTACATCTACAAATTTGATATCTTTTATAGACAATGTCTCAAATGCAGTTGATTCTTGCCATTTTGTTGATGTAATTTATACGGACTTTAGTAAGGCGTTTGATAGAGTTTCCCACTCCATACTTCTCAAAAAGTTGTCATGTTATGGAATTCTGGGATCTTTGCTCAACTGGTTCAAATCTTATCTATGCAATAGGGAATGTGTTGTAGTAATTAATGGATATGAATCTCAACCATTCAAGGCATTTTCAGGGGTACCCCAAGGATCCCATCTGGGTCCTATATTGTTTAATGTCTTTATAAATGACATTTCCACTTGCTTCCAACATTCCAAATTTTATTTGTTCGCTGATGACCTGAAATTTTTCCGCACAATTTCCAACCCAAACGATATATCACTACTTCAGGGAGATCTAAATCGCTTGAGCTCTTGGTGCAATTGTAATAATATGAGTCTCAATATAAGCAAGTGCCATTTGGTCAGTTTCAATAGACTCAAGTCTGTTCCTCAGAGGTCTTATAAAATAAAAAATATTACCCTTCAGGAATGTAGTGAGATTCGTGATCTAGGCATTATCTTAGGCAAAAAATTGCGCTTCCACTCACACATTGACTCCATCTGTAGAAAGGGATTCAAGAACCTGGGCTTCATTCTGCGTAATTGTAACGACTTTAAAAACCCTAACACTATAATTACCTTGTTTAACGCTCTGGTGCGTAGTGGGCTTGAATATACGAGTGTAGTCTGGAACCCACACTATAACATTTATGTCAAGAGACTGGAAAGCGTTCAAAAGCGATTTATTTGGCATCTCGTTTTTAAATACGGCCTAGCTAAAAAAATTCCGTCTTACACACAAAGATTAGCGCATTTTAAAATGAATACTCTTGCCGATCGAAGATGCTTGTTGGACAACATGTTCATGTTCAAATTAATTAATGGCATTCTGGATTGTCCAGAATTTTTATCAAAGATACTAATCACAGCACCATCCAAGTCTTTGCGAATGAGTAAACGTATGATTTTCTCAGTACATTCTTCTAAGACAAACCTGGGCCATAATTCCCCGCTAAACAGGATAATGAGGTCCTATGGTATTATAAGTAGGAGTAATGAAATTGACATATTTAATTCCAATGTATTTAAATTTAAGAGAGAAATCATGCGTATTTTGAGCAGTCATAAATGTTAATTATTGATAATTTTTATTAACCTAGATTTCGTCAATTTTTGCTTATATATTTTTTTTTTCTTTTTAAGTATTTTGTTTCATTTTTTGTTTTATATCTTGCTTGATTATTGATTAGTTTTAGTTTTTGTTTAATTTTTTTTATTTTTTGTTATTTTGGGTAAACTTTATGTAATTTTTCTTAGAATTTAATTTTGTAATTTTGTGTTGTAATTGTTTTATTTTTATTTTTTATCTGGAACTCAACGTTATTCATTTTATTTGTTGTTTGTTACCAAATATTGTCAATGTTGTTATCACCTTTAATTAAGATACCACTTGCTTTTTTTTTTATTGCACTATTTATGTAACTGCAATGTTTTTAGTGTGTATTTTGTTGGTGATCTAATAAATAAATAAATAAATAAATAGTGAAAGAACATAAAATTGATTATTTTTTTTACGTTTTGTGTATTTTTTAACACAAGTTTGAACACGCTTTTTAAAAAAAAGTATAATAAATAATATATACTACAACTGCAACATGTTTTGAGTAGGTATATAATGTTTGAAACCTGGCATTCCCGCCCGACTACAAACTAAACATATTGTTCCTCATAACAATTATTTATAAATACTCTATGTGCTAGAAGAATCTTATGATTTAAATGAGCTAAATCAACCAACAAAGGTAGGTAAGTAAGAGTCGAGAAAAGTAACAAAAAGTGAAATCTCAATAGGAAAACTTACATCTTTTTTCAATTTTTATAAAAAAATTAGGATAATTAAGAAAAAAACACACTGAGAAAGATAAATAATTAGCCTTGGTGCAGTGTACAGATTGAGAGAATAAATTTGCTAGTAAAAAAAACATCAATGAAGTGAACAAAAAAATGATAATAAATGAAAATCACATAAAAGTTACACTCGTATATTAAATTGTTTCAATGATTAGTCCTACATATATAATGAACAAAAATATTACACAAAAATAAAAGATTTTTATTAGTAGGTCTATTGCACAAACATGATTACAAAATATGATCTATATTAATCTTCAGAAGATCTTCAGAAAGAGAAAAATCCCGATTTAGGCTTGTTTAGGCTTCGACGTTGCAAGCGGCGTCAGAGAAATCAGGGTAAATGAACTTGCTAAGGTCCAAGAATTTGGTGTCCTTGATAAAGTTTTCAACATTGGTCTTCACAGTGCCTTCCAAATTCTTCGTCCTTGTGAGAACCCAGGCGAAGTCTGGAAATACAAAATAGTTTAATTACTAATTACGTTTTAATCAATGCATTTCTTGTACTTGCTAAGGATAACATATAAGTTTATAAAATAATTATGTAATACTGATGTCTGTAATTTGTTCGTCGTAGATTTTTCTCGATGGAACGATAAAATAGAATAAAATTGTGAAAGTTGAGTGCTACATTGTTGGTAATCATTTTCTTGTAAATTATAAACAATAATTCTAATTTTTAATTATGTATTGTATTTTGATATTATAATTTTTTTTTTATATCTAATTTGCTGGCACTGATCTATTTTATAGACAAAATAATTCAAAAATTTAGCTATCGTATTTTGATATGACTGTATATTTTTTACGTTTTTTTTATAAAAGAGTATTCAAGCTAAAAATGGTAACATTGAAATTATTTCGCGAATCTTTTTTTGTAACATGGGGGATAAACCAGTGGACGAAGCCGTCTGATGTTAAGTGGCTACCATCGCCAATATGCATAAAATTATAGATGAAAATCATCATAAGATCAAAATCAGCGGCGCTTCTTTTCCTCTTTAATTAACACGAAATAATAAAAAGTTGTTATTAATACTTCAATTGATAACTTGCATAGATATAGGCTATATCTAATCGATAAGGTGCCTAACGAAATTAGTATCAAAATAATAAAAACGCATCACTTTAAAGACCTAAATTAAAATACGTTGTATAATACTGATAAAATCACGTTGAAACAAACGTGTAGTTTTATCACATGGCTATCTATCTCTAATCGAAAATTCTTAATACAATGTAGGTATCTTAATCGAATTGTTTAATCGTATCCTTTCTTAAAGTCTATTTAACTAATATTATAAAGCTGAAAAGTAGACAATTGGCTACTTTCTTCCTTAAATGGACACGGCTGAAACCACGGGGCACAGCTAGTGTAAATTAAAGCGATAGGGATATATTTTAACCAATTCAAAAAAGGAGGAGGTTACTCAATTTGACCGTATATTTATATATATATTTTTTATGTATGTACGGGGATAACTTTGTAGTTTATGAACCGATTTTGATAATTCTTTTTTTGTTGGAAAGGAGATATCCCTAGTTTAGTACCATGATAAGGAAACCCGGATCTGATGATGGGATCCCAGAGAAATCGAGGGAAACTCGAAAATCCGCATAACTTTTTAATATCGATTTTGATGATTTTTTATTTAATCGAAAACCGATGTTTATCATGTGATCACTTTAAAATTTCATCGAGATCTGATCACATTTTTTTCTTTATACGTATTTACTTGACAAATTTTTCGCCAACCTATTTTGCATTATACCGCATAACTTTTCACTACCTACGTTGTTGGTTTTTTTTTTCTTCGTTTGCCAGCAAACACAATTATGTTGTTTATTTATATGCATTAAATGTATATATATCACTTGTACGATTTTTTGAATCGTTTAATGTAAGAATCTGGTGTGAAAAAAAAACTACGAAATAAATTCAGCTACTACTGAAATATTGAAAATGAAGTGAGTTGAGTTGAAATTGTCTGAGAATACATTTCAAGTTTGTATAAGTAATGTAGTAAATAACGTTATAGGAAGATAAATCAGTTTAAAACGTTCTAATTATATTATGAATTTTACTGATTTACGTGATTTTTGCCAATCATGTTTGGTCAGTTAATCAGTATTTAAGTAATATCAATAAACTGAGATAAGGCACAGCAGGAAATTTCCTGCTAATAATTGTGTTTGCTCACAAACGAAAAAAAAAACCGACTTCAATTACATCGACGAGTAATACAACGTAGATCGACGAAAAAATAGTCAAGCAACTACGCGTTATCAAAGATTACTCAAAAAGTAGTAATCAGATCTTGATAAAATTTATATGTGACTAGATGACAAACATCAGCTTTCGATTAAATTAAAAATTATCAAAATCGGTACACCCAGTACAAAGTTATTGCGGATTTTCGAGAGTTTCCCTCGATTTCTCTGGGATCCCATCATCAGATCCTGGTTTCCTTATCACGGTACCAAACTAAGGATATCCCCTTTCTAACAAAAATAGGAATTATCAAAATCGGTACATCCAGTAGAAAGTTATGTGGTATAATACAACGTAGGTCGACGAAAAAAGCGTCAAGTAAAAACGCATTATTGGATATAACTCGAAAAGTAGTGGTTAGATCTCAAATAAATTTAAATGGGACCAATTGGCACACACCACCTTTCGATTAAAACAAAATTTGTCGAAATCGGTCTACCCGGTCAAAAGTTCTGATGTAACATACATAAAAAAAAAAAATACAGTCGAATTGAGAACCTCCTCCTTTTTTGGAAGTCGGTTAAAAATATGGGGACCCCGACTGGGGTAGTACCTCGACCTAGAGATCTCGATAGAAGGTCACAGCTAAATTATACTGCTTTCAAGCAGTTTTGTGTTCCTGTTGGTTAGTAAGGTGACCAGAGCTCCAAGGGGATTCCCCCTTAGGATAGGGGATAGGGTTGGCAACGCGTATGCGATGCTTCTTGTGTTGCAGACGTCTTTAAGCTACGGTAATCGCTTACCATCAGGTGAGCCGTACACTTATTTGTCGACCTAGTCTTATAAAAAAAAACTTAATTTAAATTTTTACTGAATATTTTAGTTTTTATAATTTTAATTAAAATATTTTATAAAAAATACAATCATTAATAATAATAATTGAAAGTCTTAAATCTAATACAATATTTGAGAAATAAAAAAATAAAAATTATGTGGTGTCATGGGACACCAGGTAGGATCAATTTTCGGATAGTATAGAAGCAACACAATTTGAAAAAAAAATGTTGAATTTTATATATATTTTCTAGTTCTTGATTTTTTTTTTTTTTAATTTTGTTTATTGGTTTTTAATTAATTACATAAAAGTATTTAGGAAATTTAATATTTTAGAAAATAATAAATACCATAAAATTAAATAATTCAAACAAAAAAATAATAATAATAATTCAAACTATTAAGTGAAATAAAAAAACGTGTCTTTAATTATTTTTGTCGACAGTGTAAAATTACATAAATAATTTAAAAAAAGTTTACTAGTAATATTTTTGTTTTACAAACGTCATATTATACAGTCGTGTGGCTGATATTACGTCACTTCCGTTATATATTTTTCTTACGATTTTAGTATCAAATTTTTTTCAATTCGGTCGCCAAGCCAAATATCAAGCCCGGCGTAAGAAACTTCGTTCCAAAAATAAACAATAAAAGAAGATAGTAGCGTGGCAACAGTGTGTTTCACAAAAAGGTGTGACCTCAGCTGTATTCAGGACGAAAAGCCCTGACACTGGTTTTCAGGACCAATATTAATTTTCCTATTTTGGAGACAATAATAAAGAGAATAATAAAAATAATACGAATTGATATCAAACAAATATTAATTATATTAACATATAAATACACTAAGGAATAAAATAAATTATAATATGTGACATATGACCCACACAATAATACACATATTCATGAATACACACACACATATATACATTTCTATAATACAATGACACACAATAGTACTGGACACAGGTATTGTCGTTTGCACTCGATACATAATCTCTGATCTCTGACACTTAAAGTTTTTATCAAAGGTGTGTCGAACATTTTACTTTATGTTCTGATAACACGTTGCTAACGATGCAATATCTTTGTTTTTAAATTACATGTTGTACTATAATGATACTTTTTTAAGTTAATAATTGTGTTTTCTCGCAAACAAAAAAACCGACAGCAATTACATCGACAAGTAATATAACATAGCTAGGTAGACGAAAAATTAGTCAAGGAAATACGCGTTATCAGAGATTACTCGAAAAATGTTATCAGATCTTGATCAAATTTAAATAAAACAGCAAGATAAGCATCAGCTTTCAATTAAAACGTGTATGACCAAAATCAGTACAGCCAGTAAAAAGTTATGCGGTATAATGCAACATAGGTTGGCAAAAAAATAGTCAAGTAAATACGTATTATTAAATATAACTCGAAAAGAACTTGTCAGAACTCAATTAAAATTGAATGAGACCACATGACACGTAGCACATTTTGATTGAACGAAAAAATCATCGAAATCGGTCTACCCAGTTAAAAGTTCTGAGATAACAACATACATAAATAAAAAATACAATCAAATTTAGACCCTCCTCCTTTTTTGGAAGTCGCTTAAAAAGTACCCATAATCCGATTGAAAACGAAAAGCCCGGCTATTTCTGCTTTTGTTTATAATATTAAATTAATCTTGCTAACTCTATCACACCGGCTATTCTCCTGACATTTACGAAATCGACTACGGCCTACTAGCACCATAGTAAGCCATTAAACTCAATAAACAGTTAATTATCCACTATTTGCCTTGGAAATAAAATAAGTTTTTACTAAAATATCAAGTTCTATCGATGTTTTGATATGTTTTTGGACGATAAGTTGATGTCAGTTGGTCGGTAGGATGAAAAAAATTAAGGCAACTAAGATCTGACTGACGACCAAACTTATTTTTAAAATTTATATTTAAAATTGTATTAATGGAAAATGTGTTTTTTAAATTTTTTATTTACAAACACAATTAAAAAAAAAACGGTTGAAGTAAACGTAATGCCAACCTGGCAATGACTCTGACATTAAGCAGTATCCGTGTTAGACGTATCGGTTGGTATATGTTCAAAATCCCCTGTCTGAAACTTTAGTCAAATTCCGTAGCTGACAGCTATGGTTTTTTTTATACAACTATGTCAGCAAACAAGCGTATGGTTCAGATGATGGTAAGCGGTTACCGTAGCTAATAGATGTCTGCAACACCAAAAGCATCGTAATCCCGTTGCCAATACTTCAGACCCTCCTTTGGCTACCTTATTCATCAAGGAAAACATAGTAATTGCTTTTCTTAATTACGCAAGAGATATTTCAAACCACTAAAATGGCCAACTAACGTGTTCAAAACCTTCGAAGTTCAATATATGAAAATTGAGTCTCTGGTCAAAGACAAGCGAAATGGAAGGTAACATTGATTTAAAGTATATACTTTAAATTAAAAACTTAAATTAAAAAATATCGCAAACTTGAACAAAAAAAAATACTTGAAGAGCACTATTTTGAGTGTCAGGAAATTATCGTCATATAGTTTTAATTTAATTGACTAATTAGTCTAAACTCTTGTCCACTTTTTTTTTGGTTTTTATGTATACAACTAGGTCGGCAAACAAGCGTACGGCTCACCTAATGGTAAGCGATTAGGGTCAACATCGCAAACGCGTTGCTGACCCTACCTCCAATCCCCGGAGCTCTGGTCACCTTACTCACCACCAAGAACACAATTCTGCTTGAAAGTAATATTATTTAGATTTCTATTTTCTTTATTTTTTGGGAAAAATCTATTTTTTCAGTCTTCAGAGTGTCCTTTGGCCCATTAGACCTTATAAGGCCTCATAGGCCTAATAGTTATATATTTTACATAAATTCTGTTATTAATATGATAATACAAACTTACAAATTTGGTCTTTGTAAGAGAAAAAATAACAATGGAAATTGAAAATGTACGTTACCTTGACGGTTCTTCTTTTCCTCGTTGTATTTGCAGAAGTAGCCAATAGCGTAATTGTCGTAATCAGTTGCAAGAATGTTTAGAACGTTCTGAACTCCAGCACCAGATGCTAAAAACAACATACGGTAATGAATCCATTTCTTTTAGTAAATGACAACTAATTACATAATTATAACACACAACATAAATAATAAAAGTAAAAAAAAATTGTTTATATAACAAAATACTAATTTAAATAAAAAATTGTACATTTATGATCATTATCAAGATTAAGGACTAATACAACTTTTTTTTATAAAACAGTTACTCATAGTTTCTATTTGAATGAACCGCAAGTCAAAATTCTGCAATTCCATATAAGATCAAAAACTTTTTAAAACTCATTTTTTATAAGACCTCCTTTCAATTATATCAATATATAGTTCACGATTGCCAATTTTTGAAACAACAATTTAGATTAAAATTATCTTAACTGCAATTCAACAATAACATACCTTAGATAGTAAGTTACTTAAAAAAATAAAGTCATAAATATATTTTTGTTATAAAAATATTAAACGCAACATAAACAAGTAAATAATAACAGAAATAAAAACGAATTAAATGAAGACTATTGTTATTTATATTAAATTATCTTTTCAAATAAAAAAAATTTGTATTGGCCATACAGATGTGCAGTCCTTGTGGGTCTCCCCACCGTACCTCGGAGAGCACGTAAAGCCGTCGGTCCCGGTTGTTATCCTGTACACCTGATAGCGATCATTACTCATAACAGGCAATATATCCGCCAAACCGCATTGGAGCAGCGTGGTGGATTAAGCTCCGACCCTTCTCCTACATGGGGAAAGAGGCCTATACCCAGCAGTGGGATATTACAGGCTGAAGCGTTTATCTTATCAAATAGTACTTTATAATAGGAGACTTGCATGGCCTACACAACATTTGTCACACGCGGTAGTCAAATCAGCCAATTTTTGTGACCACTACGTCATAATCAAATTTCGATAAAAGCTGAGCTTCAAAAGTTATTTTTGTAGTTCAATGTAGAAACCGAAAACAAGAACTACATATGGTGTCAATTGATACAATAATAAATGCGACACTATATTTATGATACGGAATTAACTGATTAAAATAATAGTTCGTAAATTTTCTGATCAATGGGCTTCTTTTTTATGTAGTAGGAGAAAGCTTATGGGGTACGAGGTGAGATTCATAATAAAATTCAGTTGTTCTTACGTCCGTAGGGGAGTGTGAAGAGCAGTCTTCCGGTCCTGTCAGCGCCCTCAGCAAATTTGGCAGTACCCTCGACGAAGGATAACTTGTTGTCCACTACATGAACGTTCTTCACTTTGATAACATCGCCATCAAGAACGTACTCAGCGTAACCGCACTTGCCCTTCTTCTCAGCGTAGTTGGGATACCTGGCTGTTTCATACCATCTTCCTTGGGCATACTAGAAAAACAAAAACGAAAAAAAATCAATTACAATCAGGAAAAACCAGCTATCCGACGTTAAAAGTATTTTTTTTTTAAATTAAAACAAATATTTTTTAATTAAACTAATGGAGTTAAAGAATTTTTACATTATATACTTGAAGTTAATGACAAAGTTATCGATAAATCAATCCTGTTAATGTTTATATATTTAAAAAGTACATACAGTAATCTGTTCACAAAATAGGCTATTAAATATCTGGATATTAAAAATATATAACATATATATAAAACCTGGGTTTTAGGTAATATATACATATACCTTTCAAATAAATATTTATTTATTTATTTACACTTTTTTACTCACCAACACAAAATGTAACAAAAATTTAAGTAAGCAAACAAAATAATAAAGTTGCATTAATTGCAACAGGCGGCCTTATCGCTAAAGCAGCGATTTCTTCCAGGCAACCATTAGGCAGAGGACTAAAATTATCAGTGGGGTGAGGCGCGCAAAATATGTACTATCAGACAAACAAAAATACATACTCCTATACATAGGTATATATATACGTACATACCTACATAATATATAAAAATACATACTTAAATAAATATTATACCTAAACTCGAACCATAAATCAAACCCAGAACATTGCAACAAAAAGTAGGATCAGTTTTAACCGTGCCTACGGGTCAGTCGTCAGTAACACAATATCATACATCATTATTTAGTAGTCGTATCGTATCTTCAAAAAACAATAATTATTTTTGTAAGAATTATTGTCACGTTATCTCGTATTTTAATACGATAATTTTTAAAAACAGATAACTAATTATTGTCACTAACTGAGAAGTCAGTATAAGTTACTTGTACGCAATTTATTAAAAGTTATCATCTTTCGCATTCAAAGCATTGTGAAGGATTAGTCAAACATTAATTTGTACTTTAGAGGATAAAATAAATTTACGTATCGCTCTTAATATCAAAAATGTCGCCGAAACCTTAAACTTTACTTCGTTTTTACACGCTTTTTTTAGCTTCACCTATATTTTTGTATGTTTGTAACCGACTCTTTTGAATTTCATTTTCACCCACTTCAAACGTGCAGATTTAATTTAAACTTAGTAGACTTATCGAGACAATACACAAATTTGATAAGATTATTCCTTTTTAGTTTGGTTTATTTATAAAAGCGTGTTTTTTGGTTGTTTTTCTTTTGAACTATAATATTATCTAATATTTTTATACATATTTTTTTCACATTTTTTTTTTATATTCAATAAAGAATTTACATACGAAATACATACAATTATACACACCACTACATACATAATAAATATAAAATACGAGTATATATTCATATTATATTACATATATACTATATTAAAATCATTCCCAGTTTAAGATTAATTCATGCGGAAAATTGTACCTGATATGCGCCTTAAATACAGACAGACCGATAATAGAATAGAAAAAAAATCCTTTTTGATTTTACTATTGTAGTAGAGAGTATTAACAAAAAGAGTATAGAAAATGTCAACTGAACAAAATTACATATAAAAAATTATGGAAAAAAAAGAAAAAGTCTTAAAAATTAAAGACTAAGAGTAACACCAGACTTAAGTTCCTTGGCGAACTGTAACTACGACTCCTGGTGATGACAAGCATGCCACTGCACTCATTTATTGTTTACATTCTGGATATATTTTATTTACTTTTTCAGGCAATTTACGTGATAATTACTAAAAAAATAAAAAATAAATATTTATTTAGAATAATTGTGTTTGCTCGCAAACGAAAAAAAAAAAAACTTCAATTACATCGACGAGTAATAACAACGTAGATCGACGAAAAATACTCAAGTAACTGCGCGTTATCAAAGATTACTCAAAAAGTAGTTATCAGATCTCAATGAAATTTATATGTGACCACATGACAAACATCAGCTTTCGATTAAATTAAAAATTATTAAAATCGGTACACCCAGTAAAAAGTTATTGCGGATTTTCAAGAAGTTCCCTCGATTTCTCTGGGATCCCATTATCAGATCCTGGTTTCCTTATCATGGTACTAAACTAAGGATATCTTCTTTCCAACAAAAAAAGAATTATCAAAATCGGTACACCCAGTAAAAAGTTATTGTGGATTTTCAAGAATTTCCATCAATTTCTCTGGGATTCCATCATCAGATCCTGGTTTCCTTATCATAATACCAAACTAGGGATATTTGCTTTTTAACAAAAAAAGAATTATCAAAATCGGTACATCCAGTAGAAAGTTATGCGGTATAATACAACGTAGGTCGACGAAAAAAGCGTCAAGTAAAAACACATTATTAGATATAGCTCGAAAAGTAGTTGTTAGATCTCAAACAAATTTAAATGGGACCAATTTGCACACACTACCTTTCGATTAAAAGAAAATTTGTCGAAATCGCTCTACCCAGTCATAAGTTCTGATGTAACATACATTAAAAAAAAATACAGTCGAATTGAGAACCTCCTCCTTTTTTGGAAGTCGGTTAAAAAACGTTTACATACATGATACCGTTGTTGGGACATCCTTTTAAGTAAGTGTTTTACCTGTGTCAGGACGTCCCGCTCTTCCATATTCATACTTAGAAAATAAAAACTTAACACTATCATACTATTAAATGACTTACGCCGAGTTGCACGAAAATAAATTAAAATTTAAGTAGTGATTAAACTAATTTAATCGCAAGAATTGTATGAAATTCTTTTGATTAAATTAGTTTAATCTCTACTTAAATTGTAATTTTGTTTCGTGCAACCCGGCGATAAGGTCATAAGTTCGTTTAATCGACCATTAAATTGCTACAGGTATAAAAGCTTTGAATGACAATAACTTGTATAGTATGACCTTCAGGGATTTATTGATGAAATAACGAATCGGTGATCGACAAAGCATTTTAATTCTATAGGTCTATAGCGGGACTACTAAATTAGTATAATTAAGTAAATGTACAATAAATATAATAGACAAATAATATGATAATATTAAACATATTGGCGTGGATTATAAAACTATAATAGTAATTTAAACAAATACAAAAGGCGTTTCTTTTAAATTACCTACGTTGTTTTACAATTATCAGTTGTTCCAAAGTAATATTAAGTACAAAAATGGATATATATTAATCCATGTTACGTTATGCTGGTGGTTTAAGTATTTTTTATATGAAAAAAAAGTTCTTACAATATTAGTAAAGATTAATTTAAGTCAAGCTTAAACAAATGTCTTTACTGTCGGTAACTGTCTGTGAATGTTTTTTTTCGGGTGGAAACTTATGCCTATATGAAGCCCACATTATGCGATATTGGCCACTTTGCTAACCGACATACAAAAAAGGAGGAGGTTCTGATTTTATTTCATTTTATTTTTGATACCTCAGAACTTTTGATGGGGTGTACCGATTTCGATGATTTTTTTTTAAATCAAAAGGCGGTTCGTGTCGTGTAATCCCATTTAAATTTAATAGAAATCTAACAATTTATTTCTGAGTTATATCTAATAATGCGTTTTGACTTGACAACATTTTTCGTTGACCTACGTTTTAACTTTTTACTGGGTGTACCGATTTTGATGATTCTTGTTTTAACCAAAAACTAATTCCTATTATGTAAACGACATTTAAAGTCGATTGAGATTTGATGATTACTTTTTGAGTAATCTTTGATAGCACATATTTACTTGACTATTTTTTCGTCTACTTACATTGTATTCGTTGGCAATGTAATTGAAGTCAGTTTTTTTTCGTTTGCAAGCAAACACGACTATTGAAAAATAATTACTAAAATCGAGAGCCGAACAATTGTATGGCATGCACTAACAAAACCAAGTCATTTTAGGTACGTCTTTAATAGTTTGAAGGAATTTCTGCGATGGTATTACATATTTACATAAGTGTTGTTTCAATATTAAAAATATTATTAAATTGAATGTTTAAGTTTTTACGCGTGTCTGTTTACTATCTGCTACTGGAATTTTAATGCAAAACCTTAAGTCCTAACAAGACCTTTTGACCTGTGTTCAAAAACAAATGAACTTTGAAAAACTTATTTAACTTCAAAGTTGTTCTAATATTATAAAGCTAAATAGTTTTTAACGCGATTTCTGGATTTGATGGTCTGATGTCAAAAACAATTTTCATTTAAAAAATTATTATCTGGTAGACTGGTATACATAAAGGTCGAAATATATTTTTAAATTTCATAGGACCTGATGAGTAATAACAGACCACACACTAATTCTAGTTAAACCGCAATTGTTACAGGGTCGCTCAAAACAATAGGATACATACGAGTAATAACATTTACACCTGATTAGCTTAACCATTCGGAGTATTCATAAAATGTAAAAAGTACATACTTCATTATTTGGGACCTAAGTATCCAAAATGATATTATTCTGAAAATATATATTATAACCTTTTTCTCCTGATGCCGATAAAATTTATCTCCCATGTTACTTTCTTATAGGCTTTATCAGAAGGAATTGAAATTTCCATTAGCATCTTTTTTATCTTAACTATTTAGCTGAAACTTTTGGATTCAGAAATAGCTAATTGTAATATTTAACAGACAAAGTGAAGTGGTGGAGTTTAATAATTCATAATGTTTTTTATCTGGTGGATACGATTATATGTTAGATAGCTTTATCGGCACCTTGAGAAAGAGTTTCTAATAGTTTTAATTGTAGTATAAAAAAACTTACAGAGGCAAGATTGAAGTTCTCAACTGGTTTAATTTCCGGACACTCGGAGTCAACGTAGACGTTAGCGGTGACCGAAGCCACGAGAGCGAGTATAGCTAGACGATACATGTTTGCTTACAGATGTAACAACTGTCGCCGACTGACAACGGGATGAGAGATCTCCTTTTTATATTCATTCCGATCAGGGGTCATGAACTTATGTGTATTTTTAATTCAAATCTTTCAGCTTTTATTGCACATTGTACATTCGTAGAGGACGCATACCTATTCAATTATAACAATAGTATAGCTGATGATTAAAAAGCCTATTAATATATAATGTTATAGGCTATATAAGATCATGGTAATCGAGTCTTTTTAAAAGATTTTTTTTTTTAATATTAATTACATTGTTATTAAACCTCGTTATTTTGCATATCTTTAATAAAATAGTGGTTACCTAGTGGTCGGAATTTAACCATAATTAATTTAATTACTAATACTATTTAAAAACGGGATATACCATGTTTTTTTAATTTACATTTTTGCGGAACTCGATATTTCGACATAAACTGCGAATGTCTTGTTTATCATCATCATCATCATCATCATCATTACAGCCTATACAGTCCACTGCTGAACATAGGCCTCAACAATTTCACGCCAAAAACAACGTAAACTCATGTGTTTTGCCCATAGTCACCACGCTGGGCAGGCGGGTTGGTGACCGCAGGGCTGGCTTGGTCACACCGAAGACGCTGCTGCCCGTCTTCGGCCTGTGTATTTCAAAGCCAGCAGTTGGATGGTTATCCCACCACCGGTCGGCTTTTTAAGTTTCAAGGTGGTAGCGGAACTGTGTTATCCCTTAGTCGCCTCTTACGACACCCACGGGAAGAGAGGGGGTGGCTGTATTCTTTAGTACCGTAGCCACACAGTAATGTCTTATTCACGAGACTGAAATTTGCGGGTAGATTTTGACGGCTTTAGCAATGTCCATATCGGACTACCTCCATTCTCACACATTTGCTGCGTAAACACTGGTCACCAAATAACAAACATGGTAAATATCCCGTTTTTGAATAGTTTTAGTAATAGAAGTAACCATGTTAATCTAAAAATCTTATATAATTAATTTAAATCATAAATTTGATTATTATTAAGGCTCGTTTCTCAAAAAGTATACTTTTATAATAATAAACGAAAGAGTATATATGCGTGTGTGTGTCACATAAACGGTAGTGTGTGTATTTTTTTTAATTGATTAATGTATTTGTATGCATAATTAAAAAAAAAATTAGCTTCTGCTCTCCTTTCTATATAAACTATAAGTTTAACGGTAAAGCTTTAGATTAGGTAAAACCGAATTTCGGGACCGTGGGGGGATGGGGGGGAGAGGGTGGGGAACGCTACCCCTGGTACCACTGTCACACCTCGGAACCCCATGGTTATGGAGATATCCATGGTTAAAGTTTTGAGGTTAGAAGAAGAATTTCGAAAGTTAGAGGAATGCTTGGCTCCGGCGCTACGGGAAGTGCAGCCCTTCCGCCCTTGCGTGCGAAAGCACGCGAACGAATGCGTAGAGGAGCGGCTGAGGCTGGTCGCCGAAGGCGAGGCTGCCCTCCCTTCGCGCCTCCGCGGCACAAAAAAAACACTCTAGGGGTAGGACAGACCAAGACCACGTGGACAGTGGGGTGCTCCGATTCGGTTTTGGGTATTTTTCGAATTTCTAAACCTATATTCTAGCACGCAATGTTACTAATTTTATTAGAATATTATGTCTGACGCGTTATTTTGTTTAAAAGTGTCGATTTGTCACACAATGCAAACAGTACGAGCTCAAAGGTATTTTAATAGCTTTAAATTCTTCTTCTAACCTCAAAACTTTAACCATGGATATCTCCATAACCATGGGGTTTTGAGGTATGACAGTGTTACCTTGTATAGATTCCCCTACACCCTCCACCCTCCACACCCAAAAACCCCATAATTCGTTTTTTTTTGTACGGAGCATGAGTGAGCGTGCTTTCGCACGCAAGGGCTGCACTTCCCGTAGCGCCGGAGCCAAGCGTTCCTCTAACTTTCGAAATTCTTCTTCTAACCTCAAAACTTTAACCATGGATATCTCCATAACCATGGGGTTCCGAGGTGGTACCAGGGGTAGCGTTTCCCACCCTCTCCCCCCCCCATCCCCCCACGGTCCCGAAATTCGGTTTTACCTAATCTAGATCTTAGCCAATTTAATAATCAATCCATAATAAAATCTCAGTCGTAATTTGGAAACATTTAACATATTAAATGCATTTCTTATTGCATTATCAGTGTTTTGTTTGTAAAAAGTAAATGTTATTAAATGACGCGATAAACGAAAAGATGATATCGTTGTTGATAGTTATAAAATATTGTTTTTCAATATGAGTCATTTTTATCTTTAAATAGGTCTGTCATATAATTAATAACTAGATTTTCCTCTTTAAGTTAACGGTTTTGACCACAGTAGGTACATAAATGTGGTCGTAAAAGCTTAGTAATATGAATAGGCATTACCATTAGTTCAAACGAGCAACGTTTCACTACCCGCATTGTAGCAGCGTGGTAGATTAAGCTCTGATCCTTCTCCTGCATGGGGAAAGAGACTTATGCTCAGCAGTTGTATATTGCAAGCTGAAGCGACTAAACAGACGCTTCACTACATCTTTATCTCCTATGGTTCGTATATTTTTCGTGAACATTTTTCTTATTGCTTCTGCTAATGTGTAGGTATTGAGCTTTGCCATATTATTTAATTCTTAGATGCTACGAAGTTCGGCAGATCAGCTTTTAGTGTTAAGGCTACGACGAATTACACAATATGAGCTACAAATCGACAGCTCAAACTGCGCAGTGAAGATTGGGATGTGGTTCAGCGCTGAAGGTATTTTTCAGTTCTTTTATAAATTTTTGTGTTTTTTTTCTTATACAACTAGGTCGGCAAACAAGCGTACGGCTCACCTGGTGGTTAGCTATTACCGCAGCCCATAACCTGCAGCACTAGAAGTATCGCCAGCGTGTTACCGAAACAAGCTCTCTTCACCTTACTACCACAGGAAAACCACAACTGTTTGAAAGCAGTATTATGTATGATTTTCTGTAAGGTCGAGGTACTTCCCCAGTCGGGCTAACCTAAATTCCGGGCAGGATATTTCCTGCTGTGTACTACTTCAGTTAATTTTTATCTAAAGACATACACACGAAACACTATAGTTATAAATAATACACGCTAATGCTCACACAAATTAAATAAATTACAAGAAGAATATCAATTAATGTCAAAACTTAACATGAATGGTATCTTACTGTAATTAGTGTAGTGTACTAAATGAATGATGCCTTATCTATAAAAATCGGAAAAACCCAGTAAAAATATTAGATGTATTAATAAAATTTTACCACAAAATTTCCCTGTTATCACTATCAAATTTATTTATATTTTTCTATATCTATATAGATTACGAAAAAAATTTTAAAGGCACAAATTAAAATGAGTCTTTGTACTAATGACTCGTGTTTCCGTAAGATAATATAAAATTTAAAAACAGCGTAGGTGTTTTATTTTTTGTTAAGAGAAGAATTAAACCCTTCTTTCTAACCGACTTCCAAAAAAGGAGGAAGTTCTCAAGTCGACTGTATTTTTTTAAATGTATGTTACTATACGTCCGAACTTTTACTTTTTTTAAGGCCAACCATTCCGTTAAATGTAATTCCGCTGACTTTTTTTAAGTCGCTCATTCCATAATTGCATATATATTTTTTTTTATATCACTAGTTCGGCAAACAAGCGTACGGCTCACCTGATGGTAAGAGATTATCATAGCTTATAGACGCCTGCAACACCAGAAGCATCGCAAGCGCATTGCCGATCCAATCCCCAATCCTCCCAGGAGCTCTGGTCACCTTACTTACCAACAGGAACACAATACTGCTTGAAAGCAGTATTATTTAGCTGTGGTCTTCTGTAAGGTCAAGGTACTACCCCAGTCGGGCTGCTCCATATTTTGAGCAGGAAATTCCTGCTGTGCCCTCAGTTTAGGTATCTCATTATTTCTCTAAAACAATGAGAGAAAGGAAAATATGTTTCGATTGAACGTTATGGGCATGCCCACCGTGGCCACAATAGTGGATCCGCCCCTGCTTATGGTAACCGCTTACCATCAGATAGGCCGTACCTTTTTTAGCCAAATCGGACATATACATATAATATAGGCAGTCATATAAAAAAATTATATATAAAACCAAGTTCCAAATTATATCATGACAAACACTTATCCATTCATTCATTTTAAAAAAATATATGTAGATAAAAATGATTAATTTTCATATATTATCTTATCAAGTATAAAATTACACGACCTCTAAGTTGTAACACTAATATAATTTTACGGACACAATAATTTATTAACAATTACTAATATTAATAGCGTTAATATTAATAGCGCTGATCTTCAACTAAAGAATCCGCTCGAAGTATTTATTTTTTTCACTAGGCGTTAGAATTCGAAATTTGAAAAACTCAATAAATACTTTTCAAACTTCGCACAACATGCACATTTACTGAATGAGTTTGTGAACATCCCACAGCTGAACAAAAGCCTCTTCTCCATTTAAGTAAGTGCATTTGATCTATACACTATTACCCTTCAGCTTGGCGGATAATCTCTCTACATCTAGTAACGATCGCTATCAGGTGTTTATGATACCAACAAGGACCGAAAGCCTTACATGGTATCCAAGGTACTGTAGAGAGACTCATTGTTGTATTCTCAGAGTAGAAACAAATATTTGTACAAACACAAATATATGCTCGAGGGTCTGTGTTAACGGTACTAAAGAACGGTCACGTTCCATTTAATAAGTCAATAAAAATATATTTTAATTGGATTTTTTTTTCAAATATCGTGAAGTGTATGAAATAAAAAACTCAGAAAATTGTACGTAGAAATTCGGTAAACGTAAAAAGCTTAAATAATGTAAACTTCACGCGTTTGGCAATCAACAAGACAGGACAACGTCTAACGATTTGATAAGTATGGAATAAAGTAAAATAAAATTTACTAAAATAATTAAAATAAAAACTATAAGCAGACATGTAATCTAGCCGACGTGAATTTCAATAATTTATTGCTTCTAATCTTGTTGAATTTTTCAAACGTTTAAAGGTATTGAGTTATCAGTTTAAAGGAATTTGAATGATCAAATTTCGATATTATATCCGAAATATATTCGTTACATTTTAAATATAATTATTTTCACGGAATTATATTATCAAGGTACAAAATACACGATTATAAGACACTAACAGCTAAGAGGATTTAAAAAATTCCAAAAAACATAAGACCTAAGAGAAGTACTAAGACGCGGGTAAAACTAGGAGTTGCAACAAGTATGCGTTATTATGATATATGTGTATGGTGCGGGAAAGTTTGAAGGAAACTAGTAATTCGATAATTTGGTCTGCAATTGGACGAATTGTTTGAGAAGACGACCTCTAAAAATTTCGGTAGATTATGTGATTTTAACCCAATCATCTAATTTCATTTATTAACCAAACGCTAAATATTATCTTTGAAATCCAATACATTTCTTACGTGACTACGATTATTCGATTATAGGAATGGTCTCAAAATAAGGAAAGCGATTACAGAATAATAACAAGTTGTTACGTTTTTACTGTATTTCGATTTGACATTAGTTTTATGTACTATCGACACTTAATATTATAAAAAGGAAAAGTCGTAACTTTGTTTTGCCGTTTTAATAAAATAATTTAGAGCTTGGATATAAAAAATTATTTTAGCTTTGGAAAAACTGTTTACGAATACGAACGCGAAAATACTTGAAACGCGAAATGAGTTATTATTTATTAAGACTTTTTCGAAATTTACCTTCTCGAGAATTTATGTTCTACATTGGGACCAATGCAAGACAAAGCTCTAAAAGCTTTAATTTTTTAAATACCTATCGCTATCATTGAGTCAACGAAATAGTCTAATTATTTCTTCTTAACATAGTTGGTTATTAAAAAAATAAAAGTGAACAAAAAACCTATCCTGTTTAAATTACGCAACTACTATCATATAAAAAGAGGTCCGAAAAAACTTTAAAGGTATTAATTTTGACGTTTGATGATATGCTTATATTTGTTACATATTAGAACAAAAAATTAATGAATAGTATGCTAAGCAACTTTTTATTAGTACACTGACGTTCGTGAAATTTAAATCGTACAACGATTTTTTGTTTTTTTTTTAACAAATAAAAACTGGCACGAGTAAAGTAATAAGAAAAAGAACAATAAACTCGTACTCGTTATCATTAATAAACAAAATGGAGCATCAAAACATTTTTAAATGACTGCATACCTGTATCAATATTAAAGGTCAATATTGTTAATAAATAACTGCTACTAAGTGACGATTAACGATGTTTGAATGACAATTATTTTGAGGTCAAAATAACTTGCAAAAGCTCATTTGTCGGACATTAACATTGCAATGGACGGTGTAACTTCTAGTGCAATATTGCATCAATTTAAAAAATAAAACCCAACTGCTTAAAAAATGCTTAAAATCAAAAATTGAAAAGATAAAACCATATTGTATTTTTTATGGTCATCATGAAATATAAACCCACCCCACCCCCATACTGCAAAAAATAGTTATCAGTGTAAAATATAACTTTAAATTATAGCAGCTCACAGTTGTGCTACGGGAGGGCTAGGCGGAGCAGTGCTCCGGGGCCCCTAAGTTCAGGAGGCTAGTCGTACTCTGACTTACAAACTATAGATTGAACTAGTGAAAATTTCTCCCACATTAGGAATAAAAATAAAACGAATTCTATGAACGCGAATTTAATAATGGCAACTTATTTGATAAATACAGGGGAATTCCCAACAAGTATCGAACATCTTTGTTTGTAGGTTACAGGTAACTCCCCTGTATTTTCATGCTGCTTTCGCAGTCACACCGTTTAACAGCGCGTTATAATGCATCAAACGAGTGCTGTTATCTTGTATTCCATTTTAAATTTTATAGAGATTTGATAGCAACTTTTTGAGTGTTTTTTGATACGCGAATTAATACGCGATTGCATACGTGTCTATTTCGACTTGACTATTTTTTCGTTGTATTAGTTTCGATGTAATTTAAGTCGTTTTTTTTTTTTTCGTTTGTGAGTAAACAATTATTATACTGGATGTAACTTTTCCCTTCAGCTTCTTAATATTTACCACCTGCTTTTACCTGAATTAACGACCACGACGAACGAAGACGACCGATCTGGAGTAATGGCGCAACACAATTGCAAAAGAGAATAGAAAATCGATCACAAAAAAGATTAGAAAATCGAATTGAAAATCGCTTAGAAAATCGATTAAAAATCGATTACAAAATTGAATAGAAAATCGAATCAAATAGAAAATCGCATCGAATAGAAACTCGACCAGAAAATCGAATAGAATTGAACTTAAAATCGATTAGAAAATCGAATAAAAAATCGATTACAAAATCGGATAGAAAATTGAGCAGAAAATTGAATAGAAAATCATCAACTTATCCTCGTGTTACAGGTAACAGCTGACTGTTATAACTAAATATTTTTTTTATATATATACATAGAAATAATACAAATATAAATACAAATATTACACCCAGACTCAGTACTACTGCGCAAACTGCCAAATATGTTTATATAAATACAATGTACGGGAGTTGCGTCCTTGTCGCATACTGACTTTTGATACCTACCTGTGAATTAATTTATCACCTGATTAAATCTATATCAAACTACGCATTGAAAAATATTATGACACAGGGCTTTGACTCACAGAAACACAATCCTCAAATATTACTGTCCAATTTATTAATTTATAATGATTCACAAAGATTGACTTTAATCTACGTTACAGATAATATGCATATTTGTTACTGAGTTCTATTGTAATTCGTAAATATTTTATAGATATAATAATCAAAGAATTATTTATTTTCCTTCACTCTTTCCCCCCGTGATATTCATTATTTTACTCGTAATGAAATTTGTAAAAAAAAATCTTTGCCTTAATAAAATATCTATCTTATAGGATACAGTAAAATTGGCTAAGGGTCGGGTGTCACCGGTTGTGGATATAGTTTATCCTGCAAATAAGCTTCGAATAGACTTTAACATCAGGAGGTACGATTGGCCATTAGAACCTGTTCCTCCTCAATTAATAGACTAAAACTTTTAGATTGAAAATAAATATCTCATAAATATAGTGGTATTCGAAGCTCAAAATAATTACAAATCAAAAACTTCTTCCTCAAAAATCTGTTGGATGAGTCATCAGGAATCTGTCATCGGTCAAACAGCATTAACAAATAGAGTCAATATTCGATATATCGAATAGATCTATCGAATAGTCTGGTTAAAATTATTGATGACTATAATATAGTTCAGGAAAAGTAGTTAATTATAATTTTCATATCATTAGATCGGGGAACAAGTTTCATTAAATTTTATATAGAAATTCAAGGAGAGATTTGACAAAATTCATTTACGTTAATTTGTAATATATATATACCATTTTGTTCAATAACTTGCCGCGATCTCGTAAGTAGTGACAGGATTTGATGCTGTAGAAATTTCGGGACTTCTCATTAAAAAACAGCGACAAGTAATTTTGAAAGTCCTCTCTTGATTTTAACTTTATACTACCTAAAGAATTCTAAAGAGACCTAAATAGATGAGTACCTGAGGATGCAAAAGATCGGGGCTATATTGATGTGGTTAAGACTTCTCAATCAAACTCTCAATTGTTGTTGAGTAGCTAAAGACGTATATGGGCAGGTGCTATTTTTATGAAAGACCATTCCTAACATAATTATAACAGCAAAACGCTGTCAGTGTCGGACCATGCTAGCGATTCTAGTCTTTGAACTGCTGGTCTGAAGTAAGACTATTGTAAAAAACGCACGCCGATATTTTATGTAGTACAAAAGGCATGGGCAGAGCTAAGAGCCCGTGGAAGTCGTGAAATATAATTACAATAAAAAAACGCCTCACGCTCAACACTGCCTTACAGTAAGAAATCATATGTATATGAAATATGCCCAACACATGATACAAGCACAAACATTGACACTAGGGCAAAGATGTTCATAGTTATTTGTAAAAACAAGCGTACGTCCGCCTGATGGCGTGCGGATATCGTAGCCTGTGGACGCCTGCAAAACCAGGAGCAATGCAAACACGTTGCCGATCCTAATCACGACTCTCTCTGGGGACTTTGGCGACCTTATTCACTACACGTACGTGCCACTAGGTTGAGGTACGTTTTCAGTCGGGCTACTGCAAATTTTGGACAAAATATAACAATAAAAATATTTATATTGTTTCATAATCAAACGATATTAATTTTGTTGACCATTGTTACTTACCGAGTCTTTTTTAACTCTAACCTTGAAAATTATCAAAGAATATTTATCTTTGTCTTATCTTTCATTATCATTGTGTTAACATTTCAATGTAATTAGTCAGACTAACGACTTTTTTTTTTTTATTTATCAAATAAACAATACTGTACTTATTTATTATAAAAAGCATTAAAAAACCACGCAGGTTTATGATAATGCTGTAAATTAATTATTAATTAATTCTTATTTATTATTAATTAATTTATCTTTTTACATTTATTTATGTATTTAAGGACCACCAGTAGATACAACAACAACAAACTTTAACATTAAACACCAAGTTATAGTGCGCAGCTTTTTAAGGTAGTCATAACAATGACATCTTTAGGAAAAACAAATAAAAAACGACTCGAAAAAAATTGAGACTAATATACACTAAAAAAATAATATAAAGAAAAATTGCAAGTATAGTTGATGGAAATATAATGTCAGCTTTAGAAAAAAAAAACAAATTTTAATTTAGATTAAACATGCCAAACTAAATACAGCAAAACTGACAGAATTTTCAATAATAAAAACAATTATAATAACAAATAAAAATAAAATCTTTATAAAATTACACAGATATAAAACTTGTTATAATATGCTACAGATTGAAGTGTTTTACATGTATATAATCACGCCTCTTTCCCGTAGAGGTAGGCAGAGACCACTTCTTTCCACTTGCTACGATCCTTACATACTTCTTTCGCTTCGTCCACTTTCATTATTCCCTTCATACATGCTCTTCGGTATAGGGTACACTTGACCTGGCCTTTTTTCAAGACGTCCCTTATTTGGTCTCGGAACGTCCGCCTAGGTCTACCCCTTCCAACCTTTCCATCCACACTCGCCTTATACACTTTTTTCGTCAACCGTTCTTCACTCATTCTCTCGACATTACCAAACCATCTAAGCATACCTTTCTCAATTTTTGTCACTACATCTTCTTTTAGAACACAACGTTTCCTTATCTCACTATTTCTTATCCTGTCACTCAGTTAAAAAGTGTTTTAAGTGATGAAAATTAAGTGGTCAAATCATATAATTCTTGTTTCTATCATATAATTCTCTAAGAGTTAAAAATGTCTAAAAAACTATTACTTTATAGGGTAAATAAAAGTTAATTTTACACGTTGGTATCGGCAATGAAAGTTTTAATACCGTTGACGTCAATAATTTTGATAGAATTCGTTATCATAGTGACAAAGATATTTCATAAAATTCATTTATTATCAATTAAGTAATGACTAATCTGAACGTTCTAATGTAAATTCTAAAAATGATAACCTTACCAAATGTGGCATACCATTCAATATAGATGTCTTATTTCACTAAAATTGACAAAATAAACATATAATTAAATAAAACTTGTTTATTATAGTAATTCATACTTGTAATAAAATTGTACAAAATCCATTTTTGCGAGTCGAAAATATTTTAAAAATTTTGATAGAGATTCCCTATAGTCGTGTAATATATTAAATAATTGTGTTTGCTCGCAAACGAAAAAAAACCGACTTCAATTACATCGAAGAGTAATACAACGTAGATCGACGAAAAAATAGTCAAGTAACTACGCGTTATCAAAGATTACTCAAAAAGTAGTTATCAGATTTCGATAAAATTTATATGTGACCACATGACAAACATCAGCTATCGATTAAATTAAAAAATATCAAAATCAGTACACCCAGTAAAAAATTATTGCGGATTTTCGAGAGTTTCCCTCGATTTCTCTGGGATTCCATCATCAGATCCTGGTTTCCTTATCATAGCACCAAACTAAGGATATCCCTTTTCCAGCAAAAAAAGAATTATCAAAATCGGTACATCCAGTAGAAAGTTATGCGGTATAATACAACGTAGGTCGACAAAAAAAGCGTCAAGTAAAAACGCATTATTAGATATAACTCGAAAAGTATTTGTTAGACCTCAAATAAATTTAAATGGGACCAATTGACACACACCACCTTTTGATTAAAAAAAAATTTGTCGAAATCGGTCCACCCGGTCAAAAGTTCTGATGTAAAATACATTTAAAAAAAAATACAGTCGAATTGAGAACCTCCTCCTTTTTTGGAAGTCGGTTAAAAATATAGGTAGTTGTAATTTTTTTTGTCTTATCTTAACTGGTTAACGTATCTACTACTCAATACAATGACAATTTATCAAAATATATTTATTTCTCACTTAACTTTATCGATTAAATGCATAAAACGAGCATGACAATATATTTTAGTATAACTAGCTGGGCCCCGCGGTTTCACCCTCGTTTATTTGAGGAAAAAGTAGCCTTATTTCTTCTTAAAGCGTACCTAACCTTCCTTTTTACACAGCTTAAAAAAATTTAGTTATGGACGCCGGTAGAGCAATCATTTATCTATAAAATGATATATAATTTATGTGAAGTAATTGTGAGTTTTTCTAAAAAGGGAGATAAACATCTTAACCTTAGCGTATATATCTATACAAATTCATAAAACTGGAGTGTCTGTTTATTTGTATTAAACGCATATGGGTGTATACACGGTACATATACCAAAATAACATTTTTTACAATTTTTTATCTCTCTGTCTGTCTGTCTATCTATTTGTTCCGGCTAATGACTCTCTGAAACGACTGGACCGATTTTGAGGGGACTTTCACTGGAGATAGCTGTAGTAAGGAAGCTTAAGTAACTTTTATTTTAGAAATTTATTTATTTTATAACTCTGCGAAGTAAACTATAACTTTTTGTTAAATTCCACGCGGACGAAGTCGCGGCCACAGCTAGTATAATACCAGCCAGCTGTTACCTATAACACAAGCATTAAGTTGCTTACTTTAGGAACAGACGACCGTGTGTGTATGTTGTAAATATTTATTTATTTATGTCTTCAATAAATATATTTTATAATACGGAAACATTGTAAATTTTGAAAAATAGCTTTCAAGGAGCTCGGCTGCGTCCGTATTATACAATAAAAACAAAAATAATAATGTAAATAAATTATGTTTGAAACAGTTAAGTTTCAAAAACCATGTATAAAGTTCAACGGTTTGTCATATCTTTTATCAACATAGTTAAGACGTTTTATCTGGACATACAACAACTACAGAATACTGTACAATTCTAAATAAAATAATATTTTTGAAAATAGAAATATAAACTATGTTTATGTAATAATATTTAATATAAGGAAAATAGTTAAATATATTATACTTAGCCCTGTAATAAATTAAAAAATTGTAGTCACTAGTTTCTTAATCAAGCCTCATAACCATTTTTAAATGTCGTTTAAAACGTTACTTACATATTACAAAAATACTAAATATGTATAACATATATACACACATAACATATGGCCTACATGACGTTATTACATTAAAATTGAATTTACATTAGTTATCATACAAACTTTACTATTCAATTAAAATATGAGATAACATTTTTAAAAAAGGAATGAAACAACTTTTTTGCGTTTTATCGCGGCTTATTAAGTTTTTTTAGATGACTAAGGTCATCCCGTGACCATTGTTGCTGTAAAGTATCCGAAACGTCGGGTATGTAAAAACCTTAATAAACCGCGACAAAATCCTAAAAACTTGTTTCATCATAATAAACGAAATTTGCGTAAACATAAGAAAACAACATAAAAACGAACCAGTTTAAAAAAAAACTCTGCGGCAATAATTTTAATTTTTCTGTTACACATACCGACTTTAAATAAAAACAGTACATTTATAAAAAAGATTTTATTTGACTGTTTCTGTTAAGAAAACAGCCAAACAATAACATAATCCATCGTTATAATAATTTTCCGTACACACGAACAGTAGTACTAAAATTTTATATTAGTATTACTCATAAATCAAATAATTAATTGTACTTTGTCGCCGCGATTAGCGAATAACTCAGTCAAAGATAGATCTATCGATAACATTATATTATAAAAATGATAAATACACCGATATACCGCCATTTCGCTGAGTTACCTTTAGTGCAGTGTTTGATATAGAAATAATGATCTCATGATGTTCAAAATGATTTTTTTAGCGCTAAGTTTTATTTGTTTTTTAAGTTTAAGTAGTGCGCAATTAATAAGACCGGAACAATGTGACGCCAATATAGAAACAGAGGCCAACTTTAACGCTACTGAGGTAATTAATCGTTTTCTATTATATAATTATCACTACCAAGAAATTTAAGTTTATTTTAAGTTTTTGTTACACTCATCAGTTTTTAAAAAAAAATCATAATATGTTTACAGTGTTAAAATTTTATAGTATTAATAATATACTTATAATTGTTTAAAAAATAATGTAAATTAAAAAAACACGTGTTCAATGATTATTATTTTTTTTTTTTAATTTGCAACTTTTTGTTTAAACTTTTTATTAAAATGTTTAATAATAATCATGATATACCTTTTTAAAATCCTTGTATTGTGCCCTTCAATTTGATACCCATATTGTAGTATTCGAGAAAAAAAAATTTTTTTTTTCATTAAATACAATGGCTTCGCACAGCCGCCATGTTTGATTTTTTTTAATGTCACCTATCTAAGAACACTTGGGCAGCAAAGACGAACCTAACGATACCTCAGTTATGTAAATCCGTTTAGTGGTTCTGGAAATATGAGGTAGTAAAGAATATTACATACATACATACATACAAGATACGCGCGAAAAACATAACCCTTCCTTGGCAGTCGGGTAAAAAGTGTTTAAGTTAGTTAATATTGTGTATAATTTGTTTCGTCATTTTTAAGAAACACTGCTTAAAAAAAAGTACATCATATATTTCGGTATTATATAGAAATATTTTATTTATTATAAGAAAGAAAAATTTTTCAAATTAAATAATAATAAATCAAAACGTATGACATTCACGCGTTATTTTAAAGATAAAAAGACAAGGCACGAGGTTAGATAAATAAGTTGTACAGTTTCTCAACAAAATTTTCAGTTCCTACTTACTACGTATTTACTAGTCTATCTTACTCGTATATATAAAATTCTCGTGTCACAATGTTAATTACAATACTCCTCCGAAACGGCTGGAACGATTTTTATGAAATTTTGTGTGCATATCGACTAGGTCTGAGAATCGGCCTACATTTAGACATCTATTTTTCATACCCCTAAGTTAAATCTTCTCCCGACAATAACTAACAAAAAAAAAATCCAATTCGGTGGAGACATTCGAAAATTATACAAGTACACACATTTCGGCGATCTATTTTTATTTGTATAAATAATTATTAATCAGATAAATGTTTTCGTCAATTAATCATTTCATCTAACGTTATATTACATTATTTATCGATAAAACTAACGAAGGTAGACTTTACTGTATCGGATCATTTTTTTATCTCTGAAATATAAGATCAAAAAATTACGATAATTCCTTACTTTATCGGTAACACATTACAAAAATACGAAGAAATAAATGCTCGTACCTCCGTTATGAATTGTATAAAACAGGATCACGGTATTCACACGTTAATAAACAGAAACATACAATAATAATATAATAATAATAATTTTATTTCAGACAAAGTCCATACAATTAAACAGCAGAATACAAACGTAATTAAGAAACAGAGAAAAATCCAAAATAAAATATATAACATATATAAAAAGTTTACAAGTAAAACCAAATCAAAATTTCTTTATTGAAACAGAATTTTAAAGCATTTTTGAACCGTCGTTTTAAATATAACAATTAAATTATGTTAGTCTTCGATAAGTTTGTCTATACAAATACACATTTATTTATTATAAATTTTTATAATCTAAAATACACACAGCACTAATATATAATTAAAATATACAAACATGCATACATTAATAATTATATATTTATGTACAAAACAAATACAAATACACCCATTTTCTGTATATCAGAATATATTTATGGTCTTCGTATGCTTGGCAAAATTATTTCCAGCTATTAGATGCCAGCGTCTGCCTTCCGACTAACACTTTTTCACTGTTCAGTCTTTCGCGTCACTCGAGATCAGGCCATTGGCTCTTGTATCCTGCTTAACGACGGCTAGCTATTATTTTATTAGGCGTCCAGGAAGGTCTAGTTCCAGGGACAGGCATGTCATATTTTAAAAATTCTTTACCAGTAGAACGCCTAGCTGTCACTGAGTGAGATAGGCTATATTTTAGCCGGAAAAAACGGAACAGTCAAAATTATATAATCCATGAGGACAAAGCCGCAAACGGAAAACTAGTACTAGCAAACTTATATCGATTATTCTCAAGATAACAATCTTATTTGATAAAAGTAATATGGCCGAAAAAAATTCCACTCCAGTCTAGAATATTCATCGTAACTTCGATTTAACTAAAAAGTCCTGAAATAGGTTATGTGTATGTAGTGCTTCTATCATAAGTTATAGCAATTATTGTATAGGTAGCTAACATGGTAGCTAACATGACAAGCACTAACTTGCGATTTTAAAAATAGAATCATCCGAATTAAGAATCACCTCCTTTTTTTATTCGTTTAAAAATAGCATTAAGCTCGATATAGAACAAACATTTTTTTAAATTGATTTGTATAAATATAATTTAAAAAAAAAATCTTTTAATTCCCTTACTTAATCTTCTAATAAGTATAGTACTCATTTTTTAACCATACATGTTTATCTACTTAATACAAATGTTATCTTTAACGAGTATTTACTTCGTTCTTAAAAACCATTTATCCGGAAATCCTAGAAACTTACGTATACGTATATAATCTGTGTCAATAAAGATTGATATTCTTAATATCTTTTACGTAAACAATCTATAAAAAGATAAAATAGAGAGGTTACCTTTGTTTATCTATACACATGATAATTAGGTCGATAAACACTTTTTAGAAACTTCATTTGCGAAAAATAGGCAATTAAATGGACTAATAAAAAAAAGATTGTAAAATATAAGTCACGTTTAATCGTAAAAATACTTAGTTAGTTAGTTATGGGCTCGATTTTTCGCATAGACTGTAGTAATCCTTAAAATTATCGGATTAAAATAATTGGACGCCGCGTTGGCGCAACGGTAACAGCGCTGATTTGTGGCTGTTGCGCTGGCGGTTGCGGGTTCGATCCCAGCACATGACAAACATTCGTATTAACTATAGAGACGTTTACCGTGGTCTGGGTGTTTGTGCAGTCCTTGTGAGTATCCTTCCCGTGCCTCGAAGAGCACTTAAGCCGTCGGTCCCGGTTGTTATCATGTACACCTGATAGCGATCGTTACTCATAGTAGGCATATGCGCCAACCCGCATTGGAGCAGTGTGGTGGATTAAGATCTGATCCTTCTCCTAGATGGGAAAAGAGTCCTATGCCCAGCAGAGGGATGGTAAAAATTAAATTTTAAAAATCTAATATTATTATATCACCTAAAAAACTATCACAGTAAAAGAAAAAAGTTTTGTACTATATCCAAAAAATAAAAACTCCATTAGTTTAGTTTCAAGTAAATTTTAAAAGTGGTATTCAAATGACAACCTGTAAGATTTTCTTAGAGAGAAACAAAAAATAAATATGCAGGCAAAACCGCGAGATTTCCCTAGTTTCTTCGTTATTTGATTTCTATTTTTAAAAAATTGTTCTCTACCCAATTTTCACTGTTGACACTTACTGCTTTAAGTTCAAATATTAGTTTTATTTAAATAAATCATACGCACAATTATATTAGTTGTCTTGTGTTTAAGATGTGAGGCATAGTGTGATCTCATATCAATTATCAATTCAAATGCTACATATAATTATAAATATTTAACCATCAAACAAAAAATTAATAATAAAAATGATGTTTCCTAATTTATTTCTCGAAAACGAAAACGCAAAAGATAAAGCTTTGCAAAACTAAAAAGCTATACAAGTATTTCAGTTGAAGTGCTTAATCGACAGTGGAATTCCTAGAATAGGATAAAGACCACTAGAATGGTGAAATTAAATAAGACTGTTACGTCATTATGCACGTCTCAAATGTCAATAAAAAACAAAATACCATTTTTTTTTTTCTAAATTCAAGCTACGAAATCATTCGTGCAAACGAACACTTGCAACTTTTTTAAATTCCGAATCGTAGGTATAGACTATTTAAAACTAGCTGCCCGGACAGACTTCGTTCTGTCAATAGTTAATAGTATTTTTTTTTTATTCACATTTTTTTTTTATTAAAACCTTCCATGGACTTTAAGGAACATACAAAAAATAAAATTAGCCGAATTGGTCGAGCCATTATCGAGTAATACGTTATATAGTGAATAGACAGCAACCGTGTAAGCTATTTATTCTTAACATTAAGAATTGTTTTAGTATCGTAAATAAAAATGCGAGTAAATAATGACATGATTTATGTATCAGTTAATTCATGAAGAACACTAAAGCCCGAACGATAAGGACCTCGCCCGTATATGATGGTATAACCAAAATACAAAATTTATTCGCCGATAAGATACAAATGTATACTCATATAACACATAAATAAGATAAACCTACTAACATAATCGGATAAAAGGCCATAAAAATTGATATGCTTACATTATGAATTTGCAAAAAAGACTTATAATGGACGGATAACGAGTCGGCCTGGAGGCGACAAAATATTAAAATTTTCAAATCTTTTTATAATTGTCAATTATTATGTTCATGGATAAATATTAAATTACACAGTAGTTGTTTTTTTTTTTTAAAGATATCATAAAAGATGAGTTTATTTTGTTATCTTACTCGAAAATAGGCTTTAATTTAGGATTTAATGACAAACAAGACTATTGGCTATTTTTATATATGTAGGAATGAGGTCAGACTGGTTAATTACAAAGTAAGGTAACAACAGATAGTTATTAGTTAACGGGGCGGAGACTAACTTCCTAGCATTCCATGGATTCACCGTGCGGGTGCCGGGTCTATCGTGTGGCAGAGGGAGAAGCTCAGAGCAGTTCCCAGGACTTGCGACCTAGGTGTAGGTTTAAGGAGGCCCTCTTTGAGAGTACGTCAACGATCACCTTCACTGCTCGAGTTGCCCGCCCCGCCTAGCCAAATCATAGATCGTAATATAATATCTAACAATTGATTCGTTTGCACAAATTAATTATTGAAAGAGTCTAGGTTAAACTACTAGCAGGATACAACGAGGTTGTACCGGTCTTTTTATACACGTTAGAATAATTCGAAAAATAGAATGAGTGAGGGTATGTGACTATCGAACGATGTGCTAGGTGGCGTGATCGGTGCATCTGTTGTTTATAATTCTCTTGTTAATTGCCTGTCGTAGGCAATTTTAGTGGCAAGGCAAGTAGGCAAGTGCCGACATGTTTATTATTATACTACTTTGTATATTGTTGTCTAATGTTTACGCCAATTTCACTTATTATACAGCAACTTTCCCAAAACACGGGAGGAGTTTTACAGCAACCATCAAGGGAGGACTTTTTAATACTTTGTAAACTTACTACAAAAACGAAAAATTAATTTCATATTAAATCATTTAAAATCGAAATGGAAAAAAAACTTCACCATATATTTTATTATATATATAATTATATTTCAGTTTCTTGGACAATGGTTCGTTAACAGAAGAACAAGAAATCCAACATTTAGCGCAGACTGTGCGACTATCGACTTTATAGAAGGAAATAATGTGACAAATTTGAACATTAGAGGTGTCAATCAAAATTTCCTTGAAGAAGCGAGTGGAAATGCAGTTCACCAATCCGGCTCAGCGAGATTTACTGTTACGGTTAACTCACAGAGTAAGTAGTTGCAGTTTAAAAGAGTAAAATATCGTCAATATCTATACAAAGAAATAAAATAGGAGTATCTGTTTATAATATTAAAATAACCGCTTTTACTAAATCTATAAGTTTAAATTATAATCTATTAGTCTGAACTGACTGACTAAATCTATATGGATATACATCCATATACACGGTACATATAACAAAATAACATTTTTTTACAATTTTTGTTTGTCTGTCTGTTTGTTCCGGCTGATCTCTGAAACGGCTGGACCGATTTCATGGGACATTCACTGGCTTATGTAATAATGAGTAACATAAGCTACTTTTATCTTAGAAATTTATTTATTTCATAACTTTGCTTACGGAACAATAACTTTTTTGTTAAATTCAACGCGGACGAAGTCGCCGACACAGATAGTTATATATATACATACATAAACTTATTCCTATATATTTAATATGACTTACTTTTTTATGAAAATATTTTTTTTAAATGTTTTAGCCTCAGACTTTTCGATTATTATGACGGATTATTCAAACTATGCAATCGGATATTCCTGTGAAAATGAAGGAAACCAAAGTAACGGTAAGCGTAATGAGTTTTTTTCCGCAATACACTTGTATCTTGTCATCACAATTTGCCCTTTTTTATTTGTCTGATTTGTAATGAACAATATAATAAAAAAGTATGTGTGTACTTGTACGCACGTAAGAAGCTATACTTCATTCGCTAGCTAAATTCAGGGTGCGGTTTTTTTTGTGACAGTGTGCGCGCGCCTCGTAAAAATTTATTCTCATCATTTTTCTCTAACACGGCAAGAGAAGTATAACTTCAAAAAGCCTTATTTTGCAAGAAACAGCCCGAATTATTAAACATATTTTGGCAATATATCAGACACACTATGTCGGATGTATATCAGATTATAAAACCTTTACTAAATAATTACTGAAATTAGTTGGTTTTTATTTACATTTGTGGAAGCTTAAATGCATCTAACTATATTCATATACTAGACTTAAAATCTTTATTAATATATGTATGTGTATGTATTTTAATCTTCTAGTTTATCTATGGGTGCTTGGAAGAACTAGCAATCTTCCTACAGTGATGATGGAAGCCCTAATTAACCAAACCCTGATTAGGCTCTTTGATGTCACTTTAAACGACCTCAGCACTATCGACCATTCAGAGCTCGCATGTAGAACGCTACCAGAAATTCCGTCTGGACAGCCCATCGTACTACCTGGACAGTGTGACGAAGATATGCCAGTTGTCCAAAACTTCAATGTTTCTGGGGTAAGAAATTAGTTTAGAACACTTTCCTTCGATGACTTCCAGTTGTGAACTCACATTCACTTAATTTGTTAAGGACACAATGAAGTCTCAACTGATACAGAGGTAACTACCCTACTGAATATTATTACTAACTGGCTAATCCGACAAATATTGGCCTTTTTGAGAAAGTATAAATTCATGCAATTTAAACAATTGTTACGTTACTTGAAACTTTATTTTCTCTGAGATTTTTTTTCAATTTCTTTTCCGTAAGTGCATGTATTTATTTTTTTTATTACATTCATGCCATCTACATAGTTAAAAAAAAAACTGGAAAAAATTTAGTAGAAATTTTCCAGTGGTACTCGGGTTTTACGGTTAGGAATAGGATTAGTGATTCATTTTTATTTATATAGATGAGTTCAGTCTTGTTAACAGTTAAATTGTATTCCGCTTAAATATTTTGTTTAGTTTTGAATGTCAAATAAAAGATTGTAACACGCACGAACAAGAATAGAGTTTTCGACGATAGCGACAGTTTTTGGTCGATTAATTCCTTCTTACGTAGGTTCCATTATCAGTTTATCAAAACTGTTTATTATATCTGCGATGATGATAAGATAACTATACCTAATAATTTGATTAAATCGATGGTAACGAAGTTTCAGAATCGATAACTAATTTATTGAAAATAATGATGTAAATTTTGGTGTAATGGAAGCTCCAGTTAATGTCCCAGTTGTTTCTTTCTTGTTCCAAAATAAATTCACACAATAACCGAGGTAGTCGAATATATCTTATCAGACAGTAAATAGCCGAAATCTATGCCCATGAGTATTTATTTTACATCTTATGAATATTAAGGGAGTTTTCGTCATAAATACTTCGACCAAGCAGTAGTAAAAACTACGTAAAAATTAACTCCAATCCTTCCTCTTAATAGAAGAATTATCATTTCTCTGCGTAACGTTTACAACACAAAACAGTGCAGATCTAATGATCTTTAATGGACATTTGCATCATACGTAAATTAAGTGTTATTATTTATTTATTGTCAAAAAGTATCACATGCAATGTCCAGAGCTACGTATTGCTTATGAGTACTTTGTTGGCAAATACTTTCCGTCACAATTCGAATATAAATGAAGCTGTTGAAAACACTAGTTCAAAGCTCTTTTAATCACGACGTCACGAGCTATCAAAGTTTTGTACATTCAATCGCTGCATGACCTATGTCTACCACTTCTATTCGTATCGATTTGACAAATTACCGCATTTTAACATAATGCATAAAAATATTTACACAAAAAGAAAGTTCCAGAAAACATGAGAATCTCACTGTCTATTTTGTATTTCAGTTTGTAGGTACATGGCATCAAATTGCAAGTTACTATACCGTGAACCAACTTGGCACCTGTAACAGAGCACAATACTCTCTGTCAGGCACAAGCGTGGCAGTTACCAACAGCGAAGTCGTGAACCAAACATTGTCAACCGTATCAGGAAGCGCCACGCTCGCCAGTAATGACAGCAGTGCAAGACTTCTAGTTACTTTGGAAGTACTGCCCGGAGGTAAGCAATATTATTAAAATGAAAAGCTTACACGGAGCCTCTAAGATAATAAAAAACATTGAGTTACGAAAATACATAACAAAAAATATAAACGCCTAGAAATATTGTTATTTTACAATGTTATGGTTAAGATTAAAGGATTCTTGTTTATATACATAATACTTAAATACCTTCAACCTGGTTTCCAACTGGGATTTAGTATAATTAATAAAGTATTGAATAAAAGTTATATAAATAAGTATTCCTTTTTATGCGAGAAACGACTGGAAAATTTCATAAAGCCCAAACTCAAAATTCTGAAATCTTAATATAATTATTTGCGTATGCATACGTCTCTTCGCACGATAAATTTACAATAAATACTTTTTGTAGGTAGAAAAACAAGTTACATAATAAAAAATCGTATTATTTGTCTCTGTTACATTATCAATTCGACATCATTGATAGTACAAAGTATAGTATAAGTATTTTCAGATGTAATATTTTTTATGTAAGTACCGAGTTACATTCAACGGGCAAATAAATTATTTCTACCGTTAATGTATTACAAATCGAATGTTTTCATTTCAAAACACGTAATATAAAACTATTATTAAATTATTATAAAATTTAATAAAAAAGTCACTGCAATATACACTGCATCCGTTTTTTAAGCTTTAAGTTTATATTTTTATAATTTATACAATACATTTAGAATCATAATAAAGTAGTCATTCTCTTTTGCACACTGTAATTTTATGAAGATATTTTTAGGGTGCCTATTGTAGAAGGGCATAAAACGTCAATACTTATAAAAATAGTACAAATCGTAAATATGAACGAATGGATCAACATTTTTTAAGTTACTCATGTATACTTTTTTTTCAGTAAATGTGCCAAGCTCGCTATGGATATTAGCCACTGATTACACAAACTACGCCATTTCATACACTTGCGTAAATCTTGAAAACAATCAAAGAAGAGGTATGTTGGAATTGATAATATTGTGCAAAAAAAAAAACATAAATATAAACAAATCGTTTCCCAAAAGTCATTTAAAATTTCATTTAAAAATATACATATACATAAATAACTGTATAAACAATTGTAATTTTATAAAGCGTCATTTTATTTTTCAATAACATTATTTTATTGTTACAGTAAACAGCTGGATTCTGAGCCGCACTAAGCAACTCAACTCGCAAGCTGAGGCAGCCGTTGATAGTGTTATAAGATCAAATCTAGATCTGAACAACCGATTCTTCATTCAGTCTAATCAAAGTGATGAGGCCTGCTTCTACTATCCTGAACCAGCACCGAATACACCCGTTGTGTTCAGAGGTCAATGCGATCCTAATATTCCAGCTATGCCTTCGTTTAACGCTACGAGGGTATGTGTACATAAACATTTGTCATAAAATACTTCTAATTCGGTCACATTGAAATTAATTCCCTTACAAGTGTGGGTGTAAAATTCTTACATTTTTTTATTATTGTAACGATAATACGGCTTTTCTTCTGTTTTAATTTTTTTTTAATTAATAAAGAGACACAACACAAATCTTGAACCCATTTCTGCACCATAAAACTCTATATTTAATCAATTTTGCCAGTTTAAAGGGCGAATCTTGGAGCTAGTTTTAAGCTGTACATTAAATGCACTATTTAAAACAATTCCTGCAATAAATATGTAACTTTTCCTTACAGTACTTAGGTCTCTGGCACAACATCGAATCCTATCCTTCCAATTTCCAACCGGGTACTTGCAACAATGCACTTTATGAAGCGAGTGGTAACCTTGTCACCGTTTACAACACTCAAGTCATCAACCAAAGACTAGATACAATCAGAGGAAATGCGTCAGTTGTTTCCACTGACGGAAGCGCTAGGCTTTTAGTTGTTTTCCCTGATCTTACCAATACGTGTAAGTACCTTATTATTTCTTTTTTTGCACATACAAAATTAATGCTAGAACAATTTTCCTCTAGTCAACCTTAAAACGAACTTTCTAGGATAATAAAATTAAAAAGTTTTTTTTTGCTAAAGTTAAAAATTAGAATTTCTTAAACGAATCTGATATCTTTTTGATTTTTTGATTTCTCTTTATTTTTTTTATCCAAATTATAAGGGAAAAAGCACCTGAAAATCATTCTTAACATCTTTATTTCGACTATTCTGAAGAAAACCTACTAAGTTTTTGTTACTTACTCCATTAAAATGGGCTCACTTTATACTTTATGAAATGATATAAATCAAATAATACACGTAAACAAAAATCCACAAATAATATTTACGATTACATAACTACTACCAATTTTTTTCTTCACAGCACTGACAGTGCAGACCAATTACTGGGTGCTGGACACTGATTACGAATCATATTCCCTGGTCTACAGTTGTGAAAACATCAACGATGATGAAAGACGAGGTAATGTAAATAAGATTCACGATAAATAAAATAATACATCATTATCATCATCACTTCAGCCTAATACCGTCCACTGCTGGACATAAGCCTCCACAAGTTCACGCCAAAAATGGCGTGTACTCATGTGTTTTGCCCTTAGTCACCACGCTGCGCAGGCGGGTTGGTGACCGCAGTGCTGGCTTTGTCACACCGAAGACGCTGCTGCCCGTCTTTGGGCTGAAATAAAACAATACACCTGGATATTATATAAATGTATTCCTAAACACATATGTACTAATTGATTTTTTGTTTTGTAAACGACAGTTTTTAGTTGGAAACTTAGCAGGACCAAACAAATGCCTGATGCTGGCACAGCAGCTATTAATAATATTATATCGAGAATACCAGTCTTGGATCAAAGATATTTCGAAATAAATAACCAAAGCAGAGAAGGTTGCTTCTACTACCCTGACCCGGAACCAGGTGTCCCAGTAAGGTTCCCTGGACAGTGTGACAACACTATACCAGTTACTACAAATTTCAGTTTGAGCCAGGTAAGGAAAATCTTTCTAGTTTTAAAGTGTATTTCATTTATTTATTTATTTAACATCAATAAGCAGACGCTGACAATCGACAGTTGTAATCATACATAAAAGATCGTAAAAACTAAGCGTTATCTTAATTATATTAATTAATTTCGAAGAAAAAAATTTATCGTATTTTAAATAGAAATTCAAGGAAAGGTATTACAATTTTTTTTTTTCAAAACTACTTATCTATAAACTGACGCCATCTCGTATCTATCGTAGTGACAAGATTCCGTTGCTGTAGAAATTTTGGGACTTCTCATTAAAAATCCGCGACAATTACTTTGACTGTCCCCTCTTTATGTTACCTTTTCACTACCTAAAGAATTCTGAAGAGACCGAAACAAAAGGAAATCTGAGAGTGCAAGATTGGGGCTATATGCCACCATATATTTATGAGGACTTCCCAGTCAGGCTCTCTCAATTTTTGTTAAGTCGCTAAAGACATATGTGGTCGGCCGTTGTCCTGATGAAAGACCACACCTTTTCTGTTGATGTCACCTTTTGTCTTGCTTAAGTATCATCAGCTGTTGACTGTCGAAATTTGAATCGATGGTTTTCAGCAGTTACAAACAAAACGACCAATGACTTTATTGATTGAGATTACTTTTTACTAGAAAATACGAAAATACTTTTTCTTCGACCGATGTTATACGCATTCTAATAAATTAAACAGGTATGTAATATATAAAATTACAATACCAAATAATAATAATTTAAAAACAATTAAAAAATAATTTCAAAATAATTTAATATCTAAAAATAATATCTCGATCAAAATGGATAATACAGTGGAATGAAGAATACGATTTAAGACATTATTTGATGACAAAATAAAATGATTATTAACGGATTAAGAACGAATTAATTTTATTTTAAACGCTATTTTTATACTCTTCTTCATTCTTGAACTAAAGAGAATTTAAGCTAGATAGTACAGTTAGCCTCATTCTTCTCGAAAGCGAAAAAAATTCTTTGCCTAGCAAATTTTATTAATAGCTCATAATTTGTAATTTCAAATTAACATATTAGAATACTAGCGACCCGCCCCAGCTTTACAGGGGTGCCATGCTGGTACTAAATATAAAATAAATATTTGCAACGTAAGCGCAGACAAATGTGTTTTTACGACATCACATTAGAAACATCTAAAACTATCAGTGTTCCTCTACTATATGATGCATTTATTATACCTATAAACATTTCTCTGGAATCACTTATTTACTAACGAAAACTGCATCAAAATCCGTTGCGTAGTTTTGTTTGTATGCTTAGAAGCGACTTTGTTTTATAATATGATTACAGACAGACCGATTTATTATTATCGGGCTCTGTAACCTAAATATTGCTCACAAAATAACTTTCGGAAATTTTACTTCGCAAACGAAAAAAATGCAACGTAGGAAAATGAAAAAATAGTAAAATAAATACGCGTTATTAAAGATTACTCAAAAAGTATTCGTCGGATGACACCAATCGGTACACCCAGTAAAAAGTTATACGGTATAAATACACTGTAGGTCAGCGAAAAAATAGTCAAGTAAATACGCATCATTAGATATAACTCAAAAAGTTGTCAGATCTCGATTAAATTTAAATGGAACAACACCATCATTTGATTTAAAAAAAACCATTGAAATCAGTCCACTCAGTAAAAAGTTCTGAGGTAACATACATAAAAATTATTATTATTTTAGACTTTTTTACTAAAAGTATAATAAGGGTAAGGTTATATAGGTTTAAGCTTTTTGATAATTCGAGAAACAGTAGAGGAGTAATAATCTAATCCTTGAGTTGTAAAGTACCCATGTGTGTCGTTTCTAGTTCGCCGGTACATGGTATGAAATCGAAGCTTATCCGAAAGAACAGCAGCCAGGCCAGTGTATCTCACATGAGTTCACTGTCAATAGCGGAACCTTCAATCTCGTAACATCTAGCGTGTCAGACCAATTTTTAGAAGTCACTAACAGCGTAGCATCCCTTGACTCCAATGATAGTAATGCTAGAATGACTATTACCATTAGAAGCGGAAATACAGGTCGGTTTATGTTTTTTTTCTGTAGTATCAATATTAACGTAGAGTTTTACGTAGAGTTACTGTAAAAGAAAGTACATGTACATGTAGAAGTACATGTACATGTAAAAGAAAAATTCAATAATTTTAAAAATATCTCAATATGCCTTACAATTCGCTCCTTGAATACAAAAAGGCTACAATCGATAAAACGTGTTTCTTACAGGACGACCAAAACACGATGTATTTATATATTTTTTTCAGGGTAATATATATAACTAGCTGTGCCCAAATAAATTTTTAAAATAAAAATAGATTAAGTTACATCCTTACTATATGAGCTATCTGCCAATGAAAGTCCAATTAAAATCGGTTCAGCCGTTTCAGAGATTAGCCGGAATAATCAGACAGACAAACAGACAAACATTGTAAAAAATGACATTTTGGTATATGTATCGTTTATACATCCATATGCATTTAGTAAAAAGCGGTTATTTTAATATTACAAACAGACACTCCAATTTTATTTATTTGTATAGATGTGTATATAACTAGAATGGTACATTAATTCTGTTTTTTTTTTTTGAAAATAGTAAGTTTTTTGAAAGGCCCTTCTAATCCTGTTGTGACTGAGTTTTATCCAAAAACGTTTTCCTTCTTTTATATATTTTCATAACTATAACGGTTGTATGTCGGAATGTGGCCCTTTTAACTGAAATTTGATTTAGACTTAGGTAGAAACTGACAAAATGACTGTTTTGCACCGAAAATAATCACCAAATCTCAAAAGTGCTTCTTTTGTAAATTACAAAAGTGCTTCTTTTGTAATTTGGTTATATTTAGCGGTAAAATGACTGATGTCTTTGCTACACTATAAAACATCATAGCTTAAGGTAAAATTTTTACTAATAAATTAATTTTCATTCTTTTTTTTTTTTTTTTTTTTGAATGTAGCCGTTTTGTATTCAAGGAGTTAAATGTTTGCAGACGAAGCCTTGTTCTTTAAATAAACATTAAAAAAAAAATATTAAATGAATAGTGTAATTTTAATTTGTAAAATTATTTTAGATATTACAATTCCTTACTGGATTTTGGCCACCGACTACACAAATTACGCATTGGCATACAGCTGCGTCAACGACGGCAATGACTTCCAAATGAGTAAGATAATAATATTTATACTAATATCAAATACTTATAGTATATTGTAAAGCTGTATTTGTTACGCCCTAATCTCAGGAACTACTAGTTTAAATTTAAAAAAAAATCTGTTGGATAATTTATTTACTGAGGAAGGCTTATGGATATATTATATTTTATACGTTTTTTTTTTTTTCTCAAACCAAAGATGCCGTCAATCAGACAGTTGTGGCTCCTTTTTAATTTTTTAAATGATTACGTCGGTAAACAAGCGTACGGCTCACTTGATGGTAAGCGATTACCGTAGCTTATAGACGCCTGCAACAACAGAACCATCGCAAGCGCAATATCCATCCCAAGAAGGTCTGGTCACCTTACTCACCAACAAGAATAGAATACTGCTTGAAAACAGTATCGTTTAGCTATGGTTTTCTGTAAGGTCGAGGTACTACCCCAGTCGGGCTGCTCCATATTTTGGGCAGCAAATTTCCTGCTGTCCCCTACCTTAGTGTATAATCTCCTCTGATGTTACTAGAATTTATAGATGACAATGAAACTATTACACCAGTCGGTTTATAGATATTTAAAGAAATGTTTTGTTATTTTAGTTTACAGTTGGAAACTCAGCAGAACAAGGCAATTATCGCTACAGTCAAGCACTGAAATAAACAATGTAATGTCTGAAGTCACTGTTTTGGAGCAAAAATACTATGATGATGTTGATCAATCCACCTCCGCCTGCTTCTTCTTACCAGAAATACCACCGGGCCAGCCCGTGATATTAAGCGGTCAATGTGATCCAAATATTACAGTTGTTCAAAACTTTAGAGCGGCCGATGTAAGTACATATATATATATATATATATATATATATATATATAAATTGTTGTCATTAACTATTGCTATTACTTTTGAGTATTAAAGGATGCTTTTGGCATTAAACCCGCCTTTTGTACAGTGTAATGTTTGTACAATGTAAAAAGTACTGGTAACTAAAATAGGCCTTAATTGTAATTGTACAGAAATATTAGATATAATCTAGGTTTCTGAACTGGAATTAATTGTAAAACAACAAACAGTTTTTTCACTTTTCCTGAACACCTCATTTAAAGTGAATATTCATACTACTAGCCTTGGTTGCTTTCAACTGGATGAGCACATTGCACTCATAATTTCGATATATCAATTTGTAATATTATTATATCACCTGTTCGCAAACTTTTGAAAAATAAACAATACTGCGTGTATTTTAAAAACTTACCAGTCAAAATAAAAATTAATTTCATAAACTTCGCTTCAGCATGTAAGTCATGTAATATTCCAATGCTGAGCATAGCCCTTTTTCCCCATGTAGGAGAAACACTATGCAGTTCTAAACAAGTCCCTTTATCATATTAAAAATTTCTTTCATAGTACCTTGGGAACTGGCGTTTAATCGAAAGCTATGCCAGTGAGTTTCAAAATGGAACTTGTATAGAAGCTACATATAACCTTCAATCAGATGGCTCTGTGGAAGTGGTTAATACTCAAGTAATTAACCAGACCTTGCTAACAGAAATTGGTTCTGCAGTTCTGGCTAGCAACGATAGCCGCGGAATACTTCGTGTTACATTCCCATCAGGTATTTTAAACAGATTCACGTTTTTGTGTATTAAAATTTAAAATGACTTTGTTGAAACTTGCCCTTCACAATGACTGACAGTTCCATCTCGGTTTAAATATTATGTTTAAAAAAATTAATATTTTATATCTTATTTTCAAATAACAGGTAGTCTTAACATTGATTTGTTTATCAATTTTAGCAAGCACAGAGATTGATTACTATATCTTGGATACGGATTACACATCGTACTCATTGGTTTATAGCTGTGTGAATGTGGACGCCGAACGACGAAGAGGTATTCTAGTTTTATAGTTCCATATGTTCGAATAAAAATCCTTAAAATGGTAAACCTTAAATAAAATAAAAATAAAACAAATTATCATGTGTTACTTACAATATCACAAAACCAACTTAATAAAAACACATAAATTAAATTAATTTTATAAGAAATCGGTCGTGTATTATACTCGTTATATATGAACATTTTGAAGCGAAGAAGACAGCTATGAATTTCGCCATAACTTTTTTATAAAGAAATACACAGCTTAATAAAAAGTTATGTATTCCATATTATATGCAAATACCAAGCATATTTTTAATAGGGCGTTACTCATGTAAGATGCTGGTGATAATTCACACACACTATTTAAAGTTTTGGTGTAAGCTTGGTGAACATGTTTTGTGTGTGAAATTATTGTAATATCAAATAAATTACGACAGCAAAATTTAATAAAAGTATTATTTAAATTTTTAGTGTGGAGCTGGAAATTGAGTCGTACAAGGAATTTAACACCAACTGCGATTGAGAATATGAATAACATTATTAACGGTATTGAGGTTCTGAACAACCGCTACTACCAGCTACTAGATCAGTCAGACCCCGGCTGTTTCTACTTTCCGACTCCTGAACCTAATAGACCGGTCGTTTTCCGTGGTCAGTGCGATCCTACCATCAATGTTGTCAATGATTTCAATGCTGCAGATGTAAGTTCTCAATCGCCTATTAGTAATTCTCTTTAGAAATATTGAAACACTTTTTTTTTATATTGTTACGATCTTATTCTATTTGATGGCAGCAAAATTGTTTGTTTGTTTCAGTACTTGGGCTTATGGTACAACATCGAATCTTATCCATCGGAATTTCAATCAGGCACTTGTAACAATGCATTGTACACCCTCCGTGGTGATGTGGTAGATGTTTACAATACTCAAGTCATTAACGAGACTCTTGACACTATTCACGGAGTAGCAAGATTATCGGAAGCAGCTAACGTAGCTAAGCTCGACGTAACTTTCCCTGTCGTAGGGACCAATCGTAAGTTACTCTAATTTAATAATTACGTTACTATACTCGCAATACTTTCCTGGATTTTCGATTTCTGCAATAAAAAGCAAAAAATGAACAGTGTGCTAATTACTTGATTTGTAGCGAATTTAAACTAGTGTCACATTTTTACTTCTTATCTAGTAATTCTAATAGAAATATAATTTTTCTTGTACAATTGTTATGATGATACATCATTATAATAAAAAGTATTGATTGACATTAAACATAATTTTTACTCTTTTGTAGTGACAATTGAAACGCCATACTGGGTCCTTGCCACGGATTATACAAATTACTCCCTCGTGTATACTTGCAGCAACATCGACTCGGAAAACTTTAGAGGTACTAAAATTAGATAACTTTAATCACAATATTCATCGAAATATGCTATTTGACATACTTAAAATCAATGTAATTCCTTACATTTTAAAAATCGCTTAAAGCAATAACAACGTCTTTTAGAACTTTAATTTAATTTTAAAATAATGAAAGTGAAAATTATTTCTTCTTCACTGTCAACGAACATGTAATACTTACTACTAATAAATGAAACGAATAGTTTGTGTTCTTTATCGTTACCGAATGTATAAATACTTTCAGTCTGGTCATGGAAGCTAAGCAGGACGAAACAGTTGACGCCAGCCGCGGTCACAGCAATCAATAATGTTGTCAACACCATACCGGTGCTGAATGACCAATATTATACCAACAACGACCAAAGTGTCGAAGGCTGTTTCTACTACCCGGAACCTGAACCAGGGCTTCCAGTAGTATTCCCTGGACAGTGCGATCAGAACATACAAGCTGTGCCCAATTTCAATTTAAGTTCTGTGAGTAACACTTACCTACACGTAATTACGATCATCATAATATGTCGCTAATAATATAAAAGCATATGAAAACAAAGACAATAGACATATTCCTCTAAATTTATTGGTTTAAAGCGCAATCTGAACAAATTATAAACGATTTTTGTCTCAAATTTTTGGAAACTATCATCTGCTTAGATAATCACAACGGGCTATTACACAGTTTATTACGATGAAGTGATTATTTACTACTGAACGTTATATTAAACATAGTTTATTTCTAGTTCTACTTTGTAAGAGATTATTGTTTTCAGTTCGCGGGCACTTGGTATGAAATACAAGCCTATCCAAAGGAACAGCAAACCGGTCAATGCATAAACCACACGTACACCGCCGGCAGCGCCAACACTTTGAATCTTGTCTCTTCTAGTGTCACTGCGCAAAATCTCAACACCACCAATAGTGTAGTGAGATTTAATTCAACTCAGGATACCAGCGGAAAGTTGGTTATCAGTCTCACAGGAACAGGTACCTTCCGCTTAAATATTTTCGTATTTTAGGTACAATGACATTGATCCGTTCATATTTTTCCAATATCTATGCAAATAACGATACAAAATGTAGTGGAGACTTTTATAATATATTTTGTACATGGAGATTTTTCTGTTTTATTTTTCTATATATTTAACTTTTTCTTATTAATTTTACGACTGTATACCAGTCGAACAAAATAATGGAATAACATTTTTTGTAGACATCGACATACCGTTTTGGGTTCTGGAAACAAACTACAACGACTTCGCTCTGGCCTACAGCTGCGTTAACATAAATGAAACATTTAGATCAGGTAACAAAAAAACAATAACTAATATATGCTACACATTTCATCTAACTAGAAGAACTCATTCTCCATACTGATGCAAAATAATTATTATACTAATCGCATTTAAATTTCAGTTTACAGCTGGAAATTAAGTAGGACACAGACCTTGTCGCCAGCCGCGAACACTGCCATCAATACTAGAATTGATCAGATCGATGTTCTAAACAACACATACTATGAAGATATTGATCAATCAGATAATGCTTGCTTTTATCTTCCTGAACCGACAGACAACGAGCCGGTTGAATTTGTCGGTCAATGCGATGAAACCATTCCTGTAGTACAGAACTTTAATATCTCAGCAGTAAGTAGTACTGAATTTGTTAAAATGTCACAAACTATTCATTATCGTATGAATTATCAAGTAATAGTAATAATCAGTATCTCAATTTAATTTAAAAATGTATTTTAGTACATGGGAAGATGGCGTTTGATCCAAAGCTACCCACAAGCATCTCAGACTGGAACATGTAGCCAAGCCAACTATAATATAAATTCTCAAGGCTTAGTCGATGTCTTCAATACGCAAGTTTTAGACCAACAGTTAACTACTGCCTCTGGCTCTGCTGCCCCAGCTACTAATGATGGGAGCGGCAAATTTTTAGTAACTTTCCCCAACTGTAAGTATTGTGTTTGACATTTAAAATATAATAACCAAAGTGTATACCGTATTTAACTGATAATAATATAACATATTAATCTCTTATTGGATTACTTTATGCATATCATGATTGGAAGACTTCGATGTGCACTTAAACTTTCGTACATCGACGAACGCGAGATGAGAGTATTATATTTTATTAACAATTCGAATATTATTATTTATGACTTATACTATAAAAAATCGTAGTTATAATAAGATAAATTACATTAAACTAAAAAAAACCTCAAGCATATATATATATATATATATATATATATATATATATATATATATATATAGTAACTAAAAAATATTTTTTTATGTCACTAGGTCGGCAAACAAGCGTACGGCTCACCTGATAGTAAGCGATTACCGTAGCTTATAGATGCCTGCAACACCAGAAGCATCGCAAGCGCGTTGCCGACCCAATCCCCAATCCCCCCAGAAGCTCTGGTCACCTTACTCACCAACAGAAACACAAAATCACAGCTAAATAATACTGCTTGAAAGCAGTATTATTTAGCTGTGATCTTCTCTAAGGTCGAGGTACTACCCCAGTCGGGCTGCTCCAAATTTTGAGCAGGAAATTCCTGCTGTGCCCTACCTCAGTTAAAATTATTAAAAGGGGTCCGTCTAGGCAATGTTCCGAAGATACTGGCAGCGTTCCCCCTTTGAATAGCTAGACTAATTCTTTGTCCGAAGTAGCTGCCAGCTCTTCGGTCTCCTGTGACGTCGAATAACCTTTTTGCTATTTCTTATAGCGCTAGGACCCCACGGACCAAGGGTCTCGACACCGAATGGGACAAAACCATATTCGAAGCCTAAACCCCTGTATTTGTGTGATGACAATTGTTCATTTGCATGAAACAAATGATAATTTGTCTTTACTAACATTATAAAAAAAAAATACTTGAAATCTTACTACTCTACTTGTGCGAGCAAACATCTCGCACAATCATTACAATTATGCAACAGCAGAAACTGCGTCAATTTTAAGTCTTATGACACTTTAAATAAACTAATATAACATTCATTATCAAAGATCTTGTCCCGACCGGTCATCATATATAATTTGGAAAGTACCATAAAAATGAAAACGGTACAATTTTTTAAATTATCCCTTTTCTTGTCACATTACCAGATATCAGAATAAGGTTGAAGTATTAAATAAAATAATTTATGTTTTAGCGACAGAACCAGCTCCGTACTGGGTGCTCGACACAGATTATACCTCGTTCGCTTTAGTATACAGCTGCAGAAACTTACCTAACAATAGACGTAGAGGTAAGTCATACTTTTCAGGTTTTGCTCATTAATGCTCATTCAAAGGAAATCAAATGAACGGACCGTAAAGTTAAATTTTTTGTATTCCTTAAATCTGTTTTATCTTTGATATAATCATAGAAGCTGCTACTTGAAAAGAGCGTGAAGTTCTACAAGCAAAATAATAATACCAAAATTACTATTTACAATGCCCTAATGGTTTTGTAATTCACAGCACAAATTATACCACGCATCTTAGTCTTTCCTGTACATATGTACCTACTAATATTAATTTTCATTTTGTTTAGAATTTTGTGTGTTAAATATTGAAAAATATCTATCGATATATCCGTCCCCATAAATTTAAATATCCATAGATAACTTAATATATCCATAACGTAGCTATGAATATTATTTATTTCAGTTACAAGTTGGAAACTAAGTCGAACGCCTGAATTGACACCGAATGCAACTCAGAGAATAAACCAAACAGTTAATAGCATTAATGTGCTGAATGATCGTTACTACTCACCTATCAATCAGACTGACCAAGCTTGCTTCTATCTTCCAACTCCCGATCCCACGAGACCTGTGACATTCCGCGGACAATGTGATGAAAATATACCAGTAGTGACCACCTTTAACCCTGCAGCCGTAAGTATATTCTCGCATATATCTTAACATTTTTTAAACTCATATGTATCACATATGGAACAGCCTGATGAGAAAGCCTACATACAACATTTGTTAATAGATAATGGTGAAGGTATTGTCCTGACACATAATTCTCTCACAATGTTTCCTGTAAGGCAGATTGCTTAATGCTCATGACTCATATTGCCTCGCTGTGATGGCCACCATCTACGTAAAAGTCTTCCAAACAAAATCTAATCTGCTCCATTAAGTACTTACGATTAAATTTAATTTTAATATTTGTTTTTTTTTCTTTTTGTTTTTAGTACTTGGACTTATGGTACAATATCGAGTCTTATCCATCTGAATTCCAACCGGGCACATGCAATAAAGCTTTTTATAGCCTCCGTGATGGAGTGGTAGACGTTTACAATACTCAAGTCATCAATGAGACTCTTGATACTATTCACGGAACAGCGATATTAACAGGTCCAGCTAACATAGCTAAGCTCAATGTGACTTTCCCTGTGGTAGGGACCAATCGTAAGTTTCACTTTTAATATTATTCTTTTCATTAATATCATCGCGTTTCTTTCATTGTTACGCTAATTGTATGTTTGAAATAATTGGAAACTTAAACTAAATAATTATTTAAACAGACGTATCCCATATAATTTGATCACATTTGATTTACTTTTATTGTTTGATTTTTGACTAAAGAGCTGATGTAGCTTACGTCACATTTTTTTGCCGATCTGTTGTTTTTAATGCGTTTGCTAATAAAATCGTGTGTATCATAATATTACATGATATAATAGTATAAGTCCTATTTTGATTTGTAGTATTGTTAATTCTGAATGTTTTTTCACTAAATTGCGATAACTTTACACATTAAAATTAATTAGACTAATATTATATCAAGTCTCATGCTTCAAATAAAATTTGTTACAAACACAATTCCATTTTACCATATTTTTTGTAGTGACCGTTGAAACGCCATACTGGGTCCTTGCCACGGATTATACAAATTACTCCCTCGTGTATACTTGCATAAATGTGGACGAGGAACATCAAAGAGGTACTGATATTTACTAAACTTTAAGTCAATATTTCTTTGAAAATATCATTGCAATCACTTAAGGTTTATTTTAGTTTCATCTAAATAGTACATTTTAAATAAAAAATAACTCTTACAAGTATATTTATAGTGTGTACAAGTAATACAACGTAGGTAGTCAAATAAATAAACAACGAAATACGCAGTATTAGAGATAAATCAAAAATTACTCATCAAATCGCAATTAAATTTAAAAGAGACCACATGACAAGCACTTACTTATTTGGACCACATGGCAGTCCAAATAAAAATCTCCCTCTTTTTTTGAAGTTGGTTTATATTAAAGGAAACGAATAGTTTGTGTTCTTTATCGCTACCGAATGTATAAATACTTTCAGTCTGGTCGTGGAAGCTAAGCAGGACGAAACAGTTGACGCCAGCCGCGGTTACAGCAATCAACAATGTTGTCAACACCATACCGGTGCTGAATGACCAATATTATACCAACAACGACCAAAGTGTCGAGGGCTGTTTCTACTACCCGGAACCTGAACCAGGGCTTCCAGTAGTATTCCCTGGACAGTGCGATCAGAACATACAAGCTGTGCCCAATTTCAATTTAAGTTCTGTGAGTAACACTTACCTACACGTAATTACGATCATCATAATATGTCTCGAATAAGATAAAATTAAATGAAAATAAAGACAGCCGAGATAATCTTCTAAATTTGTTGGTTTAATGCACAATCTGAACAAATTATAAACGATTCTTGTCTCAAATTTTTGGAAACTATCATCTGCTTAGATTATCACAACGGGCTATAACACAGTTTATTAGGATGAAGTGATTATTTACTACTGAACGTTATATTAAACACAGTTCATTTCTAGTACTACTTTGTAAAAGATTATTGTTTTCAGTTCGCGGGCACTTGGTACGAAATACAAGCCTATCCAAAGGAACAGCAAACCGGTCAATGCATAAACCACACGTACACCGCTGGCAGCGCCAACACTTTGAATCTTGTCTCTTCTAGTGTCACTGCACAAAATCTCAGCACCACCAATAGTGTAGTGAGGTTTAATTCAACTCAGGATACCAGCGGAAAGTTGGTTATCAGTCTCACAGGAACAGGTACCTTCAGCTCAAATATTTTCGTATTTTAGATACAATTACTTTGGTCTGTTCATATTTTTCCAAGGTCTATGCAAATAACGATACAAAAATGTAGTGGAGACTTTTATAATATATTTTGTACATTTAGATTTTTCTGTTTTATTTTTCTATATATTTAACTTTTTCTTATTAATTTTACGACTGTATACCAGTCGAACAAAATAATGGAATAACATTTTTTGTAGACATCGACATACCGTTTTGGGTTCTGGAAACAAACTACAACGACTTCGCTCTGGCCTACAGCTGCGTTAACATAAATGAAACATTTAGATCAGGTAACAAAAAAACAATAACTAATATATGCTACACATTTCATCTAACTAGAAGAACTCATTCTCCATACTGATGCAAAATAATTATTATACTAATCGCATTTAAATTTCAGTTTACAGCTGGAAATTAAGTAGGACACAGACCTTGTCGCCAGCCGCGAACACTGCCATCAATACTAGAATTGATCAGATCGATGTTCTAAACAACACATACTATGAAGATATTGATCAATCAGATGATGCCTGTTTCTTTTTACCAAACTTAAACCCAGGCGAACCTATTATATTTAATGGTCAATGTGATCCAAATATTCCAGTTGTTCAGAATTTCAGACCACAAGACGTAAGTTTTACAAAATTTTACTTTAGCAATAATTTGCCATCAACAAATCATAGTAAAGTAATTATTACAATAAACACGTGACTCTCTTAAGCGTTGTAATAAATTGTTTTAAATTTTAAGTACACAGGACGCTGGCGTATGATCGAAACCTATCCATCCGAATTCCAAAGTCTTCAAAGTACTTGTAGTGATGCCTTGTACACCCTCAACTCAAACGGTATTGTGGATGTATACAATACTCAAGTTATCAATCAGACTCTTGATACTATCAATGGTACCGCAACTTTAGCTACAACTGATGGCAGTGCAAAATTATTAGTCAATTTCCCTAATGGTAAGTTAAACATTTTTTTTTTTTTTTCATTTTTAATTAATGTAATAACATGCAAAAGATAATGAGGACTATTGATTGCTCTAATTATAGAATTCTAGTTAATCTTTTAAATAACAATAAAATAAATAAATTTCCAAAATAAAAGTAGCTTAAAGTACTGCTATCTGCCAGCGAAACTCCTGTAAAAATCGGTCCAGCTGTTTCATAGATTAGCCGGAACAGACAGACAGACGGACACAAAACTATAAAAAATGTTATTTTGGTATATGTGCCGTGTATAGATCGATATGCATTTAGTAAAAAGCGGTTATTTTATTATTACAAACAGACACTCCAGTTTTATTTATTTGTATAGATAAACTTAAGAATAGCCAATCGTTGTATAACATTGGTTTAATAGTGGTTTGTGTATATAATAAAAAAATAAATAAATAAATATGACAATATTAATCAAGTAACACGAATAAATATAAAGTCCTAGCTAGTTTTGAATCTGCTTATTAAATCAATTTCAAACTCGAAACCTCGGAACTATAGTAGAATGATTAATTAAAAAATACAACGTTATAATGTATATTTAGTACATGCAATATACTATCTAAAGTGTTTAACAAATTCCAGCACCTGCACCGTCCGATTACTGGATCCTTGATACGGACTACACATCCTTCGCTCTTGTGTACAGCTGTCTTAACATTAGCAATCTGCAACGTAGAGGTAATCGGCATTGTATTTTCTATAAAAACTTAGTATAAATTATTTGTATATTTTAAAAGAATATAGCCACCCCCTCTCTTCCCGTGGGTGTCGTAAGAGGCGACTAAGGTATAACACAGTTCCATTACCACCTTGGAACTTATAAAGCCGGCCGATGGCGGAATAATCATCAAATTGCTGGCTTTGAAATACACAGTTCAAACTGAGTCGTCTTCGGTGCGACAAAGCCAGCCCTGCGGTCATCAACCCGCCTGTCCACTGTGATGACTATGGGCAACACACATGAGTTCAAGCCATTTTTGGCGCGAACTTGTGGAGGCCTATGTTCAGCAGTGAACTGCAATAGGCTGAAGTGATGTGAAATGATGTCTACAGTTACCTAAGCGCGCCTCGTAACTTCATGTCTGTTAATTTGGGATATTTGAATGATTGGTAGACTTTATTGTTGCCTTAACCTTCGTTTTCACAAACAGTAGCTGACATTTTTATTATTTATAGACATTTATCATCTAATTGATCAAATAGGGGAATTCCTTGAAACCTCTTTTCCTGCAAAGATGAATGAAAGAATCATGAAATACATGTTTTATATCCGTATTAAATCAGTAATAATAGCTAAACTTGAAAGCTTAAAGAGTTACCTATACGACTAAGGCTAGTTTCTAAAATATCACTGAGATTATATGTGAGATGATAAGTGATATTGAACTAAGGTGAGGCACAGCAGAAAATTTCCTGCTCAAAATACGGGGCAGCCCGACTGGGGTAGTTACCTCGACCTTACAGAAGATCACATCTAAATAATACTGTTTTGAAGCAATGTTGTGTTCCTGTGAGCAAGGTGACCAGAGCTCCTGGGGGGGCTTTGGGATTGGGTCAATCGTCTATAAGCAACGGTAATCTCTTACCATCAAGTGAACCGTTCGCTTGTTTGCCGACCTAGTTATATATAAAAACTAATAATAATCAAAAACGTGTAGATTTTAATATTTTTGAAAGCTCGTTGATAGCGACTTTTTATTAACAGTACCGTCATTATTTTCAGTTTGGACTTGGAAACTTAGTCGAACGAGAGAGTTAACAGCCGCTGCTAATACACGAATCAATCAAGTGATGAGCGGAATCAATGTTTTAGATCAACGTTATTACATAAATATTGATCATTCTGACAACGCCTGTTTCTACTACCCAGTCGCTGATGGAAACCCGCTCGTTTTCAGAGGACAGTGTGATGAAAATATTACTGTGGTCACCAATTTTAATGCTCAAGCGGTATGTATAAATGTTTTAATACTACTATCATTCTACTGTTTTTATTTTTTTATTCTAATTATTTATTTTCTAAATATCCTTATTATTGAAACTAGAACGACAGTCGCCAGCAACATATACATATCTTTAAAAAATAAGTATGTTGAAGCTTCTGTTTTAAAATTACTATCATCATCACTACTAAATGATCATGAACTAAATAAGAAATGAATTTTGAGTGTATATGTATGTGTATATGTATATTTACTTCTGTTAATATCATACTGCTGGTTAACTATATGCCAATTCTTTATCAACTGTTTGTACACTTCCCTACCGCTTCTCTTTTTCTTCGCTATGTCCTATGCCCAAAGGTTATCTGGAAGAAATGGCTCTTAGCGATAAGACCGCCTTTGTACATCTTTCTTTTCATGTATCACTTTTGTTGTAATGTTTCTTGGTGGTGTGCAATAAAGAGTATTTATTATTATTTATTATTAATTTTTTTAGTACCTAGGAACATGGTACGATATTGAAAGCTATCCGGTCCAATTCCAAGATGGTACTTGCCCAACCGCCACTTATACGTCGAGTACAACCGGCGTCGACGTCTTTAATACTCAGGTTGTTGGTCAGCAACTTGACACCATTGAAGGCTCCGCGGTACTTGCAACTGACGATGGTCAAGCAAAACTTACCGTAACATTCCCCATCGCTGGAACTAATCGTAAGTATAAAATAATTTGTAACCTAAAACTTACAAGTGTTATATCTAAACTAGAAAAATCCTTCAGTTTAATGAATTAAAATAATTTATATCGAGGGGTGAAAGGCAAAAAGGTTCAAGCGACATTTTGGGTGATATTGAGATATGTATATATTCAGAATCAGCGCATTTTTCTGCGTCGATTGAGCCAAGTAGCGTCTAAATCGGAGCACTTTTTTGGCGCTTGAGACAACGCTATTTTAGGATTCAATTCTAAGGGCCAGTGCATTATCCGACATTAATTTATATATTTTTTTTCGATGACGGACTTAAACCTGACATCGTTATACCCATCCTTGATAAGCTATTTTTACTAACCCAAATTTACAGTCCAATGTTGGTTCAAACATTTAGCCTTCCACTGATTATACCGTGTGCTGCCATTACTTACACGGTGTGACTTCACTTCAAACATTTTGCCTGCATCTAAATTCTATGAGGAATATCGATTAAACTATTTAGCCTGCAACTGATTTCCACCCAGAGTGACGCTACAAACAATTTTCCTTTTCTTTATATATCTACAGACGTCGTTTAAAACATTTTTAATCTACCATTTTTATTAGAACTCTGTTCACAGAGGTTGTTTGATAATCATTATTGTTTGATAATTATTCATAGTTCCTATAAGACTGATTTAACTAATGTGATAAAACTCAATAAAAACAGAGTAAATAAGAGAATATTATTTATTTTTAAAAACCCCAAATAGGACTTAAGGTGTATACAAATGACACAAATCTCCTTTTCAACTTAGGTTTAACTACCAATTTTTAATATTGATGACAAAAATTGAGATATAAAACATTTAATATTTTAGAGTAAGGGTCAGTTGAACTATTTTTCCTTTCAGTCAAAATTATCGCAGGTGTAAGATAACTCAAATAGCTTGCAGTTAATATTTCTATACTATGTCGCATAAAACTTTTTGCTTTACATTAAAAAGTTTCAGATAATGCGCTTAAACTTATTTGGCAGCTACGAAGAAACGATATGATTGTCACTTAAACCGTTTTGCCTTTACCTTTTTAAAACCGCTTTTGTATTAAGCGACCATTATTTTCTTATCTGTAGCTCTAATTAATTTATTGATGTCACCAAAAGTTAGAAATTTTTAACTTTCTTTATTTAAAAATATCTCCCATAGAATAGCTACAATAGTTTTTTTTTAATGATTTTTTTTCTGAAATTTTAAACTTTGAATGGCTCTCATGTAAAGTTCACAAAATGTCGCTTAAACCGTTCTGCCTTTCACCCCTCGATATGTACTACTACAAGCATTAAGTCGCTTACCATAGGAACAGACGACCGTGGGTGTATGTTATAAGATATTTAAATAATAAGTCGCGAAAGTTTTGGCTGTATAATGCTTGGTTAGGCTATATTATATTCCCGGGGCGAAATGGCGAAAGCTAGCGCGACCCCACCTCGCCCTACCCAGGCGGACGACTGCTCACACGTGGTGGTTTTTTTTGTCAGTAGGAGTCTGACATAACCCTCTGGCACCCCCGCGCTAGAGGGTGGTCAATCCATGATGGATTTTCCCCACGTAAAAAAAGGCTATATTATATTCGACAACCGCTATTCGTACCAGATCCCAGCAGACTATATCATGGTATTTGCAATTAAACAACGCTCTTTTTGATGAAAGATTTGTAAAATTCACTACAAAATTGTCTACGATATTTAATAATAATAACTTTATTTGTAATAATAATAACTTTATTTGTAAAACACACTGTTCCTAACACACACAACATATGCATATACATATAATGTCCGAGGCAGGCATTACAATCAAAGTCTTAAGTCTAATACAATATGTGAGTAATAAAAAAAACGAAAAACAAAAAATTGACGATAAAAGAAGATAGTAGCGCGGCAACAGTGTGTCTCACAAAAAGGTAGGACCTCAGCTATTCTCAGGACTAAGAGCCCTGACACTGGTTTTCAGGACCACCATTCGTTTTCCCATTTTGCCGGCAATTTTATATTTATGTAGATATTTGTTTACCATTTTGCAGTTATATATTGTGGTAGTGAACACTATTACTTATTTTTAATAACAAAACCAGACTAGAAATAGAAAAAAGAATATTTAAAAAAAAGGAATATAATAGTACCGCACACATTTAATATTTTTTATGTATTTCCATCTTTCCACCAAGTATTATAGTATTTTATATTTTGTACATTAATTATCCTAGTTGTACATATATGTAAGTATATTGAGTAATAATAAACTTAGTAATAAATAATAAACTTTCGTTTACCATTCTAGTAACTACAAGTTCTCCCTACTGGGTTCTGTCAACTGACTACAATAACTACGCCCTGGTCTACTCTTGCGTCAACATCGACAATGAAAATCGTAGAGGTAATACATATACCATTTGAGGAATATAACTTTATTTAATAAACCTAATCATAAATGCCGGTAAAATACATTTAATTGTTAAAATATATGAAATCATCATTATCGCTTTAGCCTGTAATGTGGGATATTACTGGGCATAGGCCTCTTTCCCCATGTAGGAGAAGGATCAGAGCTTAATCCACCACGCTGCTCCAATGCGGGTTGGCAGATATATTCCCTACTATACTCATACTATATAATAACGATCGCTATCAGGTGTACATGATAACAACCCGGACCGACGGCTTAACGTGCTCACCGAGGCACGGTGGGGAGACCCACAAGGACTGCACAAACACCTAGACTCATCATTACTTACTCGTAAATGCGTCTTTGAATATCCTCTAACGTTTAATCTTTCAGTATCCAGTTGGAAACTAAGCAGAGAAAGATCCTTGTCTCAAACATCCGTGACCACTATCAACAACATTATCAACTCTATACCAGTACTGAGACAAGATTATTACGTCACAAGAGGTCACAATGAAACGGACTGTTTCTATTATCCTGATAACAACGGTGGTCCAGTTTTACAAAACGGACAATGTAATTTCAACAATTTGAATATCGTCACCAATTTCAATACTAGTCTAGTAAGTTTACATAATTTAATTTAGCTTCATATATTTAAATGCAGCGAACATGCTGGATATCTGCAACTGTTTTGCATTGCTTTTTACATGTTCTAACAAAATAACAACGAACGCTTAAAATTATTTATCGATTAGTAACGCCTCTAGACCAATATCAAGATTAAACCTACATTAGGTTCTAAGTCTATATTAAAGTATTTTAACCTTTAACTTTATTAACTATATTGTAACAAAATATATAACCTTCATTTAAATAATGATGAAAATCGACTATATATTATTTCTATCGATAACTCTCGCAAAAAAAAATTAACAATCAAAACTTTAAAAAAGAAGTTATTAAATCAGTAATCACGATTTATCGACAACTAAAACCTTGTCATTTCTTAGTTCTCGGGACCATGGTATGAAGTATCCCGTTTCCCTTCGGAACTGCAAGAAGGTGAATGCGTCTCGAACGAATTCATTGCGAACAACCAAAATCTCAGTATGACAATGACAATCGTATCAGGAGAGTCGCAAAGCATATTCTCTGGATCAGCAACATTACAGAATAATAATCAAGGAATCCTCGACGTCAATCTTGTTAATAGTAATGGAGGTAGGTGATATGATTTTTTTATGCATAATAAAAAAAATATTAGCATTCTGCACCCCTTCTCTATATAAACTATCAGTGTGCTAAATTTCATGCTCCTCCGTCCGCGCAATTTTCGTAAAAAGGGGTACAAAGTTTATACTTCACGTACTACAAGATTGCCTGACGTATTGCCTGATTGTTTGTGTAAAACATAAATAATGTTTAAATTGTAAGTTGCCATATTTTTCACAGACTTCCTCAAAAATAATATTTAACAAATTTTGCTAAAGACGGCTATACATATAAGTAATGACATTTTAAATTTTTAGAAACCTTCCAAACGAGATTTTACGTTTTGGACGTCGATTACAACGATTATGCTTTGTTATACAATTGTCGAGAGATCAACGCTACATCCAAACAAGGTATGACATAATAAAAAAGAAAAATATATTTAAAAAATCGATATCTGTCCATCGTATAGTTAACACGGATATACCATAACATTGTCTACAAATAAATAAAATAGGAGATAAAAATAGGAGATTTCGTTTCTTTTAAATTTTGTTTATAAATTTCATGATTGGTTTCCAGTTACACAAATCTCTAGAATGCTAAAGTTTAACAGTATCACTCTCACATCTGTACAAAAACTCTCCGTCCAATATTTGGCATAAGTAAATTTTTATTCTAGAACAATTTGGCTAAATAATGTTCGACCAAACGGTAGTTAGCATGATAGTATTAGCTCCTTCCCTTAAATATTAATCTGTATTTGAATTTCATTACAGTCTACAGTTGGAAGCTTAGCAGAAGTCAAACTGGTCTCTCATCAACTGCAGTCAATGCTATAAACAATATAGTTTCAAACACAGAAGATCTCTTCGAAGGCTACTACGATGACACTGACCAGACAGTCAATGGATGCTTCCACTACCCAGAATTCGATCAACTACCTCCGTCCATTGAGTTGCTTGGTCCATGTGATGAATCCATAACGGCTAAGTCCAACTTCAACGTGGAGGGCGTAAGTTATACCAATTACTGTTTTACTAAATAACTTTTTAACAGCTATGGATTCATACTTGACTAAATCATATACCCACACACATTGAAAATTTTTGATGTTAATTACTTGAAATTCTTTTAGTTCAAATGTTTAAACCATTTACAATTTACTCGAAAATACATCTCTAATCGAGATCGATGTAAATATATTATCATACATATATACGAGTAATAATAGTCAAAAGAATTAAAATATCACATTTCACATAATTCAATAAAATTCAATTAATATAAATATATTCTCATATTATACTACTTTTGTTTCTCTAATTATACTAATTTTGTTTGTATCTTTTAATGGTGTGCAATAAAGAATATTATTATTATTATTAATATAACTCTATGAAATGTTGACAGTATCTCGGCAGATGGTATGAAATAGCCAGCTACCCTCAAGCCTTCCAAGAAGGCACCTGTGCACGCGCTGAGTACACCCTAAGAGCAGGCTTTGTAAACGTTTTCAACTCTCAAGTCGTCAACAGAACACTTGATGTCCAGACTGCGACAGCTGTCGTCGCTTCTACTGATGGCAGTGGTCTCCTGAACGTCACTTTCCAATTGAGTAATGGCGGTGAGTAAAAAAAAATTATACTCCTCTATTGCTCCTAATATTATTGTTATTATATATGTATAGTACTTAAAAACATTGTTTGTTTTTTTTTAAGATCTTAAGATTTTTCGTCAAAACGCTGTTTTTTTTTTACTGCAATACAAATAACGTCGACATTCTCAATCTTGTTATGTTCATATGTATTATTGTTGATTGTTCAGTTATTGTATTTATGTATTTTTTACTGTATGTACCAGTTTTAATATTACTTTATTTTTCAGTGACTAACGTAGTCAACTACTATGTGCTCGAAACTGACTACAACACCTTCGCCCTCGTATACAGCTGTCGTACCTTACCTAGTGGTAATCGACAAGGTAACAATTATAATATAATTCAAAATACTCGCATATAATTATAATTTATATGCTACTAAGCCTGTACGTCAGTTAATTTAACAACAACTTATTTAATTTACACGTTGACTCGATTAGATAAATCTCAATCAATCAATCAAGCAATCAATCTCAATCATAATGTTATCCATGTATAAATACTTATTATATATACTATGCGGCTGGGTACCTTTTATATTAAAACAGAAAAATAAAAATATAGTATCTGTAGCTTTTATTCAAACTCTAAAACACAAAGCAGTTTGATCAGCATTGCGTTTATTAGTTTTAAATAGGATTTTTTTATTACAACATAATTTTGTTTGCTCGCATACGAATCAAAATCGACTTCAATCGACGTCGACAAGTAATACAACGTCATCAAAAAATACGCATCAGATCTCAATCAAGTATGGTACCACAGACAAGCACCAGCTTTCGATTTAGAAAAAAGTCATCAAAATCGGTATACCTACTAAAAAGTTACGAGGTAACACCCAAAAAAATAGTCGAATTGGGAGATTCCTCCTTTTTCGAACCTGGTTAAAATATAAAATACGTAGTTCATCATCATCATTATAGCCTATAGGCTGTAATGATGATGATGAACTACGTACATCATCATCATTACAGTCCACTGCTGGACATAGGCCTCCACAAGTTTACGCCAAAAATAACGTGAACTCATGTGCTTTGCCCATAGTCACAATGCTGGGCAGGCGGGTGAATACGTAGGTAATTTGTTACAAAATTTTACCGGTCCCATTAAAGTAGTTAGTATACAGTATTAGCATCCGACTGATTCTGGCTGGATCTTAACTCTAGAACGGTAAGATCGATTTCAATTTTTACGCAGTAGCGATTTATTTGCCGTAGTTCTTAGCTATGTTTGTTAAAAATCTCTCTCCAAAAAAAGCTCATTTCTAAAGTGAGGGCTAAGGCATAAAATTAAATTATTGCATGCAATTTTATTATTTTTTTAATTTAATAGTTATATTATATCGTTTGTACGTTCTATTCCAGTCACCAGCTGGCAGCTCTCCCGTACACCAACTATGCCGCCTGCAGCTTTGCCTATCATTAACAATATCATCAACAGCACACAAGGTCTAAATCAGGATTATTACCAGCCCACTGATCAGTCTCCAGAAGCCTGCTTCTACATACCAAACGTGAACAGGAATGAGACACCAAGGTTCAGAGGACAGTGTGAGAATATTCAGGGCGTGCAAGGTTTTGATATTCAAAGGGTAAGATTATAAGAGATTTTTATTAATAAGACGTATAAAACATTGGTCAATGGTAGGGGAAAATACACATTTTTTTTCATATTAATTGTAATGTAATTACAAAGAAGGTTCTATAGGTAGTATCACTAAATTTTCAAATTTGTATTGTCAAAGAATAACGATAGAAATGAAACTGGCAGTATTTTAGGAGATATTTTAAGACGTATACCAATCTACAGTCTAGATCTGGTTAATTACCCATTGATTTTACGGTAAAGACCTTTTCCCAACTTCTACTTTTAATCTCATACTTTTGCAGAATGTTACAAAACAATGCAGTTTGTTGTAGCATTAATCAGAGCATATATCTGATACTAGATAATATATAACGGCGTGCTTTAGTGCCGGCTTGTTTTTACAACAACATTATAATAGTGTACTTATGTGCAAAAATACATAATGAATTTTCTCGTAGACATCTTTTAATAATTAAAAGCCCTTGCGTTGAAAACTTTGGCTCAACTTTCAGTAGCAAAATATCTAAGATGAAAACCCATACTAACACATATTTCGAAAGTAATAAACAACCATATTTAAAATTTCAGTTCGTCGGATGGTGGCACGAAGTCGAAAGCTACCCATCTGATTATGATAGGGGAACCTGCTATAGTTCAGAAGTCATTCAAAGTGGTAATAATTACATTATGGTAGATACCGGTATTTTTGATACAAGAGCTGACGTAAATACTAGCACATTGACCGCAGACAGTAATGGAAGATTAACCAAAACCGGTAGTAATGGACAGACTACGGGTGAGTCTTTTTGAAAATATTTAGTACTAAGTAATGCTTTAATTTCTTATTTCTATTAAATAATAATTTCTAATAATAATTTGGTGACGCGTTGGCGCAGCGGTCACAGCACTGGCTGTTGCGCTGTCGGTCGCGGATTCGATCCCCGCTCACGGCGGACATTTTGTATTGGCCATATAGATGTTTATCGTGGTCTGGGCGTTTATGCTTGTGCATTGCGTGTGTTTCCGGACTCCGACACAGGAGAAAATCCTACTGGGGGCCGTTGAGTGTGAAGCATTTATCATTTATAATAATAGTATTCTTATATTAAATATAAAGCAATTCGATAAAAAATTATTTAACACTGAATTCATTTCATCTAACCTTTTATTTTAACATGTGGTAAAATATGAAATAAATATGTAATATTAAATATTTCAGATGTTTGGGTGTTGGCTACTGATTACGAGACTTACGCGCTTCTTTACTCGTGTGAAAACGACACAGATGAATACAGACGTAGTAAGTGATCTTTTCCTATCTGATCAAAACTACTACAATTTACTTAATAATACTATAATTTAGTAGTAAGTGATCTTTTCCTATTTGATCAAAAAATACTACAATTTACTTAATAATACTATAATTTACTTTGGAAAAGAATTAGTAATAATAAGAAGGTACTAGTGTCTAAAATTACACATACTGGCCGACATGCTTATTATTTGGAACTTATAATGCCGACCGATAGCGGGATAACCATCTAACTGCTGGCTTTGAAATACACATGCCGAAGACGGGACGGAAGGGAAAGGAAGCCGGGACGACAAAGCCAGCCCTGCGGTCACCAACCCGCCTGCCCAGCGTGGTGACTATGGGCAAAACACATGAGTACACGCCATTTTTGGCGTGAACTTGTGGAGGCCTATGTCCAGCAATGGACTGTGATAGGCTGAAATGATGATGATGAATGATGAATTGTTGTTCAGTTCGCAGAGTTTAAAGCTTAATTTACTCCTTATAACATCAGCTATCTTCCAGTGAAAGTCCTGTTAAAATCGGTCTAGTCATTTCAGAGATTAGCCTGAACAAAGACATACAGACAGACAAAAATTATAAAAAATGTTATTTTGGTATATGTGCCGTATATACATCCATATGCATTTAGTAAAAAGTGGTTATTTATATTACAAACAGACACTGACATTTTATTTATTTGTAAAATTATCAATTTTAGTATGGAGCGCTAAATACAGCAAAACTCGTGAGCTCTCCGCATCAGCTCAAAATGCCATGAGCTCTGTTATACAAGCCACTGAAACCCTTGAGCCACAGTTCTACTTGCCCGCGAACCTGTCGGATGAGGCGTGCTTCTATTACCCAGAACAAACTGGAAACCAGATCATATTGCCTGGACAATGTGACACTAATATAACTGTTGTGCAAAACTTCAACCCGGCCGAGGTACGTTCGTTGATACTCGTTAAAAGTAATTAATACCATAATGTAAACCATAAACAAAATCTCACAACTTTTTTTTGTATCACATATTCGGCAAACAAGCGTACGGCTCACCTGATTGTAAGAGATTACCGTAGCTTATAGACGCCTGCAATACCAGAAGCATCGCAAGCGCGTTGCCGACCCAATCCCCAATCCCCCAGGAGCTCTGGTCACCTTACTCACCAACAGGAACACAATACTGCTTGAAAGCAGTATTATTTAGCTGTGATCTTCTGTAAGGTCGAGGTACTACCCCAGTCGGGCTGCTCCATATTTTGAGCAGGAAATTCCTGCTGTATCCTACCTCAATTACAACTGTAGAAAGTACAATTTTCCCCAAAAGATTTTTACATAAACAGAATTTAATTTTAATAGATATACTGATTGGTTCCTTTCTAAAATAGGAAAGACATTATAACTACCACTCTGGTGTAATGGTGGCTCTGGTGTATGTCAACACCGATGGTGGATGGAAATTTGTATTCGTACAAATATTTATTTCGAGTAAGGATGTCGGTCCGTTTGGATCTCCCCACCGTGCCTTGGAAAGCACGTTAATCTTTGTGTCCCGTTTGCTATCATAAATACCTGATAGCAATCTTTACTCATATTAGGGAATATATCCACCAACCCGCAGTGGAGCAGCGTGGTGGATTAAGCTCCAATTCTTTTCCTACGTGGAGAAAGACTTCTATGCCCAGCAGTGGGATGATACAGCCTGAATCGTATAGACATAGAACATTTTTAATTTAATAATAAACTAATTCAATATGTGCTATAAACTAAAGTCAAGCTACTTCCAATACAGTACTCCGGCACATGGTATCAAATACAACGCTACCCTCAAATCCACGAAAATGGCACTTGTGTGGGTGCGCGCTACACACTCGACGAGAATACCGGTGTCGTCACAGTCCTCAACTGGCAAGTCACCAACGGTGTTCTGGACACAGTCGAGGGAACGGCTACCGTAAACTCCACTGATGGCAGCGCTAAACTGTTGGTCACCTTGCCGATTCGCAACACTGATGGTAAGATTTTATATGTTTTAACTAAACTATAAATTTCTCGAATGAAATTTAAATGTTTTTTTTTTTTTTTCTTTTTTTTTTACTAAACGAAACAAATGACGGGGCATGTTACATCTGAATAAGTGATTAAATAAAAGAAAAAATATTCTTGTTTATTATAGTATTTTGAAGTAAATTGTTGTCATTTTTACATTTTATTTAAATTTTATTTTATTTTTAGATCCAAACCCAGCCATGGTATCAATGGAACTATACGTTTTGACGACTGACTACACATCCTACGCTTTAGCCTATAGTTGTGTCAACATTGGACCATATAGAAGAGCCAGTAAGTATTGACGGAATTTAATAACTTCGTTTTAACTATCTGCAATTTCACAAGAGTCTATTTAAAATTATGTTGAATAAGAAAAGAAAAGTTACTGCTCGAAAGTTCACTATTTTTTGTATTAAATTCTAATAAAAGTCCGTTTCTGTATTTAATAAAAACTATTCGTTCTGCTCACGACCAAAAGCGTTTGTAATGCTTTACTTTGAACACGATATTTGCGATATTGAGCGGTTATGAGCAAAACGAATAGTTCTTTCTTCAATACCAGGCTTTGGACATTTTCAATAAAAGTGCTATTTTTAATTCAATTTTAATATTATATTCTTATCAATAGTTGGTGCATGGAAATTAAGTCGAACGCGGTCATTGACAACGGCAGGTAACAATTCTATAAATGAATACATGAATACGCGGGAAGAATTGTTCCAAAATTACTTCCAAAACGTTGAACAGAACGACGACTGCGACGAACCCAGTTCAGCAGTTTTATTCAGAAGCAGTATTATTATTTTATTAATATGTAGCATTTTACACCGTCTTTTATAGTAATTTTATGTACGTAATCATGGACGTTTAACTATCTGTCTGTATTTAAATTATAGGACACTGGTTAATGTTAAGTTATAAGAAAAATAACCTTTGGTACAAAATCGAATAAAATTTTCAACGCATTAAACACGAGTGTCATTATGTAATACCTAGAAAGATCAATCCTTTTTTAAGTGAAATGTTCCAATATGTACTTATAAGAAATTACGTGATTAATTTATTTAAATAAATTATTTATATTTTACAGAATGGTTTTATTTTCATATTTTTCTCATTTACACTTAAACTTCTGCCTTATTATTAAGAATCAAAATAGTTAAAATAAACAATGGTTCTGCGGTGGGTCAGTAGATTCATGAAATTTCGTAATTTCTTAAGCTTAATTTTCGTAACAGAAAAATTCATCAGAATAATTCGTCATTTTTGAAATTGATTTTGTATCCAGGAGCACTCAGAGAATCAAGGAATTCAAATGAATATGCGGTCATCTTACTCCATTACTTAGTTGATAGATGTATACTCCATTAATTCTCCCTCAACATTGGCAAGCATATCCAAGTTGATTCTTGCGGCTAGGTCGTTTCGCGAAGTCAAAATTGCTCTTTCACATAGCCATGAGTTCTCACGATTTAATAATTGCTAAAATATAGGATAATGAATGACGCTCAAGATCAGCTGTTAGTCGTGCCTCTCTTTCTTTACTGGATTTCAGTGATCGAGACGCAGCCGTGCGGATGCGTTGACCGTTGTGAGCTCAAGCAAGACTCTCTTTTAGTAAAGGTCTCTGAAACTCGTGACAACGTATGGCGTTAACGATCATCTGTGAGGCGTGCATCCCCTTCTTGGCTGGTTTCCAGAGATCGAGACGCAGCCGAGTGACTACGCTGAGAGCTCAAGCCGGCCTCTCTTTCAGTAAATGTCTCAGAGACTCAAGACAACGTATGACGTTCACGATTAGCGCTCAATACCGTTTTCCTTGTCTCACTACTTTCCGAGATTCGGGACAACGTATGGCGTTCACGATCAACTTCTCGTCGAGAAGTTTTTTACATACCGCGGGCCGTAGCCTAGCGTTCTCGAGTCGCAGAGAATATCGCCTAACGATCTCCATTAGATTCTTGGGATATAATCGTCCAGTCATCCTTTTAGCTTCTCTTGAGTACGGAGAGAGATTCGATCTTTGTTTACAAATACATCGTCAACCAACACTTGTCCAACATTAGATTTTTAAATTAAATCTCTAAGCAAAAATGAAGGCAAGCTTATTTATTGCTTTTATTACTTTTTGGAACGAAGTTCCTTACGGCAGGCTTGACATTGGCTGGGCGAGCGAACTGAAAAAAATGTGACACTACAAAAAGTAAGAAAAATATATAACGGAAGTGACGTAATATCAGTTACACGACTGTATAATATGATGTTTGTCAAACTAAAATATTACTAGTAAACTTTTTGTTTTAAATTATTTATGTAATTTTATACTGCCGAAAAAAATAAATAAAGCTATATGTTTTTTTTATTTCACTTAATAGTTTGGATTATTATTATTATTATTATTTTGTTTGATGTATTTTATTTTACAGTATTTGTTATTTTTTAAAATACTAAATTTCCTAAATACCTACTTTTATGTACTTAATTAACAACCAATCAACAAAATTAAAAAAAAAATCAAGAACTAGAAAATATATACAAAATTCAACATTTTTTTTTTCCAAATAGTGATGCTTCTATACTATCCGAAGGAACTTCGTTCCTACCTGGTGTCCCACGACACCACTTATTTTTTTTATTTTTTTTTTGAGAAGACTGGGCCACGGACGAATAACCATACGATAACTCTTACACAACAACTTTTTTTCACCATCGCGATGTAGAATATAGTCAACGCCGTGTCAAGTTATTTAGTACGAATTAGAGTCGGTAACATTATTTTTGATGGCTTGGTTATTGCAGTGAATTGTAACATTTCACCATCGCTATGTAGAACACTATTAGCGTCATCTAGTTTATTTAATATGATGATGAAATACGCTATAGCATATAGACACTATTTTTGTAAGGTTTTAGTTTTTCACGGAATCTCGTTATTTTATGTATTTTTTTAAATTTATATATTGTTTTATTATATGATGATACCGGCAATAACAATACTTAATTAGGTGCATAATTTGTATAATAAGATGCTTAGGTAATTAAAGTTTTTTAACTATCTTACGGGAACTCTTTAATTTTTCGGGACCAAAAATATCATATTTGTTGACCAGGGATATAAAGCTATGACCATACAAGATTTCATTTAATTCGATTCAGTTGTTTCGGAGATTAGCCCGTATAAACAGACAGACAGACAAACAGACAAACACAGAAACAAAAATTTAAAAAAAAAATCTAAATTGGTTCTATTTCACTTCAGATACCAAAAGTGTATACGAGTACTGTCAGTCAACAAAAGAGTACTATATAATAAAGTTACCTAAACTTTGAACTACTCTTTTTTCATTACTTGATTTTTTAATGTATAAACTAACTGTGCCCCGCGGTTCCACACGCGTCAATTTGAGGAAAAAAGCCTTTCTCGGGAGATGGACTAATCACATTTGTTTCTTTCACTTATTCATTATTTTGCTACGATGTTATTTTAAAACTGCGTTATCTCCTAAGATATTCATTGAAATCGAATGATGTAAAGGGCAATTTTGCTTTAAATTAAATACTTGCGATGAATAACGTATTTATTTAGATAAGGATTAATATAATGTTCATAAAAACACCTTCGCAAATAATGCATTATTTTAAAACAAATTTGGTTAGCTTATAAAAGTTATAGTGAGCCAACCTCTAAAGACATATGCTGTAGCGGATTTTTTTTAAAACTTTTAAAGGGAAACAATTCTGTTATACATGATTTTTGCGCAACTTTAACTGTTTACGCAGCGCAGTGAAAGCTTTCCAAAGGAAAAAACCCACCGATTTTGAAATATTCTTCATTGGTGCTTCGCTCCTATTAGTCTTAGGGTAATGTTATATAGCCTATAGCCTTCCTCAATAAATGGGCTATCTAAAAATGAAAGAATTTTTCAAATCAAACCAGTAGTTCCAGATATTAGTGTGTTTAAGCAAAAAAAAAATAAACAAACTTTTTAGTTTTATGTTATTAGTATTAATAATAATAAAAACCTATATTTTAAACATTATACGTTAAATAGTTACGACTTTTTTTTTCTACTTCTGCACAAAAACTATAATTTATTTTTTATTGTAATATCAATACGTTTTTGACGTTACACAATTTATTTGTTATAATTTTAACCATAAACAAGTTTAAAAAAGGTAATTTAAAACTAATTTATACTGTGGCAACACTTAATTTAATCAATCATTCAGAAAATCATTCATTTATTCATCATTCTATCAATTCATTTTTCCCGATTTACGGATAGCATGTAATGGGTGTGAGAAAATCACATTTTTTTTACATGAATAACGATATAATTTGTTAATATACGTGTTAATTTACCTCGCATTTAACCTATTAACAATGGCCGGAAACGAAGATCGAACCGGTCCCGTGCCTCAAGATGAAAATGCAGCAGAGAATCTGAAAAACGAAGCTAATGAATTTTTTAAACGTGAGTTTTCCAAATCAATAATCTGAATTAAAACGTTTCGTTTATCGAATAAATGTACATTTATATGACTCTCTACTTAAAGTTAGACTTGATTGTCATTTTTTTTTATTTAAACTATAATTAGATATAATTATAACCTTCTTTACAGGGCAAAACTACAATCGTGCTATTGAATTATACAGTCAGGCTATTGAAAAAAATCCCACGAGCGCAGTGTACTATGCAAATAGGAGTATATCTAATTTAAGATTAGAGAATTTCGGATATGCTCTGAATGATGCATCGAAAGCTATAGAGTTAGATAAATTTTACACCAAAGCCTATTACAGACGAGCGGCAGCTTATATGGCTTTAGGCAAGTACAAGTTAGCGCTCAAAGACTTTGAATATGTAAGTATTCATTTTGTTTTCTTAATATGCTTGTAAGCGAAAATGATTACAACATGAAAATGTTGAAATTAGGGAAAAATTCTTGATTTCGGACTATTAAATTCATTTATAACATGCACTCTTTTAGATTGATTAGATATATACCATATATAATTCTCTTGTGTTCCCTTGCGGCTTTTACCAGCTTTGGGTTCACTATTGTTCTAGAGGTGCCTGTGTCGAGTCATTTTGCAATCCGTCCCATTAATAGTTCCCTGAATCGCAAGACTATTCTCGCTGCATGCCTGGGAGATAACAGTTATTGGGGCTTCCTCCGTGTCAGCCAGTACTCGCCCCTTAGTCCTGGCTTTTATTCGTTTCCCTGCTCCCGTGCAAGGGACGAAGCCCCTTGTTTCTTCAGCTCCTCTATTTGTTCCTTGATCCTTTTCATCCTTGCTATCTGGGTCTCCTTCTGCGGGCAGTTGAGCTGAAGATGACCCCTTTCGCCGGTATATGATATATTATCTCATGGTATATAAATGAAAATAGTTCAATAATCATAATAGTAAAAAAATAAAAGAAAACACTGCCAATTAAATTAAAGTTAATAGCAAAAACAGTTTTAGTAATCAAATCGAGAAACAAACATTTTATACCAAAAGTTTTAAATAATGCTTAATGCTTGTAATCTCGTACATAAAATATTTAAAGACAAACCGTACAGAATTTATATTATTATTATTTGCAAGACCAATGTATTCCACAAATTAAATATTGTTGAATATTCGAGGACCCTTTCTGGGTATAAGCTTAGATATAATGTATATATTTATTTTTTCGGGTTGTCTGGAAGAAATGGCTAACTAGCCATAAGACCGCCTCTTGTACTACACATTCTTAAGTTGTCTGTATTATTATTATTTTGTATTTGCATATTGTGGTGTACAATAAAGAGTAAATAAATAAATATTTATAGAAATTGTATAGCTTAACTGCTATATAGATATTTTGTTTGGAATCATTACAGCCTATACAGTCCACTGCTGGACATAGGCCTCCACAAGTTTACGCCAAAAATAACGTGAACTCATGTGTTTTGCCCATAGTCACCACGCTGGGCAGGCGGGTTGGTGACCGCAGTACTGGCTTTGTCTTTGGCCTGTGTATTTCAAAGCCAGCAGTTGGATGGTTATCCCGCCATCGGTCGGCTTCTTAAGTTCCAAGGTGGTTGTGGAACCTTGTTATCCCTTAGTCGCCTCTTACGACACCCACGGGAAGAGAAGGGAAGGGTTGTTTGGAAAATAAAGCTTTATTATTATTATTATTATTTATAAGTAAATTTAGAGCCGGTTGTTTGTTCATTTATACTGCAAAAACTATTGAACCTATCGGAATAATACTTATACCATAAGATGCAACATGGTCCGGAGAAGGTTGTAGTATATGATATGTTAGTGATTACTTATCGTTTAAAAAGAATGGATGGACAGAGGTTGCTAGTTTTAAATATTTGGGGATGAATTATAATACTTATTATATTATCTTAAATATTCGTTAAAACAATTATCTACATTAATGATAATGTTTTAGTATGAGCCTATTCTGTTAACGCTTTAATAACACTTAATTTATATATATTATTTAACCCTCAATTCACTAGGTGAAATCTCTCGTGACTCGTGACTCATATATTTTCTAAGTGTGGTTTCCTCAAATAAAACATTTTTTTTAATATAATTTTTTTATTATTTTTTTTAGTTAAGGCATTAGAAAAAATTAACAAAACTAGACAAACTTCTGAGATCCTCTTAAAAATTAAATAAACTTATTTTAACAGTTCTCAAAAGACAAAGGTATTTTCAAACCTAAACAAAACTAACAAAAATTTGTAACAAATATATCTTTTTAACTTTTTTAGACTCTCAAAGGTAACGAAACAAAAATAAGAAAACAAAAATGTAGGCTTCTATACAAAAAAAAAAAACTGGCAATGGGTTTTGCCACTGCTTATAGGCAACGTCGTCATACCTTTTTTGAGCAAGTCAAACATACTGGCTTTTGGTGCGGCCATTTGGTGCACAGATGTGCAGTCTTTGTTCTCTTTTTGTAATGGCAAAAATAGCAATATTTTCTTTCTGTCCGGGATAGCTTGTTTCTGGATTCAGAGTAGCTTGCATCTTCAGGTATTTCTTTTATTCAAGACAGATTAAATCGAACTGCGAATTTGGCATGGCAAATGTGTACTGTGTAGACGTGTCATCAAATTACTTTGATTTAAGTTTTCTGCAATGCTTTTTAGAAAATTCAATCTTTTCAGCTTTGGTACATCACTTTGGCTTTCATAGATGACTTGTGCATTGCAACATGCCATATCAACGACCCTGAAGAACACAGCCATAGGCCAACGCGTCGTTCTTCTACTGCATGAGTACACGGAGCACTTTTGGTCAACCATATCTACGCCTCCTTTGGTCGACTTGTAATACATTATTACTTCAGGTTTTCCAGTAATGTTGTCAATTTTATTGTCATGGTGCATGGAGGAGTACAGCACAACAGCTTAATTTTTTTTGGGGACATAGCTGACAGAGTACACTCTTTGGTAAATCCAAATACAGAAGATTCAACAGGCCGGTCTTTGTTCGGGAGAAATTCTTTTGGAATGACTCTCTTGTTTTTCTTGAGTGTACCTACTGTTGTCAAGCCTCTTTCCTTCAACTCTTGAAGTATCTCCATTGAGGAATACCAGTTGTCTGTGGTAACATTGATGTTTGTGTTGAAAATGGGCTTACACAAGCGAAGCGTGGCCTGCGTTGGTACTGATTTCTTTTTCTCTTCTTCTGTCAAACCAAAGCCATCGGAACCTTTTCCGGTATATAAGTAGATGTTGTAAATATAGAATTTTTCAAAATGTACTAAGCACTGCATCTTCAAACCATATTTCCCCGGCATATTGGCGGGAATTCTATGAGCGTTTCATCAACGGTCGCGTTAGTGCCTATGGAATGATTGTTTTGACTATTTTTTACAAATGCTTGTAATATGTCAGTGATCGGGTCTTCGGGTTTCACGGTCAGAAGTATCATCAAAGCGAAGCGTCAAGAGAAATGCCATGAATCTGTTTTTGGACATAGATGCTCTGAATATTTCACGCCCAGTACCGTCAGTTGCAAATAATGATAGAACGCTTTCTCTGTTAGATTTAAAAATAGCAGAATAAATAAGCAAGGCTAGAAAACTTTTCAATTCGACAGAATTAGTTAGTCTGTCTAAAAGCAAAATCTTTTGGTTATTTCGTTTATAACTCCTCAAGCTTTTTATTTGTCCAAATCAAAACGGTATTTAGCATTTTTTGATCGAATATTAACTGGAATGTATCAATCGGACCAAGAGGTCCTTGAGCTGCAGGCCTGACTCTAGGAACTTGAACCACATTATGTGGCTGCAGTACGCATATTTCGGGCGGGAGGTAATCGTGACCACTTGAATGGATCTTTTCCGTAGTAGTAGTTTTGACTTTGTGCAGGTATCGATTGATTCACCTGACATCGCTTATAGTCGCACTAGTCGCTAAAACGTTAAAATTATAATAGTTTAAAATTTCAATGTGAGTCCAGTGGACTCAGGAAGTGAATTAAGGGTTAAGGACTTTTACACAACAAGTACATGCCAGATCCTCAAGTTAGCTATACAAATTTATGTTAACAAACTGCAAAGTTAAAATCAAAATTTTCTTAAAATATTCGTCTTTTCAGGTGACCAAAGTTCGACCAAACGATCAAGACGCGAAAATGAAGTACAATGAATGCAATAAAATAGTTAAAAAAATTGCATTTGAGAAGGCGATCTCGGTAGATAAAAAAGAAGTTAATATCGCTGAAACAATAAACTTAGATGCTATGAGTAAGTCCAATATGTCGTTTTTTATAGTTTCCGGATAGATAGACTGTAGTCCTTATATCTATTAAATAAATCTCTATTTTATTGTACACTAAGACTTGCCCAGCGTGGTGACTATGTGAAACACATGAGTTCACGCCATTTTTGGCGCGAACTTATGGAGGCCTATGTCCAGCAGTGGACTGCGATAGGCTGTCCGTCTTCGGCCTGTGTATCTCAATGCCAGCAGTTGGATAGTTATCCCGCCATCCGACTTAGTCTAATTAAAAAAAAGTTATACCTTTTCCGCAAGCGACGTTGCCCGGTAAAACTTCGTTCTCGGGGCTGGTCAGCGTTAACGTTTCACGTAATTTCACTCCTCATAATTTTTGAAATAAAACTAGCCGCGTTGGCCACTTTTTGTTATGGGAAAATCTTATGGGTTGGTGTTACCAACATTCAAATTTTAATACTAAAAGTGTTAAGTTTTCACTTCTATCAGCAGTCTCTATAACTACCAATTTTTTTACCATAATACTTATTTAGTTTCTTAAGGAAAAAATTGTTGTTCGTTATGAGTATAAATGAAAAGTATGTATTTTTTATTTAATTAATATAATATTTAAAAATTGTAGCTATTGAAGATGAATATGAAGGTCCAAGCCTCGAAGACGGCAAGGTGACTCTGAAATTTATCAAAGATTTGATGGAGTACTACAAAGCACAGAAGAAACTTCACAAGAAGTATGCTTACAAAGTATGATTTTTTTTTCTTTATTGACATAAAAGTTTCATTAGTTTGTGTTCCAAAGCAATCAAAATTCATTTCTAATTTTAATAAGGAATCCACTAAACTGTAGATAGACAAAATTAGTATTTGTAAAAAAATATATTTATATCAGTACTTTTTACTCAAGTTCAGCAAAAAGGCTGAGGTTCTCAATTCAATTGTATTTTTTTTTTTTTGTGTTACTTTATAAATTTTTACTGGGTGTACCGATGTTGAAGATTGTTTTTGTAATCGAAAGATTTAATCTATAAAGTAAATATCCTCTAAATACTTTAAAAAGTTAAAACAAAAATAAATTGGATTAAAATTGGATGACAGATGATAATTCTGGTTTTACATTGGATGACATCCATATTTGTATTATCGGGAAATTTCTTAAATTTCCTGTTATATGTTCTACATAGCAGGATGTTTACATTTAACTTTCGGTAATAACAGCCTAAATAAATAATTATAGCTTGAAGTCTTACATCAATATCTCATTCTCTTTATTTTTACTGAATTATTATTCTGTTTCCAGTATAACAGTTACTTATTATAAATTGCAAGATTAAAATGATAATGCTAATTGAAGTTTGGCATTTAACCAATAACATTTTAACTGGATTTTTTTAATTCTAAACTAAAGCATTTTCGTAGTACTTTTAATCAAAATTTATTTGTTTAATGTTTGTGTAATGTGTAGTTTTGTTTTAAAGACTCTAAAATAAAGAATGTCTAGCAATTATCGATAAACAAATTATTAAAATCAAATAATTTAAATTAATTTAAAGAAAACATTTTGTATCTATAATTAAAAATGTATCTTTACAGAAATAGTCTCAAATGTTCATTACATTGTTTTCCAATTTATTTCAGATCCTTCTAGACGTGAAAGCATATTTCCAAAAGCAGCCATCTTTAGTTGACATAAAAGTACCAGATGATAAAAAGTTCACAGTATGCGGTGACATACACGGTCAATTCTATGATTTAATGAACATTTTTAAATTAAATGGATTACCGTCAGACACAAATCCATATTTGTTTAATGGAGACTTTGTGGATCGAGGATCATTCAGTGTTGAGTGTATATTCACACTGTTTAGTTTTAAACTATTGTATCCAGATCACTTCTTCATGTCTCGCGGTAAGCTTATGTAAATTTTTCTATTTTATATACTTATTTCTGGCAGAAAATTTTAGATACACTTTATGCAATCTCTCTTAGGACCTGTTTCAGTTAACGTTAATGCTATTTGATGTAAGATGGTATCCATTAGATAAAAGTAGATAAAAGTTTGTTTGTTATATTATATTACTCCTTTTTACATTCGAATTGTACTTTGTAATATTTCTATTCACTATCTCTGAATTTAGAAATGGATATTTATTTATTGAGGTGAAACAAGCTCTGATAGGATATTTTTCCTTCTACCTTTAACGTTACTGTTTAATTTATTCGCAGGATAGATTTTATTCACAATCAAAGAAAAACAATATAATTTTTTTTTTTTTTTTTGTATAGCTACAAACTACATATTTTTAATATTAGTATAATTATTATTAATATTCTCGTTATATCATTTTTTTTTTATTTTTATTAAAAGCTGATCTGTTTTATAACGGAGATTGGTGATAATACTAGGACACAGTTTTTAAAACTAACTGTAGTCCATTATACACATGTACATATCTGTACCATGTCATTTGTTCCAAATAAAAATATTTTTATTTAATCATAATTATTATTATTTCACAGGTAACCACGAGACACTTGATATGAACCGAGTGTATGGTTTCCGAGGAGAGGTGACATCTAAATACACATCTCAGATGGCAGATTTATTCACCGAGCTCTACAATTGGCTACCGCTGGCACATTGTATCAACAATAGAGTATTGGTGATGCACGGCGGACTATTTTCTAAGGATGACATCACGCTCGAGGATATCAGAAACGTTGACCGAAACAAACAGCCTCCGGAAGATGGTTAGTGCTTTGTTACATATATGTATATGTACTGTACTTAGTGTAAATTTAAAATGAGGTGTTCAATATAGTTGCAAATCATATTATTTAATAAATCATTGTTAATTTTTTTCGTCAACTTACGTTGTATTACTTGTCTATGTAATTGAAGTCGATTTTTTTCATTTGCGAGCAAACACATTAATTCTACGCCCGCACCTATTTTTTATATTGTGTAGTCTCATCATCATCATCATCATCATCATCATTATTATCATCATCATTTCAGCCTAATACAGTCCACTGCTGGACATAGACCTCCATAAGTCGCGCCAACAATGGCGTGAACTCATGTGTTTTGCCCATAGTCACCATGTTGGTCAGGCGGGTTGGTGAAGGCTGGCTTTGTCGTACCGGAAACGCTGCTGCCCGTCTTCGGTCTGTGTATTTTAAAGCCAGCTGTTTGATGGTTATCCCGCCATCGGTCGGCCTTTTTAGTTCCAAGGTGGTAGTGGAACTGTGTTATCCCTTAGTCACCTCTTACGACACCTACGGTAAGAGAGGGGGTGGCTACATTCTCACTGCCGTAACCACACAGGGTAATGCATTATGTAATCTGCAAGTAGTAAATAACTCCACTTTTATATATATTTATGCATGCAATAAAATATATTATAACGTTTTAGGTATAATGTGTGAACTACTCTGGTCGGATCCACAACCCATGGCAGGCAGGTCTCCATCCAAACGAGGTGTTGGATGTCAATTTGGACCGGATGTCACAGCGGCTTTCCTCCAGAAGAATGGTTTGGATTACATAATAAGAAGCCATGAAGTTAAGAATGATGGATATGAAGTAGCTCACGATGGAAAATGTATTACTGTGTTCTCTGCGCCTAATTATTGGTAAGTTTAAATTTTTGGATTGAAATTCTACACAGTGCAGTTGTCTCGCTAAGCAATAAAAGGGAGTATGCTTAGCGAAATATTGTACGTATTTTTTCTAGGCTTTGTACAAAAGATCAGTCAAAAAGAAGCAAGTCTCACAAGATTGGTTTCCAGTTTGGCGTAAATACAACTCCTGTAACATAAAACCATGTTGCAAAGCTTAAAATCTATTTGGGGGTTAAACTATGTGCTTAATTTTTTTTTTTCATAAAGTTTAATATATGTATAGTATATAAGACATTAGTTGATTACTTAAAATTGGAATCGGAAAATTATACAATGTGTTGCTCTGAAAAAACAAAGATTTTATTATACAATTTTTCTTTATACATTATGATACAAAAATAAATTATAAAAATTCTTAACCTCCCTGAAAAAACAAAGAAACGACATTAAAAGTTATTTACCAATTCCTATACATAAAATTGAAATTAAATATTTCTTTTATATGTGGCTATTATGGAGTGTTAAAAATCTCTTTTTAAAACAATACATATTACTACTGCTATAAAAAAGTACTATACAAATATATTTACAAACAAAGGAATATATTCCTTTATAAGTATACACATGTTGTTCCCTTTATGCCTCACGATTGTATCAATTCTTTATATGGCCATCACATTTATGAAAATTAAGATCAAGTTTAAGTTTTAATTGAAAGCCTAGAAGTAAATCACGCAACGGCTGCTGAATCTATTATCAGATTGACACATAAATTTATCTTACGGTGATAAAAATACAATTTTTATTTTCAGTGACACAATGGGTAATCTTGGTGCTTTTATCACAATGAATGGCAAAGATTTGAAACCACACTTTACTTCTTATGAAGCCGTGGTAAGTTGACGGTTATTTTTATTTATTACTTTACATTAAATCACGTTTTATTCATTCATACATTGTATTAGAATATCAATGCTACTTATGCTAACTAGTTCATCAAATATATTTTTTTTTAATATCATATCAAAAATTGACCGTTCCAGCGGGGATCGAATCTGTATCTACGACTATCCGTGTTTGACATCAATAAATAGTACGTATTAACAATAGCATGGTGTCGTCTCCTGTCAAAGATTTTCATTGTAATATGAAATTTAAATAGTTACGGGTTCTGTAACAATCATCATCAAATTATGAATTTCGATCTAGCGGGTACATCGTTCCATAGCTTAATTGGCTAGAGCACCGACAGAATCAGGAGATCGGAGAATCAGGTTCGATCCCCGCTGGACGGTCAATTTTAGATATAATAAAAAAAATGTTTAGAATTCCCTTATGTAACACAAAAATAAATAGTGCATCAAATATTTATTATATGTTATTATTTATTTAAATAAATATAGATTTTGAACAACAATACAGACATAAAAGTCAGACATGAATAAAGACACTGTTCTATGTTATACGAACATTGTTTTTTACCCTTGAATATGCTTACTGCTGAATCATGGCACATAGTGTTATGCTTTATAGCCAATAGGCTAATAAACTCATCATATTGAACCAACCCGTTAAACCATACACTACAGCAAGTATATTTTTCTACAATTTTAATTTTTGCATATCACACTACACTTGTTAATAAATAATTATCACACACACAACGGCCCACCACTATGATTTACTCATCTGTCTGGTCTGGAATGACAATACACAACACAAACAACTAGGCCACGGCGATACAAATGTTTTACCATAATCGATGCAGCCTATAATATCCCATAGCTGGGTATAGGCCTCTTTCTCGATATATGACAAGGGTCGGAGTTTAATCCACCACGCTGTTACACTGCGGATTGGCGGATATATTGCCTACTATGAGTTACGATCGCTATCCAGTATGTATGATAATAACTGAAACTAGCGATATCCACAAGGACAGACAACCAGACCGGAAATAAATACAAATATCCACTACAAGCGGAAATCAAAACCGTGACCGCCTACACACACTTACACCAAAGCGGTCGGTTTTTCCATATGCGTGGATCGGACCTGCGACTGTCGAATGTGTGAAAGTTTCGCCAACGCGTCGTGTATTTCAGACTATATGTATATTGCAAATGATATAATAATTATTATTATTTCCAGCCTCACCCAGACGTCAAACCAATGGCATACGCTCATTCGCTACTGAGCATGTTCTGTCAATGATCCGAGGAGCTATTGTCAAGTTACGACGTCGACTCGTTGTCGTAAACAAGATCAGACGTCACTTGGCAATTTCCCTGCAATAACTTAGCAATACCTTTACAAAACCTTAGCAGTACAATCCAAAATCTCTATCACTTCCTGGTAGTCACGACAACTTGATTTCATAGATGAACGGAGTCCGTTGTAAGTGTACATAATCATTTTTATACCTTTCCGCTAAAGGTGATTCAGGCAGAGCCTTATCTTGTATGAAGTGCTGTAATAAAATTGTAATATTCAAATGTATGTGATTTTAAAAGCCTTCAGTTTTTGTGTGTAGCGACATATAATGACGCAAATTTGAAAATTGCCTTTACAATGGATACTTGGATCTGTCCGATGTTTCTAATCCTATTATTTAAATTTTATGTTTGATAATCTAAATATGATAAGCATATTCTGAGGTGCTAATAATATTTCCCAGGAGTGTTTTACAATTTAAAAAAAGTATAAATACTGCTCACTTAGACCATTAAATAAACGTGACTTACTGTGTTTTGGGCAATTACAATTTTATGCATCTCAGTACATATTTGTTTAGAATATGGGACAGCGTTATGCAAGATAGATCCACTATTTTTATTACGTCTTATTTGCGTCTAAAAGCCGTTATGTATATTTTAACTATATGTCTAAGTCAGTAATGTAGTATGGGACAATATCTTCGTAATAAGACTGCGAATTTATTTAAAATATTTCAACTTTATGAAGATTTCCGTATTAACTATATTTAAAAATGTTTTACTGATTATTACTTTATTATAATTTTACTTGCGGAATTACTTTCGACTTTATTGTCAAGTACTATATTTTAGTATTACTGTTAATCATAGGCAAAGATGTATTAAAAATGATTTTATCATTTAACGTGTGTATCTAACATCTGTATTTTAATAGCTAATGTAAATGCGATGTTTATGAAGACACTAAATGCAGGTGTAATTTTATTTATTAATAGCACAATACTATACAGTTTAATTATAAAAACATGAATGGTTTTATACGTTATTGGATTATTTGGATAAATAAGAATACACATCTACATGTGAAGTAAATATGCGTTCATAATGTACTAAATAATATATAGCAAGGCTATTTCGTTTTTCAAATTATAACTATCATTGTCTTCAAAATTTTGATAGCAGAAACTAAACAAATCTAAAAAAATACTCTTTGTTTGTGATTTATGTACAAATGCATTTTTACACTGTATTCGCCGGTGTTGCCATTGTTTAGTTTTATTATTTTAATTTTATGTTTAAATGTTTTTTATTTACATATTCTGATATATATCCTATGTGCCACCACATTTACTATTTTCCATATATGACAAAGCATATTTTCTGTTAAAACAATAGCACTGCTGAACATCACAATAATATTTGTTTTTTTTTTCATTAGCGATAGGATTAGTACACAAAAACAATAATAATTATGAAATATGTGTATGAATAATATGTGCATTTCAATTCGTACCTTTGTATTCCAAATTGTATGTTATAAAAGATTTAATTTAAAAAAAAAACCTTAAATCTTGATATATAGGTTGGATACAAACAAGAGGCATAAAGTTTAAACTACATAAACTACATAATAATAATAATACTCTTTATTGTACACAACAATAATCAACACAATAACATATTAAAATACATATGTATCAATTCTAAGCTACATAAAAAAAAAGGTGTTTAGGCATAAGTTAAGTTTACAATTGAACTTAAACTAGTACGTTTATTTAACTTTATATTTTATACTAGCTTGCGTGGCGAACTCCGTACCCGCCCTTTTTGTGAATATAATAATTATGTATATCGAAATAAAATATAGCCTATCTATCAAGTTGGATCAAATTGCAAACGGTGTGACAACAAACAACGTGACGCATAATTTATATATATTAAGATATAGCTTATGGGGTATGTAGTATGTCATTTAAGCAACTCCTCTTTTTTTTATCCATCCTCTATATTACAATAAAAATACATTTTAAATCATAATAAGTGTTACCAATCTACCATTGTCTGTAATCATTAGCTTATCTGTAAGTTATCGAAGTACGTACGTTGTAATATAAACGTGAAATAAAATGATAGTAGTGTCCACGCTAGTCCATTTCAATAAAATATTTAAAAAATGAGCTATGAAAAGTAAATTTTGCGGAAAAAAACTGGCCAACAGCGAGTCGGACGCGCGCACCGAGGGTTCCGTACAAACAAAATCATTAAAAATATTTTTATTACATGATGTAACTAAAAATTTATACTTTTCGCAATTTTTCCTATATCTGCTTCGTACCAAATTTCGACATTCTGAGTTCACGGGAAGTAACCTGTAGGTTTTTGATTACCTTGCGATTAATCTGTAGGTTTTGATTACCTTGCGATTGTCGAAAATTTTCAGCATAAACGGCTGTGTCTTTTGTTTTCGTTGGCTTAGGATTTCATATCAGATTTTCATATGATATATTTTTAAACAATTTCTATTGGAATGTACTATGTGTAAAATCTCTTCTAATTTATAATAACTGTGAAGATAATAAGCAGTAAGTGCAGAATAGATGATAACGCATTTGCGCATTAATAATTGTCAATGATTGTTTAAGTAAATCAATAGAGATAAATTTTCATACTGCATTGTAATAGGCTAAATATACCACAAAACTCGTCTACAAAAAATGTATCTAATTATAAAAATAATATCATTGAAATAAAAGTAATGTAATAATAATGACAGTTATAATACTGATGATTTAATATTTACAAGAAATTTTATTTTAGTAAAAAAATTTCAATCATATCCTTAATTTAATGCTTGGTTTAAATTAAATTGTATTTTTATTTTACCTATTAAGTGGCTTATAGGCCTGTGAATTATATTTCAAGAAGAAACGGATTTGAAATAATTATCTTTTGAAATAAGGGTGTTTTCGGGAAGCAAGTAGCCTTCTATAATTTTTATTAGATATGCTGTAAATATACATAACTATAGATAAATGTGTCGTTTTATTTAATATCGTTTTTACTTTTGGCCTTATTTAATGGATCAGTTTTTTTTTATAATTAAAAATAAGAGAGTCGAGTTTCTAGCTTCATTTTGAAATTCTTATTCTTATATATAAAAATGAATCGCAAAATGTGTTGCTAAGCGCAAAACTCGAGAACGGTTGGACCGATTTCGCTAATTCTTTTTTTAAAATGTTCCTTGAAGTACGAGGATGGTTCTTACGGAGAGAAAAATTCTAAAAAAAAAAAATTTAAATTTCCTGAAAAAGTCTAAAAACCACACTTTTCTATACTCCCATACAAAAGATTTGTGATAATACTTAAAAGACAATTTGAACTTTAATACCATACGATAAAGTTTGTGTTAGGCGATACGAAGTTCGCCGGGTCAGCTAGTCAAAGAATAATATTCGCTTGAAAACATAAACCATACGTAAAATCTATATTTAATTCATTTTTAATTATAATTGTATTTGCTCGTAAACGAAAAAAAAAAAACTGACCCAATTTATATCGTTAAGAGCCATTTCACAATTTTACGCTCTGCAAGTTTAGGTAAATTTAGTCGCATCGCGCGAATCGTACGATCTTTGTGCTAGTAAGTATAGTGTGACAACCAAAAGACCATCTTGATCATTTTCTAATGTATAATAAAAATTAATAACTATGGTATAAAATGTTTTTTACATAATTAATTTGTTAAAAATTTCAAGTATGTTATATAACAACAGTCAATAAATTTAAAATAAAAATAAAAAATCAATTTTATGAAACAATTTTTTTTTAATTGATTTAGTTTTTTCAGTTTACGAATGATTCTAATATTTACGATATGAATAAAATAGCATTTTATGACATCGACACCGACAAACATATTAATTAACAAATAACAAGACAAACAGCTTGAAATGCATATTTGTATTAATAGTGTGAGAAAAGAAAATTAAATTATACATTTGTTTACAGAAATTATCATTATATTATTTTACAGTCATTTTCGTAATATGTTTATTTTATTATGAAAGTATCAAATGCGTTTTATCAGCTATAACAACAGGCGCTTGGCGCGTGTGAGCGAAAGAGACGGCTGCGCAGAATTTGGCGTCGACCTTACCTCTAAGAGCGCTAGCGCTCGACTGATTTACCGGGCTTGATGCGTGGTAATATATACTATCTTTTTATTATTTAATATAAAATTTATTAAAAATAATTACATCTTTTAATTATTTTTTTTGTATTCCTTAATGATGTAAGTTTACTTTGATGAAGATAGTTCGTTAAAATTTCTTAGTTTTCTAAGAAAAATATCGCCTTTAAAATTGTACTTATTTGGAAAATATTCGCAACTTTAAATTTTTTTTATCGTTTAATAGAGATACAAATGGAATAAAAATCTATGATAGTGTGCAACAAAATTATATTCCACACATTATGATATTTTTTTAAAATGGTTTCAACGTAGAGGTTATTGAAAAGTAGGACTTCAAAGTATACATTGCGACCGTTTACCTAGGGAGGAGGCTGATGAAAAGGTTAATAATTTTATACACATAATATAAATCAAAATTCTGATCCGACTATGGACTACAACAAAGGTTGCTTTATTATATTTCAAGAATATAAATTACATTATTGCATCCAACACTGAGATTAACGACGTCTTAATATTACAATTTCGCGGATTGTTACCGATTTTTGTGAAATGGCTCTTAAGTAATATAACCTAAGCAGTCAAATTAATTAAATATGCATTATTAGAGATAATTCAAAAAGTACTCGTCAGATTTTGATCAGATTTAAATGGGGCCTCATGAAAACCACCAGCCTTCGATTTAAAAAAAAATCAGTAAAATCAGTTACACCAGTAAGAAGTGACGAAGTAAAAAACATAATATAGTCGAAATAATAACCTTGTCTTTTTGTAGTCGTTAAATAACTGTAAGTTGGGTAAACATAATCCTACCCAAGAGGAAAAATGGTTTTAAAGAGAAAGAAAAATACCACTTTACAAAGTATTTATAATGTTTAAAACATTTATAACATATTTTAAGACGGAAGTAGTTGTGTGACCATCTTCACTACTGTTTTCTTGTCTAACTTGCACTTGGGGTAGAGCTGCTGGCAGTCGGCTTCTAGTGACCGACCCGCTGATATAGCTTCATATATCGACGTGCCTTCGAGCATACGTCTCACGAGTGAATTGCTAATTAAAAAAAATAATATTTGCAGTATTATATCTGTTGTTCTGGAAATGTCTTGTGCAGTTGAATAACAAAAATACTTAAGACTGGAAAATGGGTTTCTTTCAGATTGTCAGGAAAAAAAACGAAAGCCTAAAACATTAATTTCCAATGATATAATCAGTATACTTTCTTTTTGACGACGCGTTGGCGCAGCGGTAATTGCACTGGCTGTTGCGCTGGCGGTCGCGGGTTCGATTCCCGCTCACGACAGACATTTATATCGACCATATAGATGTTAGTCGTGGTCTGGGCGTTATATTTGTTCATTGTGTGTATTTCCGGACCCGTTGTCCGTTGAGTGTGAAGCGTTTATTAATTATTATTATTATTATGAATTCTTATTTTAATATCTGATTATAATGCTTTCTTGTTTTCTAAAAGAGTTTTGCCACTGGACTCAAGTATATTAATTTCTCATCATTACAGCCTATACAGTCCACTGCTGGACATAGGCCTCCACAAGTTTACGCCAAAAATAACGTGAACTCATGTGTTTTGCCCATAGTCACCACGCTGGGCAGGCGGGTTGGTGACCGCAGTACTGGCTTTGTCGCACCGAAGACGCTGCTGCCCGTCTTCGGCCTGTGTATTTCAAAGCCATCATTTGGATGGTTATCCCGCCATCGGTCGGCTTCTTAAGTTCCAAGGTGGTTGTGGAACCTTGTTATCCCTTAGTCGCCTCTTACGACACCCACGGGAAGAGAGGGGGTGGCTAAATTCTTTAGTGCCGTAGCCACACAGCACATTAATTTCTAATAGGCAGAAACTTACCTAGATAAGTTGGTAAGCATCCCATCGAAGTCCGTAGCGTTACCAGTAACCATGTTTTCGTTGGCGATCTGTACGTACGAGCAAGCGAGGCGTTGCATGCACGATGTGGAATCAATATTGTATCTTGTCATCATGTCGTCGATTCGGCTTATTACGTCAGTTACTTGGCTAAAGTCCGAATCTATGCCTGCAGGGTCACGTATGAACAACATTTTTTTTAATATTATTACAGTAAAACTTCTTTACATACGCTTAACTTGAGGAGTAGGCTGGTGAATGCGTTACAAAAGCGTTACAGAAAGTGTGATCGAGCGAGGCGAACGGAAGTTGAGAGGGAGATGTAAGTTAGTGAAGATAGAAAGAGACAGAGTTACGTTTCATAAGTTTTACTCCAGTCGCGTGGTCTATAACACTCAATTTTTTTTGACGTATGACTTCTTTTTTTTTTTTTTTTTGATCGTACAAATTCCAGAATTAAGCAATCATGTTTGTAAGAAATCTTGGAAGATACACCTCGATTGTTAGGGAATGCATAAAAGCTGACGCTGTGACTATCACATCAAGCGGTTCTGCAGTTCTACTGACTGGTAACTTGATAGAAACGGCGCGAACACTAGATGTACGTAGAGCTGATCTGACATTAGTACAATAATTACATAGATATTAAATACCTATACTTTGGATTAAATATTTATAATATAATTAATTCTTTATGCTGCAAAAAACTAAACCTTCCGGTTTTGCGAGCGTTAATTTTATAATATTCGTTATACTTATTTGTTTGCTTCCATATAATGTAGGTAACAGAAATGTTAGGAGTCTTACGTTAATTACGTGAGTCTTAAATGAAGGGGGGTCTTATGATATTTCGTGATGTTTTTTTCCGAACAACGGTAGGGAGCTATATTGATATATCGCGTGTATTTATTTTTCGTTAATCGCGCAGTTTATTAATTTTAAAAAAGAACCAATAAACACCCAAACTTGATGCCTGCCTAGAAATTTCCGTTACGATGCTTAATTTTCCAAAATTTTATCAGGTTATACCTGTATTTAAATATAATATTCAGATATTTTTAATTTACTTTGCATGAAAAATACACGTGATTTTTGGCGAGGTGACTACAACAACATTAGTCACAACCACACCAAGAGGGATAGGGGCTAAAAATTTGCTGAAAAAGATTATAGATAAATAAAAAACTATTAAAATAATTTAGAAAATTACTATTAACTAATATAAAAGCAAATTCTTTCTGGATGTTAAAAAAAAACTATCAGAAATAGAACTCAAATAAATAAACTCACTTCGGCCATAGCCTCCAAGACTGTAAGAAAAGGCATGAATAATCTTCGGTAGGATGATAACTGCTCCGAAACCTAAGATAGAACCAATGAGAACTCCTCCCAAATCAATTTTGACAGGCCCGTAAAGACCTGGTGCTGATCCTCCGTACGGACCCTGGAAACAAAAATTATTATTGTTTATGAATTTTACAATTTATGTAGGTTTTTATGTAAATAAATAAAAGCCTCAGTCTCATCGCCTCCTACTTGCTTAAGTAGTCAGTATTTTTTTTTTTTTTTTTTTGAGGGAATGTAACAAGATTTGACTTATGTCATTTTTATTTTTCTAAAATTTTGTGCATTGTGTGTCAACTATAAGTTGACTTATCTTAGATAGTAGGCATAGCTCTGGGTGAAATACCAGCACAAAGCTCATCACAACCAAAAACTGACCGTTCCCCCGTAGCCAGATATCCCGAATCTTTGCGTTCTGTCCGCCTGATTGTCTCGCTCATCCCTATTCTTCTCTGCACGGGAAGAAGGTTCTGCTAATTGGTCTTCTGTGCGTTCATATCCACTGCTCGGTAAAAATCTTATTAAAATAAAAAGTACATTAGTAGTATTGTCAAAGCACAAATATTAAATCACTTGCAATAGTAAACAAAAATGCGTAATAAATAATGACACATATTTAATATTAAAATTGGATTAAGTCACTTTTAGTTAATTCTTTTTAAAGAAGTAATTAAAAATTTATAAATTATACGCGTAGAAACTATTTACTTTTTAACCGATTTCAAAAGAGTCTACCTCATAACTGGGTCATCCAATTTTGATATTTTTTTTATCGAAAATTGGTACTCCTCATGTCGACCCATTTAAATTTAATCGATATCTGGCAAGTAAATAAATATCTACACAATACACATACGGTCGTCTGTTCCTAAAGTAAGCAACTTAATGCTTGAGATAGGTAACAGCCGACTGATATAATATAGCTACATATATTTTTTTCGATAAACATACTTATAAATAATACATATATAAATACATAAATAAATATTTATATTACACGCAGACTCGGGGTGGGAATCGAACCCAAAACTCTCGGAGTAGAAAGCAGGGTCACTACAAACTGCGCTAACAGGCTAGTCTTAGTACTTTTTACTTTTTGATTTATCTCTAATAATGCGTATTTACTTGATTATTTTTTCGTCGATACAATTGAATTTGTTCTATTTTCGTTTGCAAGCAAACACAATTATACCGGTTGCGGGTTCGATCCCCACACGTGATAAACATTTGTATTGGCCATACAGGTTTGCCATGGTCTGGGTGTTTGTGCAGTCCTTGTGGGTCTCCCCACCGTGCCTCGGAGAGCACGTTAAGCCGTCGGTCCCGGTTGTTATCATGTACACCTGATAGCGATCATTACTCATCATCATTATCATTACAGCCTATACAGTCCACTGCTGGACATAGGCCTCCACAAGTTTACGCCAAAAATAACGTAAACTCACGTGTTTTGCCCATAGTCACCACGCTGGGCAGGCGGGTTGGTGACCGTCATTACTCATAGTAGGGAATATATCCGCCAACCCACATTGGAGCAGCGTGGTGGATTAAGCTCTGATCCTTCTCCTACATGGGGAAAGAGGCCTATGCCCAGTAGTGGGATATTACAGGCTGAAGCGAAAGTCATTTTTCTTAATGCTATGTTATTGTTCGAGTTTTAATAAAATAATGTAGGTATATTAGAAACTTATAATTAACCCAAAAGATTAATAGAGACAAATTGCTTGCGAACACTATATAGCTAATAATATACAAGAACTTTTATAGACATCAATTTTGATAAATCGTATTAATTCTCTTTTATACTTTACAATTTTAATAAAACAATCGATCTCACCCGTCGTTCATGTAATTACCCGTGACGCCCAGACACGCGAGCATCAGCGACAGCACAATTATCTTCAAACCCATCTCCTCAGATCCTCAGCTATCACTGTCGCATTCCGGCTCCACAAGAATACTTTATACAAATCGTTCCAAAGCTTGCCTCGGAACAATCGCATGGGGAAACACCATTGTCATATGTCGGTTACACAATAACTTTTACTATAACGTCACGGTTTAAGATGCTATCGAATAGGGAAGAATTTTTCAGACGACAGCGGAAATTTTAATAATTTCCATACAACATTACAAAGGAATTAGAATTATTAGTTTAAATCTGTAAGCGCTATATTATTGCGACATTTCTAATTATTTGCCCATTTTTCAAACCCCTCCATTATTCCACTTTTTCCCACATTTTTGAGTGTAAGGCCTATATTTATTTTGTAGACAGCTACGTTACGTCGGAGTAGCAGTGCTAAAAAAATTTAAATGAGATAACTCCTCGCCTTATTGTCTCCACTGGTAACAAGAGGGCTGGTGCATTTTTTTCCCAGAGAATCGGCATAGCGATTCAACGGGGAAATGCTGCCAGCATTCTTGGCACAATTTCAAGCGGACATGATTTATACCAAAACTGTCTGTAAATATTTAGTTCTTAGGTTGTGAATTGTAAATATGTATAATGTTTAATAAAATATTGTTATCCAAAAAAAAAAATATATGTTACTTCAATATTGTAAATTCTGTAGTAATGTGGTTTTGAATGTGACAACAATAATGCAAAGAAAACAAAAGAGCCTAATATAAAAATTATAATCTTGCACAACTGAAAAATATGTTAAAGAAACTGCAGAAACGTTGAGTAAGAGTGATGCGTCTAAAACAGTCCAAAATTACAAAATATAATTTTATACAGCTATATAAATATAACTCGACAACGGTTCTGCAGTGCGTGTCTAGTGTTACGAGCCTTAACAATTGCGATCGCGGGCTCTATTCCTGATGTGGATAGATTACTATAATAGTATAAACAATCATGTTTCTTTGTTTCCGATTTTGGTATATTTATTTATTTTATTTATTTATACTTTATTGCACACTTACAAGTACGTTAAAAAGAAACAAAAACAAATACTAAATAAAGTGCAAAGGTCTTATCACTCATAGTGATATCTTACAGACAACCCGTCTATAAAGGAAACTAACAAATAACAGGCACACGGTGCACTTTAATATAGGTATATATCTCTACGGGTCTCCGCACTGTATCTCGGAGAGCATCTAAAGCTGTCGGTTTTGTTATTATTATTTACTAGTAATAGGAAAATTATCCAGCTACTCGAAGTGGAGCAGTGAGAGCAGTGGCATATTTTAAGTTTCAGAGCCCCGGGCCAATAAAGTCTGCCGCCTCCGATTTTTCTCTCACGCGTTTAGGCCGCCCTATCCATAAATTCGATTTTTTTAAATTCCTAGTTTGGTTTGCGCTGCCCCTCGTAACTTATGCGCACCTCGCAGAATACCGCCCTGGGCCATGGCCCTTTTTACAGCAATGGGATGTTTACAGCTTAATTTAGTTCACTCCATTTATGTCATACGTACTAGCTGACCAATATACCAGACCAGGCGGTAGGTAGCACGTTTATACCGCCAGTTTCTTTTTTGTGAATTTATTATTTTTTACTATACAAATATCTTGGCAATAATGAACATGAAAAAAGAGTTATTCAATTTGATCGTGTTCGTATGTTATTACATGCCGATTAATTTTTTGTTTATATAGATAATTTTAAATCATATATGTCCACATTTTCGCTACGTCACATTCCGTGTAACAAATAACAAGTGTTACATTTCGGAAATGTAATCCCACCAAAAATATTTTGCATATATAATTGTGTTTGCTCGCAAACGAAAAAAAAACCGACTTCAATTACATCGACAAGTAATACAACGCAGATCGACGAAAAAATAGTCAAGCAACTACGCGTTATCAAAGATTACTCAAAAAGTAGTTATCAGATCTCGATAAAATTTATATGTGACCACACGATAAACATCAGCTTTCGACTAAATTAAAAATTATCAAAATCGGTACACCCAGTAAAAAGTTATTGCGGATTTTCGAGAGTTTCCCTCGATTTCTCTGGGATCCCATCATCAGATCCTGGTTTCCTTGTCACGGTACCAAACTAGGGATATCCCCTTTCTAACAAAAAAAGAATTATCAAAATCGGTACATCCAGTAGAAAGTTATGTGGTATAATACAACGTAGGTCGACGAAAAAAGCGTCAAGTAAAAACGCATTATTGGATATAGCTCGAAAAGTAGTTGTTAGATCTCAAATAAATTTAAATGGGACCAATTGGCACACACCACCTTTCGATTAAAACAAATTTTGTCGAAATCGGTCTACCCGGTCAAAAGTTCTGATGTAACATACATAAAAAAAAAAATAAAAAAAAAAAAGTACAGTCGAATTGAGAACCTCCTCCTTTTTTGGAAGTCGGTTAAAAATGTCACGAAGACGACGATCTATAGCTCACACAAGGCACTTTCAAAAAATTATCAGACCTCACGCAAAGCCAAGTTTCTAACTCTCCAAGCCCCAACTGCACGAACTCTACACCTTAGCCAAAATGCGTAGCTTAACCGTTTCGCTACCGTGTCATGGTTGCTAGGTTAAAAATTTACCTATTTTTCATTACTTTTGTGTTACACAATAGTTCTTGTAGTAACAAAATTTTTGCTATATTTCCAAGGAATATTACGTCAACTCAATTTTGAAAACATCTTTATAATTCAGAAGCTCCTCTGTCAGTATCTTCCTAAGTATACTGATAGAGAAGAATCGACTGGGCGTAGTACCTCAGTGTTGTATCGATCTAATTAAATTTTGATTGTTTGTTATGATTGCGATTATTATTGGATCTTAGAGGCAGGTGAAATTTTCTAGTCATAAGTCATTTAAAAAATGTACACAATTTACACAAATATAAGCTGTTGATATTAACAGATGATTTCAATAAATATCTAAAATATAGATATTGAGATGAGATAATTGTGTTTGCTCGCAAACTAAAAAAAAAACCGACTTCAATTACATCGACGAGTAATACAACGTAGATCGACGAAAAAATAGTCGCGCGTTATAAAAGATTACTCAAAAAGTAGTTATCAGATCTCAATAAAATTTATATGTGACCACATGACAAACATCAGCTTTCGATTAAATTAAAAATTATTAAAATCGGTACACCCAGTAAAAAGTTATTGCGGATTTTCAAAAGTTTCCCTCGATTTCTCTGGGATCCCATCATCAGATCCTGGTTTCCTTATCATGGTACTAAACTTGGGATATCTCCTTTCCAACAAAAAAAGAATTATCAAAATCGGTACATCCAGTAGAAAGTTATGCGGTATAATACAACGTAGGTCGTCGAAAAAAGCGTCAAGTAAAAACGCATTATTAGATATAACTCGAAAAGTAGTTGTTAGATCTCGAATAAAATTAAATGGGACCAATTGACACACACCACCTTTCGATTAAAAAAAATTGTCGAAATCGGTCCACACGGTCAAAAGTTCTGATGTAGCATACATAAAAAAAAAATACAGTCGAATTGAGAACCTACTAGCTCGAAAAGTAGTTGTTAGATCTCAAATAAATTTAAATGGGACCAATCGGCACAAACCACCTTTCGATTAAAAGAAAATTTGTTGAAATCGCTCCACCCAGTCAAAAGTTCTGATGTAACATACATAAAAAAAAAAATACAGTCGAATTGAGAACCTCCTCCTTTTTTGGAAGTCGCTTAAAAATTAAAGAGAGATTGACTTTTAAGATCCACGAAATAATCAAGTTAACTAAAAATCAAAGTACTAAATGTCACGTAACGTTACTTTGAGTCTGCAGTATGTTTACAATAATAGAATCTGATACGTAACAACTACAAAGTATAACGCTCTTTGCTCTAACATTAAAGCTATTAAAATAATGATTCGAACGTTATATAATGAACTAGCTATTGCCCGTGATTTTCTTTGCGTGGATATTTTCATGTGTAAGAAAGTCAATAATTTAAAAAATATCTTAAAAATCGCGACTAGTCAACTATTATACACTATAGTATAGTATATATATCTCATCATATAGCGTGGCGATGCGTCGCCATGGCCTATATCGCCACGCCAACAGTCAGGTTTACCCTCGTCTACAAATGTTTCACATCAAAAATCATATCATCCAAGCCTTCCATTCACACTCTTCTTATACACTTTTTTCGTCAATCGTTCTTCACTCTTTCTCTCGACATGGCCAAACGAGGCCATCTGAGCATACCTTTCTCAATTTTTGTCACTACATCTTCTTTCAGATCACGACGTTTCCTTATCTCACTATTTCTTATCCTGTCACTCAGTTTAACTCCTATCATACTTCTTAACACATCTCGCATCTCAACTGAATTTATTCTGCTTTCGTGTTTCTTCTGCCATACCCAACTTTCACTTCCGTACATGAGTGTCGGAACCATCACCCCCTCATGTACAGCCGAACGAGCATTGTTAGACATCTTCCGACTGCTCATAAAGGAGTGCAAAGCTCCATTCACCCTGTTTCCTGCATTCATTCTTCTTTCAATATCACTCTCACACTTTCCATCTCTTGTAAACTTTGAACCCAGATACACAAACTCATTCACCTGTTCAATTTGTTCATCTCCAATCACGATATTGCAGTCTGTCACTGCCTCATCTCTTTCAAACACCATCACTTTCGTCTTCTTTACATTCATCTTCATTCCCTTTCTTACAAAAGCTCCACTCACATCAGTTACCATTTCCTGCAACTCATCGGGCGAAGACTCAAGTAATACTTGGTCATCAACATAGAGAAGACATTTGACGAGTAACTCATTCATTCTCAACCCATGTTCATTCTCTTTTAAATCTGTCAAACAATTGTCCATGAACAGATTAAACAGCCACGGTGATGCTACACATCCCTGTCTAACACCTTTTTCGATATTAAACCATTCAGTGTATGCCCCGTTTATCCTCACACAAGCACTAGAATCCCTATAAAGAGATTGCAATGCTCGTATGAGGACACTGCTCACACCATTCACGGACAATGCCGACCACAATTCATTCCTCATTACTATCAAGTATTGTAAGGCCTCTGTAAAAAACAAAAACCAATCGCCATTATGTTATTCCAGTTTTAAGCCTATATCTGTTCTTAACTATACCTATTTTCAACATTTTTAGTGTGAGTGACAAACATCCATCCAATTTATTTGTATTAATAATCGTAGACAGATGTTGTGACTAAAATAAGACATCGTGCGGTTCACCATCCATGAAAACGGTACAAATTATTTACTTAGGACTTTATTTTATGTAGAGTTTATACGTTTTTAGACATGTGCATAAAATATATATTTGATAAATTATTTAGCTTTGATAATTATTACACAATAAATAAATAAATACACAAAAGGAATCGGTGATAGTGTTTTACATATGTATATAATTTTGTACGAATGTTTATTTGTTTGAATTTTAGTGAAGGGGTAAAACAAAAGGGGTAAAACTTGACAAATATCTTTATACAAAATTATTTTCACTAACTATAGAAGATAGAAGAACGTGAGGTAGACAAAAAAAATAGTAATTTTTTCTGATAATGCCCATGATCACATCACAAAATGGGTACTCGACATATGTATGTCACTTATTACAGCAGGGACAGATATAATTTAATAATCAAAAAGCAAGGATTAATATAGTTATATCTAGAGTGTGGTATGCTTGATGGTAAGCGGGTACCGTAGCCAATGGAAGCTTGCAACACCAAAAACATTGCAAGCGCGTTGCCCACTCTAAACCCTTACTTTTTATAATGGTTTTCTGTCACGTTTAGGTACTGCCCCAGTCGGATTACACCAAATATTGAGCAAGATCCCTACAGAAAAAGTCTCATAAACTTAATAAAAAACATGGATAAAATGCAGACCAAATTGTCATACCGAATTAGGAGAGGTTATGACCTATGAGATCTATGATATATACTGATACTTTCTCAATAATATCACATTTATGTAGGTATATAAATATCTCTGCCCATTTTTCACTGCTACCATGTCATGTGTACATGATTTATGCTTAAGTTCTGAAGTATATTTATTTTTTTGTAATAATAACAATGGGCGGAATTCATTACTTTTGTGACTATTGCATAAAATGGCGCCAACTTGTGAACATTAATGCAGTATAGTCAGTCGCTTATTGGCTTTTATAAGTGTTGTCAGTTTGTTAGAAAATTTTTAATTTATGTTTTTATTGAAAATTTTTAATTAATTTTTTTAAATTAATGTTATTTAATTAATATTTATAAACTTATATTAAAATGTTTAAATATAGTTTAATTATAGTAATGATTTGCCTTTTGGTATTTGTATTAAGTAACGATACAGGAAGTCGCAAACGTAAAGCAAAAACAATTTCTTTCAATTCAGATAATGATGATTTCGAAGTAAGTATTAAAAAAATATAATACATAAAATATTATTTTAAAATAGTTTTTAATACAAAAAAAATGATTTAAGGTTGGGTTGGATTTTTCTCTACCACTCATAAAAATACCGCTGAAGAAGACTTTCGATTCTGTAATCGCAAATGGATTTCCTGGCATAGTAAGTATTAGTTTGTGTTTATTTGCTATGGTAGTAAAAATATTATAGCAAAAGAAAAGTGATATTATTTTAATTCGCTTGGTAACGATTTTAGTTGTGATTATTAATGCAGAAGATATAGTCAGTTGTTTATTGGCTTTCATAAATGTCGTCAGATCGTTTGATTTTTTTTGTTGTTTTTGCACAAACTTATAAAATTGTAAAACGTTTCACTTCACTTCAACCTAATACAGTCCACTGCTGGACATAGGTCTCCACAAGTTCGCGCTAAAAATGGAGTGAACTCATGTGTTTTGCCCATAGTCACCACACTGGGCAGGCGGGTTGGTGACCGCAGGGCTGGCTTTGTCGCACCGAAGATGCTGGTGGCCGTCTTCGGCCTGTGCATTTCAACCCCAGCAGTTGGATGGTTATCCCGCCATCGATCGGCTTTTAAGTTCCAAGGTGGTAGTGGAACTGTGCTATCCCTTAGCCGACTCTTACGACACCCACGAGAAGAGAGGGGGGTGGCTATATTCTTTACTACCGTAGCCACACAGATGTATCGATTTCACGCATTTCAGAACTTTGTATTGCCTTCACGAGCTCGCAATACTGCTGTTATGCAATTTGGCATATTATCTACTAGGTTTTTGAGGCGATGCTGCGAATATTCAGCCATTCCTCTATTAGAGGATCTTTCATTTCACATAGCGTGATTGCCGGCCAATCCCGCTGACGTACACGGTGTCCCAGTTCGTCTTTCGTCAGTTTAAGACGGTGCTGCGTTCTAGCCACTCACATGTGTGTGATACCGACTTCTTGAAAATAGGCAAACACTATCTGAGCTGTATGCGGGCGGGCATTGTCTTGCATAAAAACGATAACGATGTTTTCGGGATTCAGGATTTCAAACACAAACACACATATCAGTATATTCCTAAATTAACGTATTAGACGTAACGTATTAACGTATATTAGAGTAAACCTAATATATAAAATTCTCGTTTCACGGTGTTTGTAGTTAAACCCCTCCGAAACGGCTTGACCGATTCTCATGAAATTTTGTGTGCATATTGGGTAGGTCTGAGAATCGAACAAAATCTATTTTTCATCCCCCTTAATGTTAAGGGTAGTCCACCCCTATATATTTTTTTATTTTCAGATTAATTATTTTATTTTTATTTTATTATGATTTGGCGTTGAAAAATAAATCCCTAAATTTTCACCCTTCTACAACCAACCCCTATTTTCAAATAGGGTTTTGCGGCAAGACAACGTTTGTCGAATTAGCTAGTCTCACAATACTCCTCTGAAACGGCTGGACCGATTTTTATGAAATTTTGTGTGCATATCGGGTAGGTGTGAGTATCGACCAACATAATATATTTTTCATGACCCTAAATTATAAGGGAGGGGGGGGGGATCAAGGGCCTTAATAACGTATATGGCAAAACAACGTTTGCGGGGTCAGCTAGTATTTTATAAATTTAACCAACCATTTTAACCGATACGATAACTTACAATATTTGATAAACATCTTATTTTATTACAGAGTTCACCTCATATTAACATAAATCCGACTACGGTTTTTCTTGGAGGGCTGATAATTGGTTTTACAAGTATCTTCGGTCCCTTGGTGTCTCAAGCATTCGACTGGAAACACGACCGTACATCACGAAGTAAATCTTATTTATTTTATTTTATATTTTAATTTTAAAACGTGTACGTTTAAGGACTAGACGACAAATCCGTTAAAACGGTGTTTACTTTTTTGACTGCTGCTCCATCCCTATAATTCTTCACCTATTCAATAAAATAACGCCTTTTTTTTATAAGTCAGTCCTACACATTATTTCGTATTTGAACAAACTAGCTAATCGAACATACACGCTAATATTTTAGATGCGTTTTTTATGCATTTACTCGTAAATACCCCTCTTCTCTTTACTTTAATCTTGGAAATGGTTTAATAATTACCACAAATACGACTTTTATATTAGTTACGCTTCTAAATTCGTAACATTCGTTACCCTAAATACTAGTGAGAAAATGAAAATATAAGATACACGGATTTTGGACATTATAAAGGACTATAACTGTACAGAAGAAAAACTGTAATCATGTTTATCAATTTTATTGACATTTACTTAGTTACAACAGATATTGATTGGTTAACAACATTTACACTCGATGACAATATTTTTTTCAATTTAGCTTAAATAAATATAACATTCATTTGTAATTTAAAAATACCAAAAATTAAGAACAGGGTGGACCACAACAAACTTTGTTCGATATCTTCTTTTTCGGCTTCAAAGATGCACAAGACCTTTTACATTTCATTTTCGGCTGTTCAACAATTCCTGCATCAGCTGGTATATATTGCGTTTCAACGTGGATAAAATTCTTGCGTTTTCTAGGAGCTAAATCAAAGCAACCAAACGGTGGTGTATACTCTATATCCCAAGTTGCATTACTTGATAAGGAACTTAAAGACTCTTCCTGGCACACGCATTCCGGTTCTTTGAACGCTGGACAGCTATCTATAACTCTGTCAATTGCTGTGAGGTCATTGCAATAAACATCCATGTAGGCACACTTACATATATCCTCTACAGCTTCGGCCAAAGCCTTTCGAATTTCAGCGTCACGCTGCTTCTTCAATTTAACCATTTTTCTTGCTTCAACTTTTGCTTGTTCTTCGGGGCTTCTCTTTTTGATAATTTTAAATATAAGTGGATCACAATCGACGTACGGATCTTCATTAGGAGCGATTTCTGTCAAGTCTTTTAATGGATTTACCTGAAAGAATAGAATAATTTCATTGCCTTAGAACTTCTAAGCCTTATTGGATTTAAAATGATCATAGCTCAAGCTAAATAACTCAATAACTGATAAATGTAAATAAAATCTACAACAAATATCAAAAAAGCTCTTGTTGTAAGATTTAAAACCAAAAAAAAGTAAAGAATTTTACAAGCTTAGTATTTGAGTTTGTTACGGTAAAATAAAAGTGATCTAACTTTATTTTATCGCAAGGACCGAGGAGGACAGAAACGTCGGACATCTAAAAAACTAAATAAGCCGTGATAATATCCGAAAAAGTTGTTTCATTATAATGAGTGAAATTCTCGTAAATTAATAATTAGAAAACAAAAAGTGATATAAATAAAAGAAAGTAACAGTTATAAAAACTTTTTAAGAGAATCTAACTTGTATAGTGAACACATCCCCCTTCCTCTGAACTTTAAGTGTTGGTTTTGGTTCCAGAGGTTCATCAGGTTCCGAATCTCCTCCACCTATAGCAGCACCAGCTGTGCGACCTTTCTTCTTCTTCTTCTTATTTTTATCTTTATCTTGACCACCGCGGGGACATTTAAACGTCATCATTTTTGCGACACTTTTTCCAATCACGCCTGGCTGCCAACCTCGTCTTGGCTTGAAAAAAACAACATATATATATATATAAATTAAAACGAACAGATGAACAGGAGAACCTATTGATTAAGTCAGCTAATTATTAAAACATTTTAAAAAAAGATTACGGTAACAAAAACAATTATAATAAAAATACCTTTAGACCTGGTACGTCTGAAGCAGTCCATAACCAACCCATTTCCGCTGGAACTGGATAACCCGGCTTTAAGAATGGGTTGCATGTCTTGTGGCCAATCGAGACACCTAAAATAAAATAAAACTTTATAAAGTAATACAATTTAAAAATATACCTTAAACCAGAGCTCATCAAATACCTGGATGGATATCGCCAAAAGTGTAATTATATTTAGAAGCGCTCTTCTTTTTTCTTTCATTCTTCTTATCATTTTCCTCATCTTCAGCCATTTTTAAATTTTAATCCTTTAACTAAAAGTAAATCACTTTAAGAGATTTGCATTATTAGACAAGAAGAGAAACGTGATTAATTTTAATCTGTCATCTCACGGACACTAAAATTAATCTTCTGACTTTTGAGTTATGTACGATATATGTATATTACTTGCAATGATGTGTAGAAGAGAGACACTCATTTTTCAAATTAAAGGCAATGTTTGGTACAAATTTCCAAGATAATAATGTAACGTAGTGGCACCAATCGTCGACACTTTAAGGAGATAGTGGACTTCTTTATAAAATTAAAGGTCATTTAGTCATCTTTAAACCAAAAGTAACAATTGAGTATGGTAAGGTATATTCTTGATATAAGAATAGGATGTAATATTTTTATTAACTATATCCGGATTAGAAAAAAATCCTAAAAATGGAAAAAGTGTATAAATCTCCAATCATCGACACCGAATCTCCAGTAATCGACAGTTACCAATTACCGACTCCCAGTTATCGACTATTACCTATAATGTGTATCTGCCAAATCGCGGCCTCCTTAGTGGGTCGTTAAAATAAAATTAACAGTTTAATAAGTATTCATCACCAATTTTTTCGGAACCATCTGTAAGAACCAATCATCGACACATTATTTCCCAATAGTCGACACTTGTCGATTACTGGTCTCTCGACTTTGTTTAGTTTACTTCAAATATCTACCAAATACGCAAAGTAAGAAGAACTACATTCGCTTGTCAAACGAAAAATGTTTTCAAAAATTATTATCGACCCGTGTCGATTATTGGTCAAAGTCAGTTTATGAAAACCAGTGATCGACACCAACATTATACTAATATCAAAATAACCTTAAACTTTCGTTAGAACAAAAATCGATCGTATAGTTCTTATAATAACCCGTGAAAAACATAAAATCCAAATATGTTAGACTACATTAGTATAATTAATAAAAAAAATGTACCCACTTCCTTAAGGATTTCACTAAGAAATGTTGTAATTTTCACCGGTACTCCAGGCGCAATCAGTTGTCACACCGTCATTTTCAAAAAAAAAAGACGGATATCGCTCAAAAGTCACTGGGAGCCAATCAAAAGTGTGCTATCTATGGTACAGTTTTGCTATATTAAGAAATCGTTTTCCTACTCTTATTTTATTGAATCAAAATATAAAGTGTCGGTTATTGGGTCTTGTCGGTCATTGGTGCCACTACGGTATAATTTATCACTCTAAAGTGTAAACATTTTCAAATATTTCAAAAATCAGAACATTAATATACTACATACGTTTAGGAATATCCAAAATTTATGTCGCTATATATTTTTTTATTAGTCTATGCACCGTTAAATTACAAATAAAAATACTAAACCAGTTGTATAAGTGTAATTAGATCTTAATATAGTACACTAGTGGGTTACAAAATAAAATATTTATAAAAGTTCTTATGTTTACTACTTTTCCTCTTTAAATTTTTCTTGGATCGCTAATTTGTGTGAGCCACAACATCCCTTACCCATAAGGGATAGTAGTCTCTGTTCTTTGTCGCAGCATCGTCTTTCAGTGTCCACGTTAAATTTATTTACACATCTAAAGTCGTGATCTTTTTCGTAATTCATGTAATCTTTTATAGCCTTCTTTATTCTTTCGTACTCTTTGGAACAACAAACTTTTCCTGCATCGCTGTAACTTGGTGGCTGAGCAGGTAAAGCAGCTGTTTTATACATTCTTGCAAAGCCATCAGGAACACAACAGGGTCTGCCTAATATCGGACAGGGTCCGAGTTTGATCGGAGGTAATCCATACGGCAAGGGTTCAGTTTCATCTTCATCATCTTCAGCTTTCTTCTTGTCTTCGTCTTCTTGCATCATCGTCACTGGACAATTATCTCTGTGTTTGTATAACGGACAGTATGCTCGATGGGCTTTTCTCGCAGCAACGTTCGCAGTTTCAGTGATACACTCGCAATCAAATGTCTTGCATGGTGGGGTTGGTTTGGGTGGATTACATTTACAATCTTTATCTTCAGCAATTTCAACACAATCAAAAACTGCAATTTTTCTTTTTGATTCTTTCGTATCAACGTTATAAACAAAAGGTTGGTGAGAGGATACGTTACTTTCTGGAATAGTCTTCTTCGGTGGACGGTTCGATACTTCGGCTGTATCGAAATTTTCTTCTTGAGTCCATGTACATCCACGTCGACCACAACTACACCCAGCTCTTGTGCTCGAAGGTTCATTTGCAATTGTTTTATAATAGCAACTTTGTTCAAGATTTTCCACGATAAACTGTTTCCCATATACGGATTCATTAAAGTTTGGAATGTTAGTTACGCTATAGACACATGCAACTACGGTTTTACTAGATTTAGGTGTCGCACCAGTACCAAATAATTTCTTTTTTCGATCTTCGCAAGTTTCTCCCACTTGTGTTATACCACCACACCCAGAACATTCAGCTTTACTTTGTTTACCTTCCCTCTCTAGCTTTTCAGGACATTCTTCCCGATGCCAACGATCATCTTTACAGTCACATGTACCACAAATCTTTCTTGTGACATCACCTTTTGTTTCTGTTACTTTACCTTCTGCTTCTCGTTTATACGTTTCTAAGTTTCTGATATATGTCTTTACTTTATGTGCTAATGGACAGTTTGTATTCCCACATGGTCCTGTAATATCACCCATTCTGATCTTATCAATAGGGTATGATTTTTTAGATTCCGCCTCTTCAAAATCATGCTTACAACTAAAGTCAGCGTCTTTCTGGCCAACACCACAACTTTGCAATTCTGTACATATTTCAATTTTTTGTTGAGCATTGCTTGTTAAAGTAGGGTCTTCCAATGTCGTCGTTTCATATAGACTACCCACCATGCAGAAATTAGGATCATCACCTTCTATCCTCTTACACTGAAACATGCTAGGAGCTTTATTTGTTCTAAAAACAAAACTGTCCGGATCTTTCATTAATTGTTGAAATTCTGTAATAATACTTTCACCCAAGGCACTTAATCTGAGTATGAAAGAAATTTCGCCCACTTGCTTACAGCAACATTCGGCAAATAATGGTGTATTTTGTTTTATAGTGAGTGGCTCATGGATCTTACAAGCTTCGGCAGTTTCTTTTAACATATGGAAAAATTCAGTCTCCCAATGCATAGTGCCGATCCCTACAAATATTTCGACTTCATTTTCATCATCGTTCCATATCTCTATTTCCAATGGAAACTTACTGAGTATCATGAGCACTGTGTCTGGGTAAGAAGGGAATAAATACGACTTCCCCACTCTGATTGTTCGAGACCATTTACGTCTCCCATTTTCATCGCATTCAACAATATCGTCTTTAGTATCTTCGTTTAAGGCCAACTGGCCTTCTTTTATTATAAACTCCACTTTGGGACCGAATCTTATTTTGACAATAAGTTTTTTATTTGCTCCGCTCTTTTCATCCTCTTCGGATGTGAAGATCGTTACTTTGTCTATGAATATTTCTACAAGGTACATTTGCTCCATGACCTGTTGAGTTCAATAATTTTTATAAGAACACTGAGTTTTCTTCAGCTGCTGCTACTAATCCAATCAATTTCATTTGTTTTAGAAAAATACGATGTCATTTAATAAAACGGAAACTTCCAAGCAATCGATCGGAACTTATTAATTCAATGGTAAAAACCTTTTAAACTTTCGTTATAACTACAGATTAAGAAGAAAACGGGATATGTGTCAAATTTGTCGGTAATCCTTCGCTCCTACGGTAATTCAACAGTGTGTGTTGCAGTCTTGCAACGACATGAGTACACTGAATTATCGGGAACTCAGAAGAACTATCGACAAACATAGTTAATAAGTTCATTTAAATTCTGTCATTGTTTGTATAAAATAATAAAATAAACTTACGGAAATATTCTCTCTGGCCCTGTTCCTATAAAGTCATTACGATGGACACTAAAAATTTTATTTTGTAACCCGAAAGTTAAATGTATTGCCTGACCTTTATACAACTGACATGTTATTGTTATACAACTACATTTGAAATAAGAATGTCATTAACAATCAATATTTTTATACATTTTAATTTTTAATTTACCAAAAAGGTTTTTTACTATTTATTTATTTTTAAAATATTTTAACTTGTATTATATTTTATTTATGTTTTGTATTTATTAAAACTTATTAAATTTATTACTTATAAAACGTTGAAAAATGGAAATACTATACTGTGACTTCAATCCAGAAAAAAAACTGACACAAGCCAAAAGAATGAACCGCTCACTCTTAAATCGCTCGGGGCGGATATTTGTATTCGTATATTTCTTTCCAGTTTGGATGTCTGTACTTATGGGTCTCCCCACTGTGCCTCAGAGAGCACGTTAAACCATCGGTCCCGGTTGTTATCAGAAATACCTGATTGCGATCGCTATCATAGTAGAGAACGTATCCGCCAATCCACAGTGGATCAGAGTGGTGGATTAAACTCCGATCGTTTTCCTGCAGGAGAAAGAGGCCTATGCCCAGCCTTGGGATGTTACAGGCTGAATGTTTGTTATGTTTTTTCCCTCATACTTTTACGAAATTTAGAACGAGAGCTCTTTTCAACGCCCACCATTAATTACTAAGAAAATCTGTAGCCGAAATCCAAAAACACACTCAGCACAAACAATGACCAATGTCTCAATGATCTATACAAACATTTGTCTTGTGCGGATTTCAAACCCGACTGCTAGCGCAACGACCAATAGTTGACAGTTAGGCGAACACGTATTTTTAACAGACTTCAAAAAAAGGAAAAGGTTTTTAATTCGACTGTATTTTTGACGTGAAACTTCTCTAGGTGCATGAGTGTAAAATTTTTACGGATGAAAAAACGTCAACGTTTTTCGATGGCGCTGGAACGGAAACTTAAAGTTTTAGATTTGTAAAATATAAACGAGACTTAAAAATTAGTTTGCCAAAGAAGTTTTACTTCTGACATGTTTACTTTGTAAGCACGCACTTTTTTAAGCGACTTCAAATAATTGTGTTTGCTCACAAACGAAAAAAAAAACCAACTTCAATTACATCGACGAGTAATACAACGTAGAACGACGAAAAAATAGTCAAGTAACTACGCGTTATCAAAGATTACTCAAAAAATAGTTATCAGATCTCGATAAAATTTATATGTGACCACATGATAAACATCAGCTTTCGATTAAATTAAAAATTATTAAAATCGGTACACCCAGTAAAAAGTTATTGCGGATTTTCGAGAGTTTCCCTCGATTTCTCTGGGATCCCATCATCAGATCCTGGTTTCCTTATCATGGTACCAAACTAGGGATATCCCCTTTCCAGCAAAAAAGAATTATCAAAATCGGTACATCCAGTAGAAAGTTATGCGGTATAATACAACGTAGGTCGACGAAAAAAGCGTCAAGTAAAAACGCCTTATTAGATATAACTCGAAAAGTAGTTGTTAGATCTCAAATAAATTTAAATGGGACTAAATGACACACACCACCTTTCGATTAAAAAAAAATTGTAGAAATCGGTCCACCCGGTCAAAAGTTCTGATGTAACATACATTAAAAAAAAATAAAAAAAATACAGTCGAATTGAGAACCTCCTCCTTTTTTGGAAGTCGGTTAAAAAGGAAGAGGTTACTCAATTCGTTATATATTATGTATGTTCGAACCTAACTTCGCCATTTATTAACCGATTTTGATAATTCTTTTCTTTTTTTTTTTGAAAGGAGATATCTCAAGTGTGGTACCATGATAAGGAAACCGGTATCTGATGATGGGATCCCAGAGAAATCGAGGGAAACCCTCGAAAATCGTAGTAACGACTAGTCCGTGTGTTACTTTTTTTTTTCGTCGTTTTTTTTTTGTCGTCGTCGTTCGTTACGTTGTATTACTTGTCGATGTAATTGAAGTCGGTTTTTTTTCGTTTGCGAGCACACACAATTATTCAAATTATGATGATTTACGAGTATATTCCATTTTTACATCACAAAATAACAGTAAAATGTGTAGCATATATTTTTAATAGCGCCTGGTTTCGTTCCTGCTGATGTATAATAGCACAGTTATGCATTAGCGTTGCTATTTACTTTTTCTAGGCGACTGATTTAATTTTGGAATACCCTCGTATTGTATTACGTCGCGGTTCACCTTAGGGGGTAGTTGTGTCGCGACGCGCGGGGTATGCTAGGGTATATAAGCCTCAGGGCGAGTGTTTGCGGCTCTCTTTACTCTTTGCTCTTTTTCTTTTTTGGGTTGGATTCTCTCGCCGTCTTAAGGTCTGTGTGCAATTTATTGTGGGTGAGTCATTGTAGTTTCTTATGGTTTAAGCTTTGCTTTAGTGTAAGGTGATTTTGTGTTTTGAAAAAAAAAATTAAGATTCTGTAGGATTTTTTTTTACTCTCTCTCTTGTGTCTCGTGTTAGGAGTTGTGGGTGACTCTCTAACCCAGCAAGCAATTTTTTAACACGTAGCACTGGCGCCCAGCGTAAATTCTATAATATTTAAAATTATTTGTTTGTCGGTGAATTATTTTAATTATTTTATTTTGTAGGGTATCGCATTGGCACTCAATTTTTTTTTTCTTTTTCTTATTCCTAGCAAGTGTTTTCTCTGGGTATGGAAAGGGTCTTCTTGTCCTTGTGTCTTTGTGTGTTTTGTGTTTTGTGAATTGTGTTAAATTATTACTTTTCATTTTTATTAATTAAATTTGATTTCTGTTTCGTTTAGGTTGTGTATTTATATTATTAGTATGTTTAAAATTTTAAAGTTAATATTTAAAAGTTTTTATTTGAATTTAAAAGATTTGTACGAACGTAGTCACGGTTTTTGCATTGTTAATCGTTCCTTGCTAAAAATTTTCAGTTACCTACTTTTTGTATTAATTATTTCTTGCTCAATAATTTTTGCCGTAACTAAATTTTTTTTGACTACCCTCTATTCACGAATATTTTTGCTTACTTTGTACTTTTTTATTACATTTTAACATTAATTTAAATCGAACTTTTTTTGTGCTTTTTGTTTCGTTTAAATTTTATTATTGTGCTACGATGACTCACTTAATAAAATTCGTATCCCTGCCTAAGGCTGAGTTAGAATATGAGGTGGTTGTTCGGAATGAGGAGCCAGTTGCCACGGTTTTAGCTTTACGTAAACAAATATTACAATTATCGGAATTGTTACCGTCAGAGGAGATTTTGGTCAGTCCGTTGGATATTATAACCGATTTGGGCGGTATTAGTGACACTTTGATAAAAGTGAAATCAATTATGAATTCTAATCCGAATTTTAATAGTTTATTGAGGGCAGAGAATTTGTTGGCTCATTTGTATCATAGGATTGGCAGATTGGATGAGAATGAGGTTAAGAAGAATAGGGACACTTACGATTTGTGTGTTGATCAATTTAATAATTATTGTGGGGTAGTTGATAAATTAAAATTGTCTAATAAATCTCCATTTCTTACAGTTTCTTCGTTATCATCTAGTAATCCCTTGAATGTAACGGTTCATTGTGATCATAACAGTTTAGGAGATTTAAGTAAAATTAAATTCGACGGTAAATCTTGCGTACGCTCTTTTATACGCCGGGTTACGGAACATTGTACTATTCATCGCATTGCGGATGACAAAGTTTTATCTTTTGCGTTACAGCTGTTTGTTGGCGATGCTTTAAAATGGTATAGGAGTGTGTGTGCTGGGGTTTCAGATTGGAAAGTAGTTTTAGAGTATTTGCGTAGGGACTTCGATAAACCAGATTTTGATTACAAATTATTAAGGGAAATTCAAAATAGAACTCAGGGGGTGAATGAGTCTATTGTAATTTATTTGGCTGTTATGGATGAAATGTTTAACAGATTGACTACTCCTCCTGAGGAAAAATTTAAATTAGAAATTTTATTACACAACGTTAGACCTTGTTACGCAGGGATGTTAGCGTCATCGGATATAACGTCAATTGATCAGCTTAGGAATGTGTGTCGTAATTATGAGAATGTTCAAAGTAGACTTTTAGATTTTCACGAACCACAGAATGTCTCGGATGATTTAGTTGCACCTGATTTAGCTTATAATACTGGAGTTAAAAACGTTTTTAAAAGTTCATTTAAAAAAATTAATTATTCGAATAATTTTAATAATCAGGGGTATTTTAATAAAAATAATCGTTTTAATTCTAATCGTTTTGTTCCTTCAACGCATAAATTCTCTCGTCAATTTTCGTCTCCTACTAACTCGTCTTACAATAATTCTCATACATCATTGCCGTCTCAGCGTAAACATTCTGTGCCGAGTAATAATAGCAATAGTAAAATTCAGCCGAGCATTAATTCCATCGGTGATCGCGCGTCGAATCGTACTGTTTATTGTCAACGTTGTAAATCGTTTTCTCACTCTTATGCCGATTGTTTTAAGGATCGGAATGTTGTGTTTTGTTTTGGTTGCGGTGAGCCTAATGTTAAGCGTCCCGATTGTGTTAAATGTAAATCGAAATATAATAATGGGGTTAAAGATTTAAAAAAACGAGTAAGTTGGAACCGAGTTAAAACTAGTAATAATATTAATTTTTCTAAATCTGATTGGAATTCTTGGCTTAAAACAATTTCAATTTATTTTTTATCGTATAAATTAAACTCGGTTCTGTGTAATGATAAATGTATTGAAAATAGGCCTTATCCTGTTATACATATAGATGACATTAAGTTGTCGGGTCTCTTAGACACTGGTGCGTCTATATCAATTTTGGGGGGTAATTTTTATAAGGATTTCTTACAACGAGGTTATACTCTTTTTAAAGATAATATTATTTCTGCGGTTGTGGCTAACGGGAACAAGTTGTTTTCTCGTGGTTACTTGTGTTTACCGGTTGCGTTCGAAGATCAACTTCATTTTATAAAATTTTTTGTTTTTCCGGAAATTAATTCAGATATCATTTTAGGCATTGACTTTTGGAAAATATTCAAAATTTGTCCGAAATATATTAATTCAGTTAGTTTTAAACAAGAATCTATTTTGTGTAATAATTCGGATGACGTCATTACGGGTTATGAACATTTAAATAGCGATCAGCGTTCAATTGTTGATAGCATTATTAATCAGTTTCGTTCTGTTTCTTTTGAGCGGAAAGGTTTAGGGTTGACTACCGTGGTTACTCATAGAATTGATACTGGGGATGCTGTTCCCATTAAGCAACGATATTATCGGATGTCTCCTGAGAAACAACGAATTCTTTCGGAGGAGGTTGATAAGATGCTTGAGTTGGATGTCATCGAACCCTGTCAGAGTGAGTGGAGTTCTCCGGTACTTTTGGTTCCTAAGGGAAAGGATACGGGTAGCTATCGGTTATGTTTGGATAGTCGGAAACTGAATGCGGTAACCAAAAAGGATGCATATAGTTTGCCTTATATATCAGAAATTTTAGATAATCTTAGGGATGCTCATTATTTGTCAACAATCGATTTTTGTAGTGCCTTTTTTCAAACTCAGATTCAGGAATCGGATAGGGATAAAACGGCTTTTTATATTCCGTCACGTGGTACATTCAGGTTTAAACGTATGGCGTTTGGTTTAACTAACGCACCTGCCACTCAACAGAGATTAGTAGATAAGTTGTTTGGAAACCGTTTCGGGGTTAAAGTTTGTTGTTATGTTGATGATTTAATAATTGCAACCGCGGATTTTAATGAACATGTTTCTATTTTATTACAAATATTGGAAATTTTAAAAGAATGTAATCTTACTATTAATTTTGATAAATGTCGTTTTTTAACCGACTTCCAAAAAAGGAGGAGGTTCTCAATTCGACTGTATTTTTTTTTTTTTTTTTTTTTTATGTATGTTACATCAGAACTTTTGCCCGTGTGGACCGATTTCGACAAATTTTGTTTTAATCGAAAGGTGGTGTGTGCCAATTGGTCCCATTTAAATTTATTTGAGATCTAACAACTACTTTTCGAGTTATATCTAATAATGTGTTTTTACTTGACGCTTTTTTCGTCGACCTACGTTGTATTATACCGCATAACTTTCTACTGGATGTACCGATTTTGATAATTCTTTTTTGTTGGAAAGGGGATATCCCTAGTTTAGTACTGTGATAAGGAAACTAGGATCTGATGATGGGATCCCAGAGGAATCGAGGGAAACTCTCGAAAATCCGTAATAACTTTTTACTGGGTGTACCGATTTTGATAATTTTTAATTTAATCGAAAGCTGATATTTATCATGTGGTCACATAATATAAATTTCATCGAGATCTGATAAGAACTTTTTGAGTAATCTTTAATAACGCGTAGTTGCTTGACTATTTTTTCGTCGATCTACGTTGTATTACTTGTCGATGTAATTGAAGTCGGTTTTTTTTTTCGTTTGCGAGCAAACACAATTATTTAGGAGTCAGTTGAAATATTTGGGGTATGTAATCGATAAACACGGGTTGCGTACGGACCCGGATAAGGTTTCTGCAATAGTTAATTTTCCCACTCCAACCAATGTTAAGGGTTTAAAACGTTTTTTAGGGACAGCGTCGTGGTATCGTCGTTTCATTAAGAATTTCAGTACTTTGGCGGCACCGTTAAATAAATTAACTTCTACTCGTAAGGGTGCACCTCCATTTAAATGGACGGAGGAGGCGGATTGTTCTTTTAGAAAGCTTAAGGAGTGTTTGGTCTCTGCTCCTGTTCTCAGGTGTCCTAATTATAACGAACCTTTTGAAGTTCACACGGATGCGAGTAGTTATGGGATTGGTGCGATGCTCTCTCAGACCTTTGAAGGGAAAGAACATCCTGTCGCATATATGAGTAGGTCATTTACCAAGCCGGAACAAAATTATGGTATTACGGAACGGGAAACATTGGCGGTTTTGGCAGCGGTCGAACATTGGCGTTGTTATCTCGATAATGGTAAAAAGTTTACAGTTTACACGGATCATAGTGCCCTTAAGTGGTTTTTATCATTGTCAAACCCGTCGGGTCGTTTGGCTCGGTGGAGTACTAGGTTATCAGAGTTTAACTTTGAGATTAAACATCGTAAAGGTTGTGATAATGTCATTCCTGACGCGTTGAGTCGTTCGGTTCCCGTGAGTAGTATATTTTCAATTTCAAATTATAAGGGTAATGATAAATGGTTTCTTAATATTTTCAATGCCTGCGCTAATAAGCCAGCATCGTTTCAAAATTATTGTATTAAAAATGATAAATTATTTAGATTGTCTAAAAATAAAAATTATTTAACATCGGAGTTTGATTGGAAGGAGGTGATTCCTATGGAACACCGTTCGGAAATAATTTCAATTAATCATGATGTACCCACTGCAGGTCATTTGGGTATGTTTAAAACTCTTAAAAGATTAAATTTAAAATACTTTTGGCCGAAAATGTACAAAGATGTTTTAAATTATGTCAATAATTGTTCTAAGTGTCTAGAATATAAAGCTCAAAATCATTTGACATTAGGTGTCATGGGTCGTCCTAAGAATTGTGTCCGTCCTTGGCAGGTTATTTCAATTGACATTATGGGTCCATTGCCTATTAGTAGAAAACAAAATAATTATATATTGGTTGTAACTTGTTGTTTTTCAAAATTTTGTTTAATTTTCCCTATGAAGCGCGCAACTTCCAAAGTAATAATTAAGTTAATTGAGGATAATGTTTTCTTAGTTCATGGTATTCCACAGTCGGTAATATTGGATAATGGTACGCAATTCATTAGTAATGAGTGTATCAAATTTTTTAAAAGTTATAATGTTCCTAATGTTCATTTTACTCCACGTTATACTCCACAGGTTAATCCGGTTGAGAGATATAATCGTACTATTTTAACTTGTATTGCATCCTTTGTCGATGAGGATCATAGATCGTGGGATTGGTACTTACCTCAAATTCAATTTGCAATTAACAGCGCGGTGAATGAAACTACGGGTTTCACTCCGTCCTTTTTAGTTTTCGGTAGGGAGATTGTGTCGTGTGGTTCGCATTATTTGGACTCTGATAGTATAGAAAATATGATTTTTACTCCTCGTGACTGTTATGCGGAGAACTTAGGTCAGTTGGCGAGTATTTTCGATAAAGTTCAATTTCGGTTGTATGCCGCTCATTTAAAAAATACTTCAAGTTATAATTTGCGTCGTAGGACTGCGGAATTTAATGTTGGTGATCTTGTTTATAAGAAAACTTACTTCTTGAGTGATAAAGATAAATACTTTTCTAAGAAATTAGCGCCTAAATTTATCAAATGTCGAATTGTTGGTAAAAGATCTCCTCTTGTATACGTATTACAGGATATGAATGGTAAAGATCTTGGGGTTTGGCATATTAAAGATTTGAAGTTAACAGGAAATTCTGGTAGTAAGGGTAATTGATATTGTGTTTTCTTTTTGTTTTAAATCTATATTACGTATTCCATTTTTGAGACGGGTGATGATCTCATTTTTTTTTTTTATTTTGTGCTTATACAAGTACATGACTTATGATAGTTGTGTGTTGGGTACATCTCTAATGTACTTTTGGTGTTTATTTTTGTTGAGTTATTCCACTGAGCAATAACTTAATTTGTGTGTGTTGGGTGCATCTTTAACGTATCTGCTCACTCATATTATTTTGTTTAAAGCCTTCGCCATAAGTTGTTGTTGTTGTTGTGTTACAACTTAACGCTGGAACGGGTGGCGATTCCACATATTATTTTATTCTATCGAATATATATTCGATACTAATTGTGTTATGCACATTCTAAAGCCTACATCGGGAATACGGTATTAAATATGGATTAAAAAGAAAAAAAATTGGTAAATTAAAAATTTTAAGTAGCTGCTGAGTGGTGCTCATTTATAGACCGTCACTCTGAGTGTCAGGGCGTTAATTGTCTAGGTCGGTTAACGCACATTGATAGTTGAATTTCAGGATGTTGTATGTTAGTGACGTATGATTGGGTCGTAAGACAGTGTTGCAGTGAATTCAAAATTATATGTGGTGTTTTTGTAATTCGATTATCTCTCATGATTAATCTATCAAAAAAATTTTTTTTCTCTTAGTATGGAGTTAAATTTTATAATCCCTTCCTGAGCTTACCAGATTCTCTCCTTACATTAGTTTTTTTTTAGAATTTTGCCAGAGATGCAAAATTCTTCTCTGTCGGGGGGGGTATTGTAGCATATATTTTTAATAGCGCCTGGTTTCGTTCCTGCTGATGTATAATAGCACAGTTATGCATTAGCGTTGCTATTTACTTTTTCTAGGCGACTGATTTAATTTTGGAATACCCTCGTATTGTATTACGTCGCGGTTCACCTTAGGGGGTAGTTGTGTCGCGACGCGCGGGGTATGCTAGGGTATATAAGCCTCAGGGCGAGTGTTTGCGGCTCTCTTTACTCTTTGCTCTTTTTCTTTTTTGGGTTGGATTCTCTCGCCGTCTTAAGGTCTGTGTGCAATTTATTGTGGGTGAGTCATTGTAGTTTCTTATGGTTTAAGCTTTGCTTTAGTGTAAGGTGATTTTGTGTTTTGAAAAAAAAATTAAGATTCTGTAGGATTTTTTTTTACTCTCTCTCTTGTGTCTCGTGTTAGGAGTTGTGGGTGACTCTCTAACCCAGCAAGCAATTTTTTAACACGTAGCAAATGATGTAATGTGTTCTCTCAAATAGAACAAATTGCACCATTGCAATTACATTTGTAAAAAAATAATAATAATCGCATTTCGTCTTCTTTATCTGTCTGCGCTGACCGAAAGGTTACATATACGTAAAAAAAAAATTATATCGCAAAAGTATCGTAAGTAATAAAATTGTATCGCATAATTTTGTATGTGAATAAGTAAAGATATATCGCTGAAATGTGTCTAGGTACTCGTATAACATTTTTTATGTTATATGTTGATAGGTATTGCGTAAAAAAATCAGAAAACTCGGTATACTTTCAATAAAAAAAATCGCGGTACAAGTTTTGCAGTTTAGTACATATACTATAATATGAATGTATGAATAGCCTTTGGCGCAATTGAGTGACCCTACATTATGATTCGATTCCCGCTCCGAACCTGGGGTGTAGTAATATTTATTTATTTATATATGAGCTATTTTGACTTTTTACGGCAATAAAGAATATAGCCCTCTCTTCCTATGGGTGTCATAAGAAGCGACTAAGGCATAACACAGTTCCACTCCCACCTTAGAACTTATAAAGCCAAAAATATATTGAAATACACAGGCCGAAGACGAGCAGCAGCGTCTCCGGTGCGACAAAGCCAGCGCTGCGGTCACCAAGCCACCTGCCCTGCGTGGTGACTATGAGCAACACACATGAGTTCATGCTATTTTTGGCGCGAAATTTTGGACGCCTATGTTCAGCAATGGACTGCAATAGAATGAAATGATGACCTATTTTTATGTGCAGATATTTTTCCGATATGTAGAGATGATGTATGTTGTTAAATTCCTATAACGTATTTTATTCAGCCTGTGACTTCAAACTGCGCATGGGACTCTTTCTCTATCAAAGCTGGCCTGTTGGCGTAGGTATATGATATGAATGAGGAACGATATCAGGTATCTATGATGACTTGACGTGCTCTCTAAGGCACGATAGGCAGACATAGAATAGGTAGTTTTTAAAATTTCGCTGTCAAAAATATAGTTTACATATTTAATGATAAAACTCATTATCTCTATCTAATCTAAGATAAGAATTAATCTAAAAAAAAACCAGTCGAACCAACACGAGTACCTAATTGAATGAATATGCTAATGACCATCGGTCACTGCGGTCAAAATATTTCTAAAAAACGTTTAATATTTTAACATGTTATGTTGAATATTGAAATAAAATTTAATACTAATTTACTCTATATAAAAAAGAATGTTTTTCTTTAATATAATATTTACGCTTAAAAATAGTATCATAATTAAAAAATACAATAAAATAATTTAATTCAAACTTTAAACAAATATAACAAAAAAAATACAGAATAAAAAACAAGAGATCAAGAGCTTTCTTTTTTTTCTCTATATCTCAGTTCATTGACTTTACGATAGCTGGCTATACTTTAAACAAATAGCTAAACATATGTTTTTTTTTAATTTAATTTATTCTGACCACGGTGACATCATTTTAAGCAGTGCTGTCAGTATAATTATAGCATTTTACCTTTATTCTTTTTTTATAGAATTGTTTGCAGCTATTATTTCTACTGAGTCATTTACTGGAAAACTCATATAAAAAAAAAACTGTAGGTAAACAAAAAAAAAACTGAACAATATTAAATTATTTGAAGTTTTCGTTTAATAACTTTTAATTACATACCATATTAACTCAGATTGATTTTATTTTAATTAGTAACCTTTTTTATTATTTAAAATTTCGGTAGCGTGCTGCTAATTTAATTATTTATAAAGCCTTAACTTTGGAAAACTGTTCCACTGTATCATTATCTGTCGGTCCATAACACATTTTTGACTGTAATTTAATTAAAACATGACACTCAATGATTATTCCACTTTTTTTTTAACTGGCATAGTCAAAAACATAAAATTTATTGAACTTGTTTCCGTTATCGTATTAATAATACGCTGTCTCGTGTAGGTTTTTTTTTTAATTTTAATTTTTTTTATTAAAACATCACAAGAAATTTAAAACAAGCACAATCAAATAAGGAACGAGAAAAGTTCCCCCCGTTTTAATAGGAAAATTATTTAATATGACATTCCTAAACACGCACACAACATCACGAGTTACAACACTATTATACACATACCTACAGGCTTACAATATGTGTAACTTGCGAGTTACGGGACCATTAAAATAAGAGGCGTTTAAGCAGCAACTCGTTTACCGGCTTATGTTAGTATGTTAATAATAAAAATCGAAATACTTATTACGTTATACTCAAGACATATTAAAACCTTTTTATGTATAACCAATTAACAAATATCATATAAATAGTTTTAAAAATATTATACGGTGATAATAGTGTAAGATAACCTTGTATTCCCGGCAGATAATGACGGTTCGAACCATCAAACGCTCTTTCCGACCGAGCAACTGCTAGTACAGAGTCGAGCGTGTCCTCAAAAATTCGCTTGCTGGACGGGTAGAGGTAATAAGAACACAGAAACTATGCAGACTTGGGAAAAAATCATGAGGTTTGTGTAAATTATTATTATTATTTTTTTTTAATTATGTTATGGGCTTACTCTTGACCTCAGTCTAGCTCTAGAGCACAGACGAGGTCGAAGATGGAGCGAGTTCGCCCAGAAGAAGCCTGTTCACTCGCGCTTTAAACATGTTCGGGTTGTATGAACTCGGAAATACAGACGCCGGCAGGGAAGCGCTTTTTTTTATATAACTAGGTTGGCAAACACGGTACGGCTCACCTGATGGTAAGCGATTACCGTAGCTTATAGACGTCTGCAACACCAAAAGTATCGCAAGCGCGTTGCCGACCCCAATTCTTCCCAAGAGCTCTGGTCACTCACCAACAGGAACACAACACTGCTTGAAAGCAGTATTATTTAGCTATGATCTTCTGTAAGGTCGAGGTACTAATTCAGTCGGGCTACTCCATATATTGAGCCGGAGATTTTTAGCTGTGACCTACCTCAGTTAATTTGTAAATTCTTGTAGCTTATTACGAATATCATATTGATTGGGCCCTGTTTTACCGATCCTTGATAACGTTATTAGACGAATGGTTATGGAAATTCAGACGAAGGTGTCCAACAGATGAAAAGATTTGTTCTTTTTTACTATCGTATTTCACTTTATTTATGAGATATTTCTATTCACTAATATTAATTTTATTGGATGTTCGTTCGTATAGTTTCCGTTTTTTTTTTTTAATGTGGACAAGCTTAAAATATTTTTAGGAATTCGCAATGACTTGCTTTTAATTTAAGGAATTAAATTGATTAGGGTTCGTCCATTAATCATTTGAGGTTCGAAAGGAGGGAGGTGTTCGGGAAAAATCACGAAATAACAAGGAGGGAGAGGGGACGTTGTAACGCTCGAATGAATCCTAATGCACAAAAACAACTAACAAACACCCTGCAATCTAGATATCTGTCATGAAATTGGTGTCACGAAGCTTTTATTTCCAAAATTTAATCAAATTACCTGTATTTAAAGATAATATTTTAAAAAATTTTACTTCGCACGAAAAAATACACGTGATTTATGGGTATGGAGGGGTAGTCTAAAACCTAGAATATAGGGATACCTATATAATATATATTATATATAGGGATACCTATATAACCTAGGATATAGAATATAGGGTTTTAAAAAATTGCTAAAAAATTCATGTAATTAATGAGCGATCCCTTTACTATCCTAAGTGATCAAGCATCTGCTAAATTCAATTTGTTTATAAAGTTTATCTATCTTTACTAGTGTCTACTTTACCACCTGAAACACTAACTATTCATCATTATCATCATCGCATCCGCCTTTCGCAGTCCACTACAGGACATAGGCTTCAACAAGTTCACGCTAAAAATGGCGTGAACTCATGTGTTTTGCACAAAGTCACCACGCTGGACAGGCGGATTGATGACCGCAGTGCTGTGTGGTTACGGCATTAAAGAATATAGCCACCCCCTCTTCACGGGAAGACCCGTGGGTGACGTAAGAGGCGACTAAGGGATAAAACAGTTCCACTACCACCTTGGAACTTAAAAAGCCGACCGATGTCGGGATAACCATCTAACTGCTTGTTTTGAAATACACAGGCCAAAGACGGGTAGCAGCGTCTTCGGTGCGACAAAGCCACTAACTATTACGTCACAGTAATTATTTTAATCACCATAATGTTTAAAAAAGTTATAACTAAACAGCATTCCGCCCGCGGATTCTCCCGTGTGTAGGTACTACACGATTTTGTCTGTTCCGTTTTCTTCTCTTAAAATATAGCCTGTCACTCAGTGATAAAATAACATTCTGCTGTTGAAAGACTTTTCAAAATTTGTGCAGTACTTTTTGACTTTTTCCATTTCAAATGAACACAAAAGAAGTCTTTCTTTCTTTTAATATTAGAATAAATACCTGGTACTTACGACCTTTTAACATCAGTACCGGGGTAACGGAGCTTAGACATTATTCGATCGACTTTATTTATTACATCTTTTAAATATATTATCGTATTAAAATTTGAAATAGAGTCTTAAAAATAAATATAGAGATATATATTTTCCATTCACCAATTAGGGACGGTTAAAACTTAACTGCCTACTATACATGGAATGTCTGACGAAAATGATATGTTGACAATAATACGAGTATATGTATATATCGGTTTCCTTTCTCAGTCAATTATTCACTATTCTGTTTTGTAAAGAAACTTAATATATGCTCAGTTCATTAGCGTATTTGTATATATTTCTAAGAATAAACAAATTACCAACTAATGTTACCATATCTCAATAGAGATATTGCTTAATACCCGGAAAAATATGTTGCCTATTAACAAACTATAATAAAGCAGTTCATTTATTTTAATTTTACTGCCCTGGAGGTAAGCGGTTACCGTAACCTATAGTAATGGCAACATTTAACTCGAACCCTCCCCATGAGCTCTGACTACCTTACTCACCATAGGAACACTACGTTACATGAAGGCAGTATTGTTTGGCTGTGATTGTCTGCGGGGTTAAGATACTTCCCCAGAAGGGCTGCTCCAGATTTTGAGCTCGATATATCTTTCCGTGCCCTTCTTGAATAAAATGCATCATTGCCAAAAATATTAAGTTTAATTAAATTATATAATTTGTTTCAGCAATAAGTTATTTTCAAGAATGCTCAATACAACGGCCCTAAAAGAAGCCACGCTAAGAGGACTGAAAGGTCAAAGCTGTGAAACATACGCCCCATGCCCGATCGAGGAGAGATCATTACCCAGGATACTAAAGAACTTCGCAACTTTAACCAACTATAAATAATAGAAATATAAATTAATTTATAAAAATATCCTTTTATTTTCCTTAATTTTTTTTTTTTCATAATTGTCTCACAAGAGTATATTTTAAGTACAATATTAAGAAATTTACTTTAAACCAGATAAACATGGGAAATCTAACATTTTTTTAGTTATTAATACTTTATTATATACCATTACTAGCTGTGCCCGCGGCTTCGCCCGCGTTCAAATCAGTGAGTCACAAAGTTTTCCCGGCAAACTTGCCACGATGTCCTTAGATGGCGAAGTGGCTTCTTCCGGACCTGGACAGATATAATATCATAAATAACGGTTCGTTATTAAACAGGTTTGTTATTTTTGTTGGCGTCCTGTCGTGTGGCGCATTGGCGCGTTGGCACGTTGGCGCATTGGCGTGTTGGCGCATTGGCGTGTTGGCGTGTTGGCGTGTTGACGCATTGGCGTGTTGGCGTGTTGGCGTATTGGCACATTGGCGTGTTGGCGCATTGGCGTATTGGCGTGTTGACCTGTTGGCTTGTTGGCGTGTTGGCGTATTGGCACATTGGCGTGTTGGCGTGTTGGCGCATTGGTGTATTGGCATGTTGGGGTGTTGGCGTATTGGCGTGTTGGCGTATTGGCGTGTTGGAGTGTTGGCATGTTTGAGTGTTGACGTGTTGGCGTGTTGGCGCATTGGCGTGTTGGCGTGTTGGCGTTTTGACGTGTTGGCGTATTGGCGTGTTGGCGTATTGGCGTGTTGGCACATTGGCGTGTTGGCGTGTTGGCGCATTGGCGTGTTGGCGTATGAGCGTGTTGGCATGTATGCGTGTTAGACTGTTGGCGTGTTGGCGTGTTGGCGCATTGGCGTGTTGGCGTGTTGGCGTATTGGTGTGTTGTCATGTTGGCGTGTTAGACTGTTGGCGTGTTGGCGTATTGGCACATTGGCGTGTTGGCGCATTGACGTATTGGCGTGTTAACCTGTTGGCTTGTTGACGTGCTGGCCTATTGGCACATTGGCGTGTTGGTGTGTTGACGTGTTGGCGTATTGGCGTGTTGGAGTGTTGGCGTGTTGGCGTATTAGCGTGTTGGCATGTTGGCGTGTTGGACTGTTGGCGTGTTGGCGTGTTGGCGTGTTGGGGTTTTGGTATGTTGAGGTGTTGGGGTGTTGGCGTATTGACGTATTGGAGTGTTGGCGTATTGGCGTGTTGACATGTTGGCATGTTGGAGTGTTGGCGTGTTGGCGTGTTGGAGTTTTGGCATGTTGGCGTATTGGCGTGTTTAAGTTAAGCGGACAATAAAAAAAAATGTCGATGTTTCCAAATTTTAGTAATTTTCTAATATGCAATGAAACAAAACTAATGATGTAGCCCGGACGACGACCACTGACTACTGCGCTCAGTCAAGCGTTATACACATTATATAATTTATATGTAGAAAGCCGGTAGAGATAACTCTAAAAAAAGTCTCTTCCAGCTAACCTGCGGTGGTTGTTTTATTTATTTTTTGTTTTTTATTTTATTACTGGACTTTCATTTGGACAAAATATCTGTGTTGTTAAGCCGCCCCCTATCTTCCCGTGGGTGTCGTAAGAGGCGACTAAGAGATAACATAGTTCCACTACCACCTTGGAACTTAAAAAGCCGACCGGTGGCGGGATAAGCATCCAACTGCTGGATTTGAAATACACAGGCTGAAGACGGACAGCAGCGTCTTCGGTGCGACAAAGCCCGCCCTGCGGTCACCAATCCGCCTACCCACCGTGGTGACTATGGCAAACACATATGAGGAGCTTGAACTTGCGGAGGCCTATGTCCAGCAGTAGACTGTATCAAGCTAAAGTGAAGATGATGATGATGATGAACACGGAATCGACTATCTGTTTAAGCGTTATATCAAGTCAGTCAGTCAGCCCACTGCTGGACAAAGGCCTCACTGAGTTCGCGCAAGACATCCCGGTTTTCCGCAATATAACAATATATTTATATATAATTACTAGCTGTGCCCGCGGCTTCGCCCGCGTTTAAATCAGTGAGTCTCAAAGTTTTCCCGGCAAACTTCCAGTGAAACTCTAAATCTCATCAAAATCGGCTTAGTCGTTCCGTAAACCTTCCTCTTGAAGCCCTCTCTCCATTGGTAAAACCGCATGAAAAGCCGTTCAGTCAATTTTGAGGGAATCGATCACATACACTTTTGGAGACTTATTGTTATAATACACTAACTGTTGCCCGCGACTACGTTCGTGTGGTTATGAAGATATGCATTACTATCAAGATGTTTAAGCAAATTATCTTTTTATTTCAGTCACTTGAAATGGTTATCACGCTGAGTAATTTTTTAAAAGGCAAAATTTAGTATAATTTATTAGTTATTTTTATAAAACCTCTCTATACACCACATTTTTAGTTTTATTTTCAGGCTGCAGTATAAATAACCTAGTAGGCGAACTTATAGCTGCTGTATATGTTTCATACAAACTATCAACCCCAATCAAACGCCCTTAGCAGTGGAATATCAAAAAATCCGTTCTTAGCGGACGTTTACTAACTATAATCTACCTCCCTGCTAAATTTCATCTTTGTCCATCCTGGATGGATGGACCATCCAGCGGTTTTTGAGTTCTCGTGATGAGTGAATCAGTAACCTTTCTCTTTTATATATATAGATTACGATGCATTATTTGGACTCCTTTTCACCATCTATGGAGCATACATTTTAAATTTCGTCTCTTATTTTAAAAACATAGGCCTTTCTTACAAACTTCCGACCCCCGTTTTATCTTTTACGTCCTATACAAAACCTACTTGCCAAATTTCAAGTATGTAGGTGTTATAGTTTCGGAGATTTCGAGATAAGTGAGTCAACCTACCATCCCCCGTTTTAACTCAAAAGGGAGTTGGTTTCTAAAGATACATTATTTGGATATCTTCTCACCATCTATAGACCGTACATTTTAAATTTCAAGTATCTTACTTCAAAAACATAGGACTTTCATACAAACTTCCAACCCCTGTTTTATCCCTTTAGGGGTCGAGTTTCGTAAAATCCGTTCTCAGCGGATGTTTACGCCCTATAAGGAACCTACCTGCCAAATTTTAAGTTTGTAGGTGTTATAGTTTTGGAGTTTTCGTGATGAGTGACTTTTCGCTTTTATAATATATATATATAGATTATATTATTAAACACAGTCTTATGATACAAGCAGTTACTGACTGAATGTGTAGAACAATTCGTTACAAATAGTTTTTGCTATGTACCAAATCTATATAAACAACAATGAATGTTGCTAAGCGAATAACTCGAAAATGGCTCGACCAATTTGGCTAATTTATTTTTTTGTATGTTCCTTAAGGCCCACGAAGGTTTTAATACAAAAAATTAAAACGCTTTATTGGATATCCTTGATACGCGAGAAATGCGTTACATTCCAGTTTAGTGATAATATGTTTTATATTTTTATTTTTATATTTTATTTTTTGGTATATCTTGTATTTATTCAGGTGAATTGTAAGTTACTTTACACCATGCGTCATTGAGTCGCGATGAACGTAAACTCGATTGGATGTCATAATTTTTATTAAAAAATTAGTTGTCCGTAAAGTTGGTTTACGGACGATAGTTTAACGTGACAACGTCATAAAAAAACATCTCCTCGGACGCTCGCCAATTAAGTGGAAGAGTAACGGGACAATGAGTCAGCCTTTTTCGTCCATGCAGCCGGCGTTCATCGATTTATTAGACGTTGTCCAATGCAGTGTTGGGCAAATTTTAATTGCAACAACAATTAAAGATTAACAATTGATTAATTGGTAAATTTTACCACAACAATTAACAATTAATCAATTGTAATTGTGGAAAATTACAATTAACAATTATTTAATTGTTAACTGTAGTAGTAAGTATTAACAATTAATTAATTGTTAATTGTGCTTTACTACAATTAATAATTAATTAATTTTCAATTGTTTTGTGAATTTTAATTAAAACTAACAATTAAAAAATACTTTTTTTGGTATCGCAGGGGAACCCATTTACGGGTGATATCCAGGACGCCCGGGTAGGCAATCCTAGACCGTATGTCGGCTTTGGTACTTGGGGGTGCAGTACCGACCAAACCCCTGCGGGAGCCTTCAGCCGCTTTATTTGGAGGGTCCCGGATCTGCAGGCAACAGGATCCCTCCAGCGACCGGCACCGGCTCGCCTCGGCGAAAAGGCCAGACTTCTCCTCCATGGGGCCTATCCGGCTCACCTCTGAATAATCCCGACGACGCTATGTCTAGCAGGACCGGGTTCCCATCCCGGCCCGACACGAGCACAGGGGCGTTACTGGAGGTGCATTAAGTAGCGCCTCCTACGCACCTCCGTTCGTCGCCTGCGGACGGAGGCCTCGTCGGTGGCCTCCTCTCTTATCCACTCGTCGTTCTCCTTCTGGGACATTACTATCTCGCAGAAGGAGACCATCGCCGCCCAGAACTTGTCGTCGCCGAGCATCGCGGTGATGACGCTAGGCAGTGACAAGTCCCCTCCGAGAACTGTCGTCAGATCGCAACGCAGTGCCGCCCATCTCGGGCACACTTCGAGGGTGTGCTGGGCAGAGTCCACCGCCGCGCCACAATCGTGACATCCAGTCGTCGGCTCCTTTTGGGCCGTCCGACACAAGTATTCACCAAAGCAGCCGTGCCCGGTGAGAACTTGCGTCAGACGGAAGGTGAGGGGCTTGCGCTTGTGACGCATCCACCGCTCAAGGACCGGGCGCAAGGCAGTCGTTACGCGTGTGCCATACGGCTTTTCCGCCAGGTCCTCCCTCCACCTCCGCATTAATGCTTCTTGCCCATCCGGCGCACCCGTAGGATCCCGTTCAACGTGGGGTTCTCACCGAGAGCCCTCCTACCCGAGACGTATGAGTAGGTCTCGGCAAAGACCTCCGCCACGAGCTCCCACGGGGGGTCGCCGGCTAGAGCAGTAGCTGCAGCCCACAATACCGTACGGTACCCCCGGATCACCCTCACCGCGATGATCCTCTGCGCCGACCGCAGTGCGGCCTTAATCCTCGCAGTTAGGCGATCCGCCCAAACCGGGGCACCGTACGTCGCACGTACTCCACGTCCGGCGTCTGCCGAATCATCCTGGGGGGCAATTAAAAAAATAAAATACTGCTGTATGCTGCTGTGGCTTCGGGTATTAAAATAATGCCCCCCCCCCCCCAGTAAAATAAAAGACCTATTCAAATAATCATCAATAACTTTAATTAAACATGATTAGACGGACAATGACTATTTTAAATTTCTTGCAAATCTTGGCTTTCCTCGGCAAAAAAATGCAGCATCAAAAGTTCTGCTTTAGTCATTGGTGCATCGGAGGAGCACTCGTTGTTATCTGAGATTGAAATATCTGAGTCTGAGTCGGAGTCAAAATTGAAAAAAAAAATTTCTTGGGTACTTTTTTAGTTGCTACTGTTGCTACTAAATTTTCACTCATTTGTTTGGAAATGCAGGTCTTGAAAAGTTTTAAAAGTTTAGTACGATCCTTGGGCTCAAAACAAGTCAACCATTTATTTTTGAATCTTGGGTAAGATAATGCCGCAATAGCCGCATTTTCTGCTTCAGGAGTGGTGATGTCAAATATTTTTTTCAAATCTCTTCTCAACACTCACTTTGTATGCCTTGATCAACGGGTTGCAAAATGAAAAGTTGTTTTTCTTTTCAATTTTTTGCAATTTTTTCCTTAGCGCAAGTATGCACGGCAAAGCTATCCCATAATATGTGTTCGTCTCACTTTGCAATATATCGAGTGCTTCTGCTACTGGCGAAGTACACATCAAATATTCTTGTAGGTAATTAAATTCATTTTCTTTGATAGTATTTTTTATGTTCAATGATCTATGTAAAAGTAAGCTTTTTTCTTTAATGTTGAAAATTTGCTGGAGGGCATCAAACAAGCTATTCCACCTGGTCTCACTAGGTCGGCTTAACGTGTGTCCTAACACATCCTGTATTATTTCGGCACTCTTTGGCCGTCCTGCAGCCTTCCATAAAACATTACATTTCTTCATTATTGCAGCATGCATTTGCGACAGAGGGGTGTCTTGCTCGGTTAAAAGTTTATTCGCGTCCGTAGTTGCGCAAAGGCTTAAAGTATGCGCAGAGCATCGTAAATGAGCAGGAAGGATATAAATATGCTCAGGATCATCTAAATTCCGTGATTCGCCTTCTTCAACATCTGATTCGGAAGAAGCTTCTGTTGGCTGAGAGTCGGGCATAACTTCATGTTCAATATTTATATTGGTCAATTTAACACCGAACATTTTGAAAGCTTTTACGAAATTACTGCCATCATCCGTCACCGATGCAACAATTTTATTCGTATTGAGGTTGAATTCACGGTTAATTTCTTGAATCATATCGGATAGTCGATCATAGCTGTGGACGCCTCTGAATCGTTGACAAGCTAACGCCACTGAAACTCTGCGTAAATCATTTGTGATCCAGTGCGCTGTAATTCCAATGAAGCTTCTTTTTTTACTGGACCAGATATCTATCGTTGTGCACACATAGGGTACTTCTTCTAGTTCTGACTTAATCTTAGTTACTTGCGTTTCGTAGTGTTTTTCTATACGACGTCCTAGTGTACGTCGACTCATTAAAGTTAGCCCTATTTCAGATATTTTTAAGTCCGCGAATATTTTTGAAAAGTATGGATCTTCCACTGCACGCAATGGGATCATAGAATGTATAAAATATTTCAAAATATTTTCATCGAATTGTTCTTGTGTCATTTTGTTATCACTGGACTTCTTAGTTTTACTAGTTGTGATTTTGACAATAGTATCATCTTTTTTCTGTACCTCACTTTTCTTTTTTTTTACATAGCTTTTGTACTCTTCAATGCAATCTTGCCCATGTTTTCGCATCAGATGACTCAAAAAGTTCGACGTACAATAATGAAATCCTTTAACCTTTGTTAAAACATCTCTTGGACATTTCATACAAAGCGCTGTAATTTTACTACCCATACACTCTTCAGGCAAGTATTTGAAAAATGTTCCATCAAGTAAGAGAAGCCGCGCTTGTGACGACGATGAACTCTCGGCGGTGTCGGTTGGTGATAGAGGCGAAACCGTTTCTAACGAATCATTAATGTCAGAAACCGAAAGAGTCACTGAAATGTTACTGTCTTCGTCCACTTCGTTTATCGACGCCATTTTATATTAAAAATCTAGCCTAAAACAATGTATTTTTAAACTAAAACACAAACATTTACGTGTGCAAAAAGCTTAAACGACACGAGTAAAGAGACTAGTTCACGCGGCGACTGAGCAATGAGCACTGAACGAACGACACTCCGCGCCCGGCGCGCGCGTGAGTTGTGGAGACGAAGATATTGTTACGTGTTAGGGGTAGGATTTGGAAAGAAAGACCTGCTGACTCTTTTGGAGACTTTATTTACTAGCACTAGGTTTCGCTGGTAGCACTCTTGATCACTAGATTTTACTTTGAAGTCGCCTCGAAGATCGCTCAAACTCAACTGAACTCGCTCGCCTCCCTGCGGCTATTTATATCGGCCGAGACGAGGCCCAGACCATTCTGGAAAGTTCGCGCATGTACCCGGTTTTCGAGACTATACTTCTATATAGTTCCACAGTAGTTCCTCTAAGGCCATCTAGTATTGAGTAGAGGGTTTCATGTTGTCTTTTTCTTTGAGTGGTTTTAATGGTTGACGCTAGATGGCGCTAGTTTCTTTGTGTGTTCGTAACAATATATACGTGACGTGTGTGAGAGCGAGAGGCGAGAACAATGTACGTTCGGTCCTACAAAATGAACACGTTACGACATTAAAGATTTTTGTATACACGCTGTAGAAATATTTACTTTATTATTAATTTTATTTATATTTAACTATTACCATATTTTATATAGTATGTTATATATATATAAATTATTATATATATAATTTATATACTATATTTTATTTTTAACTTTATTTATTTATTATTAACTTTGACCACTTTTTTATTCGCCGCGACTTACCGCTTAATTTTCCTAAATCTTTTACTAATTTAGTTTTGATACATAAAGTTAATTGTTAGTTTAAATTGTTTCATAAAACAACTAAAAAAGTTAATTGCAATTATTTTAATTGTGAGTTACAATTGACATACGTTAATCAAATTAATTTAATTGTAAGGTGCAATTAAAAGTTTAATTGCGACTAATTTAATTGTAATTAATTTAATTGTAATTAATTTAATTGCAATTACTTTTTTAGTCAATTAACAAGATAATTGACCATTTAATTGATTAATGCCCAACACTGGTCCAATGTTAGGATTAGCACACTAAAGCATTGTGTAGGTAGACAGAGTGTAAAAAACACTAACAAAAGACGTCACTAGATAGCGACACATGAAATAGAAGTTATTTGTGTCTTTTTATTTTTAACTAAGTACACCAGCGACAGTAGTGCAAGAGAGGTAATTGGCGTCATACTTTATATACTCTTTGGTCACGGGTATAAATCCGGTTGGGCGTTTCAACTTGTCTTTTAAGTTTGTTTACGATTACAAAGAAATGAGATGAAATGAAGATGTTTTTTTTTTGCCATAAGATAAAACTATTCTTCATTTCAAAAATAAATAAATCATGAAGTTGAAAATTGGCATATTGTAGGAGGAAAGGTGCTGTGTGGCTACGGCACTAAAGAATTTAGCCACCCCCTCTCTTCCCGTGGGTGTCGTAAGAGGCGACTAAGGGATAACAAGGTTCCACAACCACCTTGGAACTTAAGAAGCCGACCGATGGCGGGATAACCATCCAACTGCTGGCTTTGAAATACACAGGCCGAAGACGGGCAGCAGCGTCTTAGGTGCGACAAAGCCAGTACTGCGGTCACCAACCCGCCTGCCCAGCGTGGTGACTATGGGCAAAACACATGAGTTCACGTTATTTTTGGCGTAAACTTGTGGAGGCCTATGTCCAGCAGTGGACTGTATAGGCTGTAATGATGATGAGGAGGAAAGGTATACCTATCGATACACAGGAAAACGGCGAGGCGGATAAGGAATAGTAAAATAATGTCCACGTGGTCCAAGAAACCAGGTTCGTTAACACACATGACCATAACACACAAGCACAAACGCCCAGACCACCGAAAATAGTTACATGACTGATAACTAGTCCTATAAAAACGTTTGATATGAGATAAGAGAGAGACGGAGATGCTGTAACCATTACGCCAACACGTCGCCAATAACTAAATATTTATTTCTCATAAAAGACGCAATGCTCACACTCACAATGCACAAATGAGATACATAACATAACTATAATATAAAAATCTAATCTCCGAAACGGCTTGACCGATTCTCATGGGATTTTGTGTTCATATCGGGTAAGTCTAAGAATCGAACAACATCTATTTTTCATCCCCCTAAATGTTAAGGGTAGTCCACCCCTAGTTTTTAATTTTTAGTAAAACTATTAATTTTTTAGTTTATTATGGTTTGTGGCGTTGAAAAATACATACAACCCTAAATTTTTATCCTTCTACCACCAACCCCTATTTTTATATAGCGTTCAGCGGCAAGACAACGTTTGCCGAGTCAGCTAGTAAGGCTATAAAGATTTTAGCTCTGAAACTAGGAATTTGGATCTAGTGAATAATTACAGTTTTATTGCATATATACATTATTTAAATTTCGTATTTTCATTTCAATCTATCATATAGTATTGGAGCTAAAGTGGTGGGGAAAGGGGGTAGAACCTATAAATAATGTTATACTATATTTTAGTCATCCATAAAAATCAATAACAAATAACTTCTCCTTTATTGGTTTAACATAGCAATAATATCTTTATGGTTCAGTTTTTCTGCGCAATCCAAGGGTGTGAAGCCCATCACGTCAGGCACGTCTCTCCTGACTCCATGTGCTAACAAGTAGCTCACGACATCTGGATTATTGCAAAGGACGGCCTGTAAAGTAAGAGCGTATGGTTTCTTGACTATTTTAGATATTATCTATACAAATAAATAAAATTGGAGTGTCTGTTTGTAATATTAAAATAACTGTTTTTTACTAAATGCATATGGATGTATACACAGTACACGGTAAAGCAAATAATACAGATTTGTTTTTCTTGTCGTTCGAAAGTGAATTGTTTGTTGTTAACCAATGTGACATCATTGACGAGTGATCTATCATATACAAACTATACATTGTTATAAATATCTTTAACATATGTAGGTAAACTTATACGTTGTGAGTGAAATGAATGGATGTCATTTTTTTTATGTCACTAGGTCGGCAAACAAGCGTACGGCTCACCTGATGGTAAGCGATTACCGCAGCTTATAGACACCCGCAACACCAGAAGCATCGCAAGCGCGTTGCCGACCCAATCCCCAATCCCCCCCAGGAGCTCTGGTCACCTTACTCACCAACAGGAACACAATACTGCTTGAAAACAGTATTATTTAGCTGTGGTCTTCTGTAAGGTCGAGGTACTACCCCAGTCGGGCTGCTCCATATTTTGAGCAGGAAATTCCTGCTGTGCCCTACCTTAGTTAAATAGTTAAAGTGAATAGATGTTATTTTTTAAATTCCGATATCAGAGAAGACTGTTTGATTTCGATAGTCAATGGGATAATTGATACTTATCAATTCTCGATTTCTATATTTAGTAAACGGATCGTTTTCTTGACGAATCGTTAAGTTTATACAATCAACAGTTTTTGAAAACGTTTTCCAAATGTATCCGGGCCATATAATTAAGTCAACTTTCCTAAATAAACATAATATATTTTACATCTTTGACTAATATATCTACTAAGTCGATGATTTGGGTTGTTCTATCTACCTTATGTAGCGGGGTTTGTTTGATTTCATCGCAAGCATTCAGGTCAGCTCCGGCTATTCTAAGAGACTCGAGTTTACCGACGAGTCCACTCCTCGCCGCGAGGGACAACATCTCCGCGACAGGCTTCGCGTCGACTGAGGACAGGTGGGCGCCGCACTGCTTCAGTAGATTTATTACTGTGTGGTTGTCGTTGTGTATCGCTGTTAGCAGTGGAGTTTCACCGCATCTAAAAAAAGTTTTTGCTTGGCGTTTTATATTCGTTACATTTGAATGAAAATATGATGCGTAGGTATATTTTTTTTATCTTATGCATTTTTCTAAGACAGACCTGTGTGTCTGTATTAGAGGTAACAGCCCACTTATATAGCTAAATATTTTATTTTTGATAAATATACATTTGTACTGTAAATAATACATATATATAAATAAATATATCACAATCAAACTTGTTGTGAACTGCGCCAAGGGGCTCGTCAATTTCTAACTTAATTTAATATATTTAATGTACATCTTATTACCTCGTCTTTAAGTGTACATTCGCTCCGTTTTCTAACAAATACTTTATGATCGGGACATTCCCTTTTAGTATAACTTCGTGAAGTACCGTCCTGCCTTCTGAGTTCTGTGCATTTACATCTGCACCCATGTCTAAAACAATTAAATTGTTTTAGTTATTTAGCATTACTCGACTCGACTAATAAATAAATAAATAAATAAATAAACGCTTCACGCTCAACGGCCCTCAGTAGGATTTTCACAAGAATAAACGCCCAGACCACAACAAACCTATATGGCCAATACAATTATCTGTCGTGAACGGAGATCGAACCCGCGACCGCCAGACTAAGAAGAATCATTAACTATTAAAGGCCATCTAGGAGACAATCTAGGAAATAAAGTTTACTTCATTAATTTCTGATTGAGCAATGGACTGAACACATTAATTAAGCCTAGATCAATAAATAAATAAATTTATCAATTTATTTCTGACCTGGTATAACCAAAGTATCAAGTACTAAATTTGTCATCAAAATTACTCTAATTGATTTCTGTCCTATCTCGTATATATTGGGTAAGAAAAACCTGTATATTTCGAAATAACTGAGATCTGAGGCATTATATACCTAAAAAAGGGTTCCATCTTTTATGGAATATGCGCATATGTATGTGTGTGCACACGGACATGCACACACAGTACACGTACCCAATGTGTGCCTGTGTGTATTTGCTTGCGTATGCACGAATACGCATACTTTTGACCGCGAGTTTATACATTCGAAAGCCAACAGTTAATATTTTTTCTTTTCAGGTAAAAATATAACTTACGCTTCAGCCTGTAACATCCCACTACTGGACATAGGCCTCTTTTCCCATGTTGGGGAAGGATCAGAACTTAATACACCACGCTGCTCCAATGCGGGTTGGCGGATATATTCAATACTATGAGTAACGATCGCTATCAGGTGTGCATGATAACAACCGGGACCGACGGCTATCGTGCTCTCCGAGGCACGGTAGGAAGACCCACAAGGACTGCACAAACACCCAGACCACGGCAAACACCTGTATGGCCAATACAAATGTTTGTCATGTGCGAGGATCGAACCCGCAACCGCCAGCGCAACAGGCCCAATCCATGGCTGTGACCGTTACGCTAACGCGGCGTCTACGCAAAAATATAACTTACCTAACATTTTTTTCACCGCTCTCGAGTCATCGTGCTCGATTGCGTACAGAAGTAGCGAGTTGAACACCTTCTCTGTGACATCTATCAACTTTTTTGGTGACTGAATATTTAGACTTGATGCTAGAGCGTCTATTAATGTGCTATCCTGGAAATATTTTAATATAGAGAGTCTAATGGAATTTATGTTTTAAGGTACTAACTTATATTTTATATCACGACGATAAAAGTTAGGTCATCACACCTTGTAAACTAATGTAATTGAACGAGCTGATGTGGCTTAGCGGAAAATATTTGAACTGTAGCTGGGAAATTTTCCAGTACTAAAGTCTGGGAAAAGTCAGAATATAATATAGCCGAATAAATCATTATAGACCATGGCGGTAAGGTTCAAATTTCTAGCCATACAAAGAAAACTTTTACCGAGCATAGAGTGAATTTTATTAGCGCATTGGTGCAGTTTGTAGTGACCCTGTTTTAATAAAGAAAGAAAATATTTAGCTAAATAAATCGGCCGTTACCTATAACACAAGCATTAATTTGCTTACTTTAGGAATAGACGGTCGTATGTGTGTGCGTGTGCGTGTGTGTGCGTGTGCGTGTGTGTGTGTGTGTGTGTGTGTGTGTGTGTGTGTGTGTGTGTGTGTGTGTGTGTGTATTAAAGATATTTATTTATTTTTTATATATTTATAATTGTTTAGTCAGCATTCACGAGTCTGTACAGTACAATCTAGTACAAATCAATTAGTACTATATATTCTGCATAAACACTACAAAAATTTTATTAGTAACTATATATATTTAAAAATATATATTGAATTTATTATTTACACACATACCTCGATAGCAATGGACGATGTATTTGTTAATTCGCCTCTAATATTAGTCACCATCATCTGAAAAAATTTGACACGAAAAACATATTATTATTATTAGATCAATTTAAAATAAAATGAGCTTAACTATGTTAACATATGTTTTGAAGCATTATAGCTAAAAATACAAAAGATCATAGCACAATTCTCAAAAATAGCGTTTTTATAACTAGGAGTTTCTCAGTGACCTATTTTAGACCATTTTTGCTTGTTACACGTATTGGTGAAACAATCTTTCCAATTAGATGTAAAAGTAGCATACCTCAATCTTTTGTTGATAAGTAAGTTCTGACTTCGATAGGACGTATGATAGTTTAGTTAGAGCTGCCTCAGGCGTCATGTCGTAGCCCGATATTACGCCACATTTTGCTATTAACTAAAAGTATACAAATACAATTATTGTTCCCCATAAAATAGATTGTTCGAAGAAAAAAAATATATATTATTATCACGAATTATCAAGCTCACTGTGGAGTTGGTAGACGGATTAGGCGTAACAGGAATTTAGTGATAACACGAGAATTTGTCTTTCTTAATTTCTTACTTGAGTTATATATTTTAATCTATATCATATTAATTACCCACGTTATATAAAAGGCGGATAATATTAGGCGTTGATTAGTATTAAAGAAAATTGATAATTTTATATGTGATAAGATTCTTAAAGCCTTATAATATGTGATAGATGATATTTTTATATATATTCGGGACATACGATTTACACTATAACATACCACTGCTAGACATAGGGAACTTTTTCCGTGTAGGAGAAGGAATGGAGCTTAATACTTGGGACTTAAAATATATATCTTCATTATGACTACATTAAAGGACTTTTTTATATTCTTAATTCTTACCCTCCCAGTCTCATAAAGCGGTGTTACTACACTGCCTCTAGTGCACTGAGTAATGTTAACAAATATGACACCTCTTTTCACAGCCGCTGCAATCTCATTGAACACATCATCTCTATTTGATGGTATATTACCAGCTCCGTAACTTTCTAATACCACACCTGAAATATTAATAATTTATATATTTATATCTTTAGTATCATTATAGTGCGCGTTTTTATATATTAAGAAATGCAACGTTTTTAGCAGAAAACTAAAAATTACTAATTTATTTTTTCATTGGCCTTAGTCCGTCTATTGCAGACGATTTCGACAGTGTCAGACAGACACTGTGTCGCCAAGGACACTCTTCAGGAAAGCGCAGAGTTGCCTAAGCTCTGCGCTACCCTCTCGACCTCACTGGCTAGGCCCACAGGAAGTTTGGCTGCAGGAGTCTTTCGCATTTTAGAGCTTTTACGACCCCCACAGGAAGAAAGGAGGTGGTGTTATTCTACTCGGCCGACACCATAGCGCACTTTGTTTATTATTATTTTTTTTTATACAACTAGATCACCAAATAAGCGTACGAGCTTGCCTGATGGTAAGCGATTACCGTAGCCTATAGATGCCTGCAACACTACAAGCATCGCAAGTGTGTTACCGACCCTACTACCAATCCCCGCCAGAGCTCTGGTCACCTTATTCACCACAGGAATACAACACTGCTTGGGAACAGTATTATTTAGCTATGATCTTCTGTAAGGTCGAGGTACTTCCCCACTTGGGTTGCTCCAGATTTTGAGCAAAATATTTCCTATTGTGTTAAATTATTAGTTTATAGTTTTCATCATAATTTGAGTAAATTATTACCTTTATTTTATTATTTATCATCCAATTCTTCATATTTAAAATCAAAAGACCTACATCTTTTTGTACTATATTACTGTTATAAACAAATAATATTCTCAAATATCTTATAGATATTAAATTAGGTATACCTCAACCATTATACCCAACTTACCTTCAATAGGCGGTTGGCAGAATGCCTTTATCACAGAGGAACTGAGACTGGGGAATATTCTCAATAGTCCCACATTCTTCGACATTTTCGCGTGCAAGTGACATTTCTCTATAACTGTGGGTTTGAATATGGCTTTCTTGTTTACTTCCAAGTCTATCCCAACTTCGACGAGGGGCACGCAGTTCGGAGAGTCGAAAGCGTAGAGATTGTTTACTGATATTTTACTTGTCCTTAATAAATTAAATTGTGTAGGTTAACTTGGAGACAGAGGTAACTTTTTATAACTTATGGTCAGACTATCCTTATACTTATATCTATTCAATAAATCTGTATTTAATTCTACACTAACAATTGTCCTAAGATACGATTCTGTGTGATCCACAAGTTGATCAGTTACGTAAAATTCGTTTTACTTAAATTTTACACGGTATAAAAAATTCTATTATGCATACGACTAGCAGTTATTTTATTGGTTAAACTAGTATTTAATGAGGTAGGGCAAAGTAGGAAATATCCTGATCAAAATCTGAAGAAACACGACTGGGTAAGTACCTAAACCTTACAAAAGATCACAGCTAAATAATACTACTGTTCAGAAGCGGCTCGTCCTAAAGAGCGCTGCTGCAGTGCACTAACACGAAAATTACATATCTGTATTTCTTTATATTACATATTATCTTTCTATTCTACTTTGCCTGTACAATAGTCTATTACATTGCGTATATTTGGCATTTAGTTGTAACGAGTGGAGCGCCAGTGATTGCGCTCCTATGAAACGAAATTTAGTACGATTCCTAGCACTGTAATCAACGAGTCGAAAGAGACAGGCCGACACGTGAAATAATAGATTTCATATGAGAAGTCAGCCTAGGCAGGCACCGCTCACGCGCAAACTTGCTATACCGTAGATTCATCCATGCGGCGTGCGACGTGTGGGGATAACTTGCCTATGCGCTGTTGCCGTTCTTATGTCTATATGTATCTTATGTATACAAACGTGTCGGCTTCGTCATCTATTTTACAGTTTTTCTTTTAAATAAGTATTAAGAAATAGTTTGTGCCTATGTGTGTATAGTTGCGCCTGCAGTGATGGTGTATTTGCATGGACGGAATGGATTTTCTATAAAAATAAAATAAACGATAAGCTCTAGATTTCGTTTCTTTTTTTTTTTTTGTTAAATTGTCTATCAAACAATGTCACAAGCCGCCTCTGCTACTGCTTTAGGGTTGTGTTGTGTTCCTGTGGTGAGTAAGATATTCAGAATTTCTGGGAGGGGTCGGGGGTAGAATCAGAAACGCGCTTGTGATGCTTCTTGTGATATAGGCGTCTATAAGCGTCTATAAGCTACGTTAACCACTTACCATCAAGTGGACCGTACGCGTATTTGCCAATCTAATCTTATAAATCAGAGTAACGGAAAAAGAGTGGGTAGAAAAAATACGATGAACTCTTTGTTGTCGATAGCCTTATATTGACTACCGCTCTTTTTTACAAGAAAATAAAATTCCAAAGCTCCCCTTCATGTAATAGTTAATTATACCAATTTTATATTTCCATCTATTTTATCTATTAATAAATAAAATCGTGCTACTTGTGGTCATGGCTGAGGGTCGTAATTATTAATTATTTGGAAACACTAAAATATGTTATAATCATCATCATCATTACAGCCTATACCGTCCACTGCTGGACATAGGCCTCCACAAGTTTACGCCAAAAATAACGTGAACTCATGTGTTTTGCCCATAGTCACCACGCTGGGCAGGCGGGTTGGTGACCGCAGTACTGGCTTTGTCGCACCGAAGACGCTGCTGCCCGTCTTCGGCCTGTGTATTTCAAAGCCAGCAGTTGGATGGTTATCCCGCCATCGGTCGGCTTTTTAAGTTCCAAGGTGGTAGCGGAACTGTGTTATCCCTTAGTCGCCTCTTACGACACCCACGGGAAGAAACGGGGTGGCTAAATTCTTTAGTGCCGTAGCCACACAGCACAATTATAATAAAAAACATTTAATGCAGACAAAGAGCATATGTGTTACACACACATATGAACAAATTATAACTTAACCAACAAATGCAAGACAAAACAGAAGCTTGATCACCCCGCGTTGGGGCACTGCATTAAGGCACAATATTTTGGTTGTTGGATATTGCGTTAATCTATATTTCAAATACTCAATGTTGTACTGGCGGCATTTCTTCTTAGTTTCAGACATTTTGGAATTCACAATTTCAACACATTAACTTTTTAACCGATTTATAGAAAGTTATAAAAGTAATGGCTATAATGACGTCTTTACTTAATCAGTAACAGGCGAGTATGGATCACTAGCAAATAACATAAAAACAAGGCATTAGGAACGCTATAATATATTTAATTAACCCTTTATTCATAGTTTATATTTTCTAATCAAAACCAAAATTATGAAAAATGAAGTCTATTTATTCTAAAGACTTTTTTGTTAAAAAAATCTCTGTTGGACAAACTATTGGTCTATTTGTAACTTCAATTATAATTTTCAATTAACTTCAGCGATAATAACAGCCGTAAAGTCAGTCAATTGAACTATGCTATTTTATACGACATTGTGATTCGTACCTAAGTATAATTATTAAATTATCTTTGAATATTAAATAAATAGCTACGTAATCAACGTTTATCTTTGCTTCTTAGTGGATTTTACTAGTTTATTTAAAATAATTTATAGCATACAATAATCATCGAAACATCGTCAGACAATATCGTCAGGTCATTAAACGTCATTATATTTAATATCAAGCTCAATTAGTGAGACATTATCTTAACTAGAATATTTCGTTTTTTTTAATCGATTTAAAAGTAATAAAATTTGAGATTGTATCGTAACGCAAATGACTTTTTAATTTTTATATTAATGTCGTATTGTTCACAATTAAGACCATATCTATTGCGCAACATATTCTTATAACACATGTGACGGTTATTTTCAAGGTATTTCAAAGCATCTCATTTTTTGGCTGATTTTTATTTATTTAATCGATTTACCTACTAAATATATCTTAAATTATTTTTACAATTTAAAAACATTAATAATAACATTTAAAAATATGTATTTAAGTTATAGGTATGCACAACATTAAAAAATGTATAAACTTACAAAATAACAAGATAGAAATAAATTACTATTTTTTTTTAATACCTATAACAGAGAGAGTTGACAAGTATTAATTTATTTAATTAATAGCTGGTTTAGTGTTTTCATTTGTAACTAGCTTTGCCCGCGACTTCTTTTTATATGTTGGATATTATTTTGGTAAGATGAATACCCACACAATGCTACAATGATCCACAAGACTTCGAACCTAGCCAGTATAGAGAGCTTTCAATGTTTTGAATGATTTAAAATCTTAAGTATTTCTAAAAATAAAGGATAGCATTCTTAAGCACTTATTCAGAGTATTTTTCGTGTGGTGTCAGCCGAGTACAATAGCATCACCCCCTTTCTTCCCGTGGGGGTCGTAAAAGGCGATCTCATTGTACTGGTGCCTTTTTAATATCCTTTTTATATCTTCCTAAAGCTAAATTTGCCCTAAGCTATTATTTATAATCTTTGACAGCTTCAGGTCATCTGCATATAATTCAAATTCTTGCGAATACAGTGTTTAATATCATCAATATAGATAATAAAGAGTAATAGACCTAGAAGGGAGCCTTGTGGAACTCCAGAAGCAGGTGTAACATTTACAGAATTAAACTCATTGATAACCGCTTTTTGCATTCTATCAGCCAAATATGAATGAAACCAATTTAATAAAGTTCCAAAAACTCCAAATAATTTGTCTAGCCTTTTTTTATTAAAATCGTGTGATTTACTACATCAAATGCTTTACTAAAGTCATTATATATAGATAGCATCGACTTCGTTTCCCGTGCTCATACTTGCATGTGTTCTATCAACAAATACAACAAGATTAAATGAGGTGGAACGTTTTTTTTTTTTTTGAAATTTTTAATGCTTTTTGTTATTATAAAATACATGTTGTTAATGTTTTTAGATTTCCGTAAAGTCATGTATGGCCTGCTCAATTCCGTACATGAAAGTAATTAGATTTATCATAACCAGAGGTACATATGACAAATGTGTATATATACTTCACACCGACGACCGCTCTGGGTGCAATGGTGCGTGTGCCGGGTGGCGGTACCTAAACAACGACAGTCACGGGTTCGATTCCCACTCGGAGTGGATATTTGTTATTATAAAAATATTTGTTTCCGGTCTGATTGTTATTGCTTGTGGGTCTCCCTACCGTACCTCGGAGAGCACGTTAAGCTGCTGGTACCAATTGTTATCATGTACACCTGATAGCGATCGTTACTCATAGTACGGAATATATCCGCCAAACCGCATTAGAGCAGCGTGGTGGATTAAGCTCTGATCCTTCTCTTACATGGGGAAAGAGGCCTATGTCCAACGGTGGGATATTACAGTCTAAAGGGATACTTTACACATTTTTATAAATTTTTCTAGCCGTATATTAGTAGACGTGTGTATTAAATTTTTTATTCCAATCCAGGATTAGTACATACTACAAAATATTCGTTCAACGCACAAAAAATGTCAAACACTAATAAGCAGACAAGATTTCTTGCAGTACGCAAGGTTTAATCCAAATTAACTGAGTCCATTCTGGTTTGCGTTAGATCTTTAGAGTCAACTTTTATAACAAAGGTCAATATTTATTGAATTGAATTTTTAAGGGCTTATCTGTGCCACTATTAACCTTTTAGAAACGTGTATTTCAAAATTATTTTCCATATCGTTTCTTACAATTACTAGCATAATATAATAACATTAGATATTATATTTGTTTGTTTGTCCAATTACGCAAATCAGATATGTATATAATTATGTAAAATGTTAGCTTCAATTAAAGCATCATGTAAGTCTGATGAACACATTTATTCTAATTACAGATCTAAATATTGGAATAAGACCAGTGACGTGACAAGCCCTTTCTTATACAAACAGTTTAAGTATAAGTAAAAACAATTCATCTGTAACGTTATGTAAATATATTGCATGCTAGTCCAAGGATTTTTTATGATGAAATCTGTTTTACTATAAGTTGGCGTTTGTACGAGTCTCAGAATTTATTTCTATGAAATATTTTAGATGGCTTGGATATCAAAATATACAAATTCAAATCTACGCTGTTAATCCACTGAACTGTTATGGATCAATAAATTTACATTTGTATCTTAAATAAAATAATTAATTACTGCTATTTCAGACATATGTAAACATTTACTATTATTATTAGAGACCTTACACTATTGCAAATTTCAAACGCAGTTTAACTTATAATTGCAACATCAGAAAAAAATACTATTCACATACCTGTTCCCTCTAAACAATTTGCTTCCAAAAAAGACGGTTACTTCAGGAATATTCAGTCCACCAGCAATCAACAAAGATGAGACAAAGTTATCAGTACCATCACTTCTTGGTTCAAATATTGGGATCTATATAAAAATATATTTGGAATTATAAACACTCATTCTAAATAAATAAACTTGTAGATAATTTTCTATTCGAAGCTATAATCACTATTGTCAATAAAAATTTGTTACTAATGACTTTAAGTATCTAAAAAAAATCCGTCGCCATAAAAAGTATTAGTCAAGCTATTTAATCCATAAGGTATCTGCTTTTCAAAATTAAAAAAAAAAACAATGATATTAAAATTATAGATAAAGGATATAAATGGGATGGATAGTTAATATATGAAAAGTCGATAATCTACGCAAAACCTCAGTCACAAAGTACATTGGAAAAACCAATTTTAAAGATAGACGACGTGAAAATGTGAATCGGATACCGGTCTATAGTAATATTTTAATCAAAATCGTAACTTACCTGTGATCCAGTGAATACAATTGCTTTTCCAATATTTTCAAACATAAAAGACAATGCTGAAGCTGTATACGACAACGTGTCTGTACCGTGCAACACAACAAAACCGTCGTACTGTTCGTAGTATTTCTAAAAATTCAATATTAATATATCAATGTAGAAGACAGAAATAATACAGAAAAATAATACATAGAACTAAACTTTCTAAAAGAAGGAAAGTTCTTTCTGAAAAAAGATCTACCTCTTCATCAGGCGAAAGAGAGAAGAAGAAGGAAAGAAACAGAACTCAAGGCTCACCATAATATCTTCAGCAATCTGTATCCATTCGACTTCGGTCATGTTCGAGGAGTCCAAAAGTGTATCGTATTCTATTATCTTATAGCATATTCTCAGATCTATTTCTTTGGCTTCTGCAATGTATTTCAAAGATAATTTTAACCTTAGTTAGATCTAATCTTAGTTGGTAGGCTGATTAGTAAAAACAGCTACTAAGCAAAAAAAGAAACTAAAATACCGTCGAATTTACCTGGCAATACAAGGAACGATGTGTCAAAATCAGCTTCTCTTAGCTTGTGCCTCCAGTACATATTGTCGTGAAGCTGAGGGTATCCTCGGATAAGGTTTTCAAAGGCATTCTTTTGTGGTATAAGAACTAGAACAAGATTTTCGTATTATAAAAAAAAACATGCTAAAAAAAAATATTGTCAGACTTTTTAAGTATAGAGTTCTGTAATGTGCTGAATTTATTGAGGCTTGTTACAATTTGATTACTAGTTGTTCCCGCGACTTCGTCCTCGTGAAATTTAGCAAAAAAAGTTATTGTTCAGTTCGCAGAGTTATAAAATAAATAAATTTGTAAAATAAAAGCAGTTACACCTCATTACATCAGCTATCTGCACGTGAAAGTCCCGTCAAAATCGATCCAGCCATTTCAGAGATTAGGCGGAACAAACAGACAGACAGACAGACAAAAATTATAAAAAATATTATTTTGGTATATGTACCGTGTATCATATATACGAGTATGCATACAATAAAAAGTAGTTATTTTAATATTACAAACAGACACTCCATTTTATTTATTTGTGTAGGTGTACATTAATATCTACTAAGTAGGTATTAGGAAAGTAAAATAAAAATGTGAATAAGTTGTTAATATAATTAATGTATCATTCTTCCCTATATAATAGAAAACGGTATATAAGGGTAGTGTTTATAATTTGGAGTCTACAGCGCCTTGTACAAAACTAGGTTTAATTTTGTATCTGAGTAATATGACAACAGTGATAGAAGAACATCTTTATTTGTCGAAATTCTACTTAGATTATACGCAACAAATTTCTAGAGATAAATCTATTGAAACCAATACATCGGATCTCGATATAATAATAATATTTACTTGCTATTTACTACGTATAGTGACTGATGTAAACAAAAACAATTTTTGTACGTCTCACTCCATTCGTGATAAAACTGATATCCACAAACTATTGACCTCGTGTTAATAATTACTACTTATTGCATATTGTAAGATCATGTGTATTAGAGACTTTCTTAGCGAGAAAATCAGAAGATATATTTATAAAATAATTTTTAACAAAAACAAAAACCGACTTCAAAAAGGAAACTAAAAAGTGAAAAATATATTTACTTAGTACAAAGTAATTCGTATTTTGATTTAGTTAATCAGAAATGATTAAATAAATATTTTATAATTTTGAAGTCGGTGCCAAGTAAAACAATAACTACTCTAGTATCTACTCGTAAGTTGTATTCAGTTTTCTTTCATAATTTGTTTCATTGACTATTAGGTTGAATACTGTGATTATTCTGTTATTGTTTTGACATATCTAATAATATTTTTTGTACTTGTTTGTTGTGTGTGTGTTGTTTGTATCTGTTATTGTAGCCAGGTTGTTGTAGTATTTACTTGGCACCAACTTCAAAATTATAAAATATTTATTTAATCATTTCTGATTAACTAAATCAAAATACGAATTACTTTGTACTAAGTAAATTTATTTTTCACTTTTTAGTTTCCTTTTTGAAGTCGGTTTTTGTTTTTGTTAAAAATTATTTTATTTTACAATTTTTAGTGATCTGTAGACCTAACAAGGATGCTTTTTCTCTTATATCGGGGGTTCGGAAACATACACAATACACAAGCACAAACACCCAGATCATGACAAACATCTATATGGCCAATACAAATGTCTGTCGTGCGCGGGGATTGAACCCACTAACGCCAGCGCAACAGCCGGTGCTGTGACCGCTGCGCTAACGCGTCGACATACTATGAGTAAAGTTCGCTATCAGGTGTACGTAATAAAACCGGGACTGACAGCCTAGCGTGTAGCGAGGCTAGGTTGGGAGAACCACAAGGATTAAGAACTAGACTGAAAATAAATATTTGTATAAACATAAATATCCACTCCGAGCGGGAATAGAACCCGCGACCGTCGGTGTCGGTGGACCGGAGGCGCCGCCGACACGGCACATGCACCATTATATCAAAGCGGTCGTCAAACAGCAAAAGGTAACTGCTATAAATTGTTGAGAAATTCCCTCGAGTGTTTATGGGCTCCATCATCAAACCTGGTCCTGCGACACAGATGATCACACAGCAGGTAATTGCTATAAATCGTTGAAAAGTTCCCTCGACTATCTTTCGTCTCCGTCATCAGACTTTAATGGCACTTGTAACTCATATAGGTGCAAAGTTCTCATCAATAGAAACGAATTAAGTTCAAACAGCAGGTAATTGCTATAAATCGTTCAAAAGTTCCCTCGAATATCTTTCGTCTCCATCATCAGTCTGTAATGGCACTTGTAACTCATATAGGTGCAAAGTTCTAATCAATAGAAACAAATTGAGTTCAAACAGCAGGTAATTGCTATAAATCGTTGAAAAGTACCCTCGACTATCTTTCGTCTCCATCATCAGACTTTAATGGCACTTGTAACTCATATAGGTGCAAAGTTCTAATCAGTAGAAACGAATTAATATCTAAGATTTTATTTTTGTGTTACCCACATTAGGAATTCTAAACATTTTGAATATCATATCAAAAATTGACCGCTCCAGCGGGGTTCGAACCCGCGTCTCCGACGTACCGTGTCGGCGCTCTAGCCAATTAAGCTATGGAACGATACACCCGCCCGAGCGAAACTTTCGATATGATACTTTTTAATTTCGGTTTAAGCGAACCGTGGCGCCGTCTATAGTGAGCTCTTTACAGAAACCCGTAACTATTCAAAGTTTCATATTACAATGAAAATCTTTGACAGGAGACGACACCGTGCTATTTTTAATATCTAAGATTTTATTTTTGTGTTACCCACATTAGGAATTCTAAACATTTTGAATATCATATCAAAAATTGACCGCTCCAGCGGGGTTCGAACCCGCGTCTCCGACGTACCGTGTCGGCGCTCTAGCCAATTAAGCTATGGAACGATACACCCGCCCGAGCGAAACTTTCGATATGATACTTTTTAATTTCGGTTTAAGCGAACCGTGGCGCCGTCTATAGTGAGCTCTTTACAGAAACCCGTAACTATTCAAAGTTTCATATTACAATGAAAATCTTTGACAGGAGACGACACCGTGCTATTTTTAATATCTAAGATTTTATTTTTGTGTTACCCACATTAGGAATTCTAAACATTTTGAATATCATATCAAAAATTGACCGCTCCAGCGGGGTTCGAACCCGCGTCTCCGACGTACCGTGTCGGCGCTCTAGCCAATTAAGCTATGGAACGATACACCCGCCCGAGCGAAACTTTCGATATGATACTTTTTAATTTCGGTTTAAGCGAACCGTGGCGCCGTCTATAGTGAGCTCTTTACAGAAACCCGTAACTATTCAAAGTTTCATATTACAATGAAAATCTTTGACAGGAGACGACACCGTGCTATTTTTAATATCTAAGATTTTATTTTTGTGTTACCCACATTAGGAATTCTAAACATTTTGAATATCATATCAAAAATTGACCGCTCCAGCGGGGTTCGAACCCGCGTCTCCGACGTACCGTGTCGGCGCTCTAGCCAATTAAGCTATGGAACGATACACCCGCCCGAGCGAAACTTTCGATATGATACTTTTTAATTTCGGTTTAAGCGAACCGTGGCGCCGTCTATAGTGAGCTCTTTACACGGGGCTTTACTTTTTACGGGGTTCGAACCCCGCTGGAGCGGTCAATTTTTGATATGATATTCAAAATGTTTAGAAACGAATTAAGTTCAAACAGCAGGTAATTTCTATAAGTCGTTGAAGAGTACCCTCGACTATCTTTCGTCTCCATCATCAGACTGAAATGGCACTTACAACTCATATATATGCAAAGTTCTCATCAATAGAAACGAATTAAGTTCAAACAGCAGGTAATTGCTATAAATCGTTAAAGAGTTCCCTCGACTAATTTTTGTCTCCATCATCAGACTGTAATGGCACTTATAACTCTTACGGGTGCAAAGTTCTCATCAATAGAAACGAATTAAGTTCAAAAAGAAGGTAATTGCTATAAATTGTTGAAGAGTTCCCTCGACTATCTTTCTTCTCCATCATCAGATCGACTCCAGACCTTTATTAAATAGTAGTGCTTTATAGTGCTTAATGAAAACATGATTAAATTTACTAGTCATCCTTACAATTTTTGAAAGTTTCCCTCGATTTCTCTGGGATCCCATCATCAGATCCTAGTTTCCTTATCATGGTACCAAACTATGAATATCTCCTTTTGAACAAAAAAATAATTATCAAAATCGGTTCATAAACGAAGAAGTTATCTCCGAACATACATAAAAAAAAAAAAAAAAATATATATATATATATATATATATATATATATATATATATATATATATATATATATATATACGGTCGAATTGAGTAACCTCCTCCTTTTTTTTGAAGTCGGTTAAAAATAGGCAAACATTTAAATATCGATTCCTCCCTTCCTTATTAAATACTTTAATGGAAGCCTTTTACAGGCTCTTTTTAAACGACTTCAAATAACTATTTTTGTTCGCAAACGAATAATTGTGTTTGCTCGCAAACGAAAAAAAAAACCGACTTCAATTACATCGACGAGTAATACAACGTAGATCGACGAAAAAATAGTCAAGTAACAACGCATTATCAAAGATTACTCAAAAAGTAGTTATCAGATCTCGATGAAATTTAAATGTGACCACATGATAAACTTCGGCTTTCGATTAAATTAAAAATCATTAAAATCGGTAAACCTAATAAAAAGTTATTGCGGATTTTCAAGAAGTTCCCTCGGTTTCTCTGGGATCCTATCATCAGATCCTGGTTTCCCTATCATGGTACTAAACTAGGGATATATCCTTTCCAACAAAAAAAGAATTATCAAAATCCGTACATCCAGTAGAAAGTTATGCGGTATAATACAACGTAGGTCGACGAAAAAAGCGTCAAGTAAAAACGCATTATTAGATATAGCTCGAAAAGTAGTTGTTAGATCTCAAATAAATTTAAATGGGACCAATGGGCACACACCACCTTTCGATCAAAAGAAAATTTGTCGAAATCGCTCCACCGAGTCAAAAGTTCTGATGTAACTAACATACATAAAAAAAAAAAAAAAAAAAAAAAAACAAAATACAGTCGAATTGAGAACCTCCTCCTTTTTTGGAAGTCGGTTAAAAAAACCGACTTCATTTACATAGACCAGTAATATAACGTGGGTACAAGAAAAAATAGTCAAGTAAATACGTGTTATTAAAGATTACTCAAAAAGTAGTCATCAGATCTAGATCAAATTTAAACGGGACTACGTGACAAGCACCAGCTTTCGATTAAAATAAGAATTATCAAAATCGGTAGACCCAGTAGAAAGTTATGCAGTAATAATAAAACGTAGGTCGACGAAAAAAATAGTCAAGTAAAAACGTATTATTAGATAAGTCTAAAAGTACTTGTCAAATCGAAATCGGTCTCTCAGTCGAAAATTCTGAGGTAACATACGTAAAATAATACAGTCGAATCGAACTTCTTCCTTTTTGGAAATCGGTTCAAAAAGGTGCAGGTTCTCAAATCGACTGAACTTTTTTACGTGTGTCACCTTATAACTTTTTACGGTGTGTGCTAATTTTGATGATCCTTTTTTAATCAAAAGCAAGTGCTTATCGTGAGGTCCCATATAAATTTTGATCATCGTTTTTTGAATTGTACCTAATAATGCATATTTAATACACTATTTTTGACGTTGTCTTACTTGTCGATGTAAATTGATTAAGCTTGAGAAATACAGCGTAAAAGTGAAGCTTCAAGAAAAAAGGAGTGTGTTTTAAACTACACCAGTCAGTCAGTCAGTCAGCTCAGCCTATTGCAGTCCACTGCTGGACATAGGCCTCCCCAATTTCGCACCAAACATCCCGGTTTTCCGCAATCCTCTTGCTATAAACTACATGACTGAAGTAAATCTTCTGCACAATAGGCCTGCACTGTTTTTTAGATATACGAAACGTAACAGGCAATGAGAGAAAGACTTGCTCTGCTCCGCTCTTGCTCCGTTTGCCGCACCTGGTAACACTTTTTATAACGCTCTCGTCACGCATTCACCAGCTTACTTCAAAAACCTTAAGACCTTGTTACTCCAATATGTTGTAGTGTTGTATGTATTTAAAAAAATAAATAAACAAAAAACACATTTTCAAACGTCAGCAAAGTCATCAGCAAACCATGGGATTCTAAATTAAATATCTGTCTGTATTTTTTTCTGCAAGGGATGAAAAAATACTATTGTTTTTCTCCTTGCGACTGCAGTTTATGAAGGATAATCTAGAATATCATCATCAATGCAGATTTAGACATGGTTTTCACAAATTAATAAATTGTGGTCAGCTATACTTAACATTTGTGTTTGTTTCATGTCAATCGATCCATAAATAAAAAATCTGTGCCAATTTAAAGAATCACTTTGAACATGTTAATACCCAAACGACGGTGGTAATTATAAAAATCCAAATGATATATCCAAAAAATGCTGTCCAAAGTCAATATTCTACACGGAAGAAGTCGCGGGCACAGCTAGTTTAGTATATATTAAATATTTTGGGGCTTTATACAAAAGTTAAACTAAACCAAGTAGCGATAACTTCATATTGCGATTGTTCATCTCCATTATCACAAAAGTAAATAACGTTAAGTCGTGTGTATGTATATTAGTAGACTACAGCATATGGCAGCTAGCATAACCGAGAGCATCGTAAGCGCATTGCCGACCTGAAACCAACCTCTCCCTCTGGCTAACTAACTCACCACAGGAACGCAACACTTCATAATAGCAGCGTTACGTAGCTGTGAGCAAGTTATTTCAGTCTATGTCCTACCTCAACAAAACGTTTGCAATTTTCGTTAAATCGAATTATTTGTTGTAGAAATACATTTTTTTATATTACTGTGATTCAATTGTAAATATGTAGGTATATCTAAAAATATTCCTATGAGTGACTAGCGTTTAATATCACTAGCAGTACTACTCCATAGATTATCAGAAAATTTATAAGCAAGAATCGAAATTAATTCCTAAGAAAAGCATGGTATCAAAAACCAAAATACTTTTTAACCGACTTCAAATAAAGGAGGAGGTTACTCAATTCGACCGTATATATATTTTTTTTATGTATGTTCGGAGATAATATCTTCATTTATGAACCGATTTTGATAATTCTTTTTTTGTTGGAAAGGAGATATCCATAGTTTGGTACCATGATAAGGAAACCAGGATCTGATGATGGGATCCCAGAGAAATCGAAGGAAACTTTCAAAAATCGTAAGGGTGACTAGTAAATTTAATCATGTTTTCATTAAGTACTATAAACCACTACTATTAAATAAAGGTCTGGAGTCGATCTGATGATGGAGACAAAAGATAGTCGAGGGAACTCTTTAACGATTTATTGCAATTACCAGCTGTTTGAACTTGATTCGTTTCTATTGATGAGAACTTTGCATATGTATGAGTTATAAGTGCCATTTCAGTCTGATGATGGAGACGAAAGATAGTCGAGGGAACTCTTCAACGACTTATAGCAATTACCTGCTGTTTGAACTTAATTCGTTTCTATTGATGAGAACTTTGCACCTATATGAGTTACAAGTGCCATTAAGTCTGATGATGGAGACGAAAGATAGTCGAGGGAACTTTTCAACGATTTATAGCAATTACCTGCTGTGTGATCATCTGTGTCGCAGGACCAGGTTTGATGATGGAGCCCATAAACACTCGAGGGAATTTCTCAACAATTTTCAGCAGTTATACCTTTTGCTGTTTGACGACCGCTTTGATATAACGGTGCATGTGCCGTGTCGGCGGCGCCTAAACACCGACGGTCGCGGGTTCTATTCCCGCTCGGAGTGGATATTTATGTTTATACAAATATTTATTTTCGGTCTAGTTGTTAATCCTTGTGGTTCTCCCAACCTAGCCTCAGAGAACACGCTAGGCCGTCAGTCCCGGTTGTTATTATGTACACCTGATAGCGAACTTTACTCATAGTATGTCGATGCGTTAGCGCAGCGGTCATAGCACCGGCTGTTGCGCTGGCGTTTGTGGGTTCAATCTCCGCGCACGACAGACATTTATATTGGCCATATAGATGTTTGTCATTGTCTGGGTGTTTGTGCTTGTGTATTGTATATGTTTCCGGACCCCCGACACAAGAAAAAAAGCATCCTTGTTAGGTCTACCCATCACTAAAAATTGTAAAATAAAATAATTTTTAACAAAAAAACCGACTTCAAACAGGAAACTAAAAAGTGAAAAATAAATTTACTTAGTACAAAGTAATTCGTATTTTGATTTAGTTAATCAGAAATGATTAAATAAATATTTTATAATTTTGAAGTTGGTGCCAAGTAAATACTACAACAACCTGGCTACAATAACAAATACAAACAACACACACACAACAAACAAGTACAAAAAATATTATTAGATATGTCAAAACAATAACAGAATAATAACAGTATTCGACCTAATAGTCAATGAAACAAATTATGAAAGAAAACTGAATACAACTTACGAGTAGATACCAGAGTAGTTGTTTTACTTGGCACCGACTTCAAAATTATAAAATATTTATTTAATCATTTCTGATTAACTAAATCAAAATACGAATTACTTTGTACTAAGTAAATTTATTTTTCACTTTTTAGTTTCCTGTTTGAAGTCGGTTTTTTTGTTAAAAATTATTTTTGTATTTACTTCTGTGCTCTTTACAAATTATAAGGAAATAGTCATTTTAGTAACAGATGCAAACACGACAGTGTATTTAAAATAAATGCGTCCAATGAACTAAACCATTTCGACAATAAAAAGGTAATAAATTTAAAATTATATTCAATACCTATAATATTTTAAAACTACAAATATGTACCTATTTCTTACGTATTATATTAGACGACGCGTTGGCGCAACGGTTACAGCACTGGTTTGTGGCTGTTGCGGGTTCGATCCCCGCACATGGCAGACGTTTCTATTTGGCATACAGATGATTGCCGTGGTCTGGGCGTTTGTGATTGTGTATTGTGTGTTTCCGTACCCTCGACACAGAAGATAGAACTGGTTGCCGTTAAGTGTGAGGCGTTTATTTATTATTATATCTTAAGATGTTAAATAAAAAAGTATGTAATAATTAAAAAAGTAGAATAAAACTATTATCTTTTATTACTTAAGTAATCTTAAGAATAGAATGGAAATACGCTTAAGATAAGTGAGATAAAAATACTAGAAGAGATGATAACGATACGCTACAATAAACATTATTTTATTAATTAAAAATGCCTTTTGACCGAAAAAGTCCTATTTTAAGCCTCACAAAACTATTACAAAACTATTTCGAAATTTTAAAAACATACAAAAATTGTATTAAATGTTTTTCATTTTATTATTATAATAATTTAAGTGATCAAATAAATGGTAAGTACAATTAATTTTCAATAAAAATACAATAACTTTTTAAAAGTCAAATCTTACCGCCATCCCTATTTTTAACCATTCCAATCGTTCCACCGGTATACAAAACCAACACACGCCTTTCATTCTTACCAACTGTCTTTACGGAATTCGAAGTATTTAATAAAGTTAACTCAACAAAACTACGCGCCTTTTTCACTTTCGCCTCAATTTTCGTGCTAGTATTATTCGAACCATTTGTTATAGAATCGTGTTTTGATTGGCCATTGGACATGAAATTATTTACGTTCGACATATTTAGAACGATCTATTTTTAAAATTCGTGAGCAGACGCCACGTACAGCTCTGAAGGGAAACTAAGTCGTACAGACCGTAATATCAAACCAGATTACCAGAGTGAATATAGAGTATACAAATCAAAGTACTTATACTTACGTAATTACTTTTGTAAGCAAGCGCGTTTTAATAACGTCAAAACTGATCAAAACCACAGATTAGTATAATATGTATATAGCTAGCTAGTCAAAATGCACGTGTCCGTGAATTCGTAAGGACGTTGAGTATTATGTTTATTTTTTTATAATTTCCTTGGAGTTATATATAACTTCTAAAAATTTATACCATTTTTTTATAATCTAACATCACAATTGCGGGCTCATATTATCATACTCAGTCTTATTAGTACATTTTTAAGAGATTTTTTTTTTATTATAGAAGTCGGGCTACTCCAGATTTTAAGCAGGATATAAACTACTAACGAACGCAACGCGCAACGGTTGGCGCAACGGTCACATCACTGATTTGTAGCTGTTGCTAGCGGTTGCGGGTTCGATCACCGCACATGACAAACATTTGTATTGTCCATACAGATGTTTGCCGTGGTCTGGGTGTTTGTGCAGCCTTTATTGGTTGTTATCATGTACACCTGATAGCGATCGTTACTTATAGTAGGGAATATATCCGCCTACCCACATTGGAGCAGCGTGGTGGATTAAGCTCTGATCCTTCTCCTACATGGGGAAAGGCCTATGCCCGGCAGTGGGACATTACAGTCTGACGCGTATAACCTGCTGTGCCCTACCTCAGTTTTTAGTAGTAAGAGTGTGGAAAATATTTAGATATCTTCGTTATTAAGAGTTCATATTAGTATTTTTGCATGAATTAACGTCTCAATTTTTTAAATGTGCTCAATATTATACGTGTCATTGTACCCGAATCTCTTGAACGAGTTTCATCTAATTTATTAAAATTTATACATATTTCGACCAGACCAATTAAAATAATTGATTGATGGAATTTTTTACTTTGTAAAAATAATTTAAAACAACTTGTCAATAATACTTAAAAAAAATTATTTACGTACTAGACACATTTCTTTCGATTCGTTTGAATTCTAGAACATTACAAGCAGAAGTATTATTTAACTTTTGACAAACAAAAACATTAGCCTTTTTATTACTGTATTTAATGAAGAATATTTTAACAAAACGTCAATAAAAACAAATTGAAAAGCAGTCTGTAGAACATTTAGTTAGTTATCTGTAGAACATTTAATACATTTATTTTAATACTTTCAATGCTCTGAGTCTGGTCTCAATTCTTGCCTTCGCCTCTTCAGATATTGGTTTTTGAGGCAATACAGGAGGTCCAACTTTTATTCCAGTTACAATCTCCATGCCAGCCTTCATTATTGGTACCCATGCACCTGAAAGAAAATAAGATTTTGTGTAATGGTAGCGTTGAAAAGATCCCGAATCTTTTTTCTTGAAGTAAATGCTTGTTTCTTTTCTAATAAGAAAAAATGAATAGTTCTAGTTATATGTATGATATCATCGAAACGATAGTTATCCCTCCTTTTTAAGCCACTTCCAAAAAAAAGGAGGAGATTCTCAATTCGATTGTATTTTTTTATGCATGATACCTTAAAACTTTTATTGATTGAGAGGTGGTGTTTTTCATATGGAGCCATTTAAATTTAATTGAAATCTGACAAGTACTTTTCTTATTATTCTTGGGCTTAATAGCTTTTGACGCCGCGTTGGCGCAACGGTCACAGCCATGGATTGTACCTGTTGCGCTGGCGGTTGCAGGTTCGATCCCCGCACATGACAAACATTTGTATTGGCCATACAGGTGTTTGCCATGGTCTAGGTATTTGTGCAGTCCTTGTGGGCCTCCCCACCGTGCCTCGGAGAGCAGGTTAAGCCGTCGGTCCCGGTTGTTATCATGTACACCTGATAACGATCGTTACTCATAGTAGGGGAATATATCCGCCAACCCGCATTGGAGCAGCGTGGTGGATTAAGCTCTGATCCTTCTCCTACATGGGGAAAGAGGCCTATGCCCAGTAGTGGGATATTACAGGCTGAAGCGTAATGGCTTTCGGTTGTGCCAGGGGGCACTGTCGATTTCGTCAATTTCACGTGGGATAGAAAAGACACGAAGGAGGATGAATATGTATTGACTTGACTATTTATTTATTTTTTGACCTACGTTGTATTATACCTGACAAACTTCTTAATGAGTGTACCGATTTTAATAACTCTCATTTTAATTAAAAGCTGATGTTTGTCTTGTCTGACCATTTAAATTTGATCGAAATCTGATAACTACTTTTTCAGTAATATTTAATAGCGCGCGTTTATTTGACTATTTTTACCCTTTTACCCTACACTGTAAAAATTTTCTCTAGTAATTTTGCCAAAAATATGTAGAAGGTTTTAACGCAAAACAATTTAGTAAATTTACTACACAGAATGCTTAGGTACTAACTTACTAATACTTTTTCAGCTTGAGAAAATTACAAAACATGTTTTGAAGTTTACCAAGCGGTTGCAGAAAATTCGATTAGTAATAAATTTTACTATACCTCTTTGCAAATTTATTCAATAATTTATCATAGAAATGCTTTGTAAATTTACTTATACAGTGTTGTAATTATAGTTCAGTTCAACTGAGATTAGAAAGTTATAACAATCTCGTTTGATTGAGTTGCGCTCCACGGAACTATTTATTAAATAAACTACAGAAACTATCTCTGGTTCGCAATTGAAATCTAGTCAGTGCGATGCAGGATTTTAACATTTATAATGAACGACATATAGTAACGATATTTAGGAACTTATTAACATTACATATTAGGCAAAATTATCAACCATTTTAGTAAGATTACACGTAGATAAAGGGAAATAATATTTTTTTAATAATTTTACAATGCATTGTTTAGTTTTACAACAAGAACTGCACAAATAACAGGAGGGTATTTAAAATTTCCAACGCTTTGATTGTAATTGATTGATTAATTGATTGATTGATTGAACTTACAATAAAATTAGTAATTCAAAACACAAATAACGTTTGTCGGAATGTTGATTCTTCTGAGAAGAAGCGAAGGCAAGGCTTTTGAAAATAATATATAAGCTGTGCTTTAGTACAAAATTATTAATATCTTGCATGAAATACTGCATCACTAAATCCTCAAATCTTTATCAGCTATGTAAACCTGAACCAAATACCTAAAAGATATTACAAATTTACTCTATCGCTTCTAAACAGTAATATGGCAGCAATAACGCAATTCTTGCTATCGCTTGGTTGTTGCAAATCGTCTAAAGGTTCAGCAGAAATGCAAAGAGAAATTATTATGCAATATATAAACCTTCTGGAGTGTGCGCTTCTACTGCAAGGCTCAGTTTCTCTTGGAGTGCTTTAGCTTGTACCACGTCGGCTTTCTCTACCGCGTCCAATATATCTTGAGCCAAAGTTGGGAATAAATTAAACGTTGTGCCTATAGCGGATTTTATACCCAACAGCGCAGCTGGAGCTAATAACTGGAAAGTAGCAGAAATTTTATTATTATACTTAATTACTTTGCAACATTACTTTACGTAAATAGTTAATTCTACAATTATTTCAATATACATGTGTAGGACTTTCTTAACTAAGAGCGAACGATCATTGATGGTGTTTCGGTACTTAATTAAGAAAAAATGTTAACAATGAATATAAATTATACAATAAGTGCCGTAAGTCAATATGCTTGATTGAAATATTTTCTTTAAAATTAGACTAAAATATCTACTTTTATACACACACATGTAGTTATTATTTCGGTCGTATCAACAACTTTTAATAATCATTAACTAGACATTCAGCAATGTTTTATCTGCGTTAACGCTTTTGGTTATAAGTAAAAGAGGGGCATTATATCATACTAAACAAGACTTACATCAATAATACAAACAAACAAATGAACTTTATTTTATTTTTAATCTAACTTACAGTGTCCGCTCCAAGGAATATTTCCTGGTCATCCTTTAAAACTCTCAGCACTTGAGCAGCTTCACTTAAATCGTTTGAGGTGAACTTTATACCTTTAAAGTTCGATATTTTATTTGAAGCCTCCTTAACAAATACTGGCATGTTCACTGAAAACATATTTTAAGACATACCAATGACTAAAATTTCTGGTAAAATAAAAAAAAGTCCATAATTATAATAATAATAATAAATACTCTTTATTGTACACCACAAAGAAACATTACAAAAAAGTGATACATGAAAAGAAAGATGTACAAAGGCGGTCTTATCGCTAAGAGCGATTTCTTCCAGACAACCTTTGGGCATAGGACATAGCGAAGAAAAAGAGAAGCGGGAGGGAAGTGTACAAACAGTTGATAAAGAATTGGCGTATAGTTAACAAGCAGTATGATATTAACAGAAGTAAATATACATATACACATACATATACACACAATATACATACACATACATATATACAAATAAATATGTACATAATATATACTACATAAACAAATACTACATAATATATATATTTATGAAGCTGATAATGATATTTATGAGGTATTTAGTGACAAAAAATGCGCCTTTAGATATTTTTTAAAACAAGCAAGAGATTGAGCTTTTCTTATAGAGAGAGGAAAAGAGTTCCAAAGTTGTACAGCTTTAACAGAAAAGGAGTTTGAATAAAAGGAAGTAGTATGAGAAGGAGTTTTGAGTGTTAAGGTTGAAGATGACCTGAGGGAACGTTCATGAGTGTCACAGAGAAACTCAAAGCGATTTTTTAGATAAAGCGGTGTATCTGGATGGAAAAGTACACAATATAGTAAAGAAAGGATGTGAGTTTTCCTGCGAAAGCGGATAGGGAGCCACTTGAGTTGATTGCGAAAATCGGAGACATGGTCATATTTGCGAAGACCAAATATGAACCGTATGCAGAGATTCTGGAGGCGCTCAAGCTTATGTAACTGCTCCTCTTTAAGATCTAGGTAACAAATATCAGCATAGTCAAGAATCGGTAGTAGGAGTGTATCTTCTTTATTAATAAAAATTTATCATGTACGCAACCGCTAGCTCACATGCACGTTGCTGATCTCAGCTCTCCTGTCAACTCAATAATCATCATCTTCACTTCAGCCCATCGCAATCCACTGATACACATAGGCCCCCACAAGTTCGCGCCAAAAATGGCGTGAACTCATATGTGTTGCCCATAGTCACCACACTGGGCAGGCAGGTTGGTGACCGCAGGGCTGGCTTTGTCGCACCGAAGACGCTGCTGCCCGTCTTCGGCCTGTGTATTTCAAAGTCAGCAGTTGGATGATTATCCCGCCATCGGTCGGCTTTTTAAGTTCCAAGGTGGTAGTGGAACTGTGTTATCCCATAGTCGCCTCTTATGACACCCACGGGAAGAAAGCGGGTGGCTGTACTCTTTACTGCCGTAACCACACAGCATACAGTCAACTCAATACATTCCCAGAACGCTGAGCTGAGAACTCTAGCTAGCTAGCTAGCTAGTATTTAGCTGTGTTTTACTTTGCTTAACTAAGTTACTAATAAAAGTTTTGCCCTTACCTTCAACTTTGCTCATACTGGGTATGTGGTAGTACAAGACGGGTAGGTTCGATGCGGCCTTAGCTACTAGCTCCACATAAGATACCAACTCTAAGACCGATTGTGGCTTGAAGTATAATTCAGGCAACGTTAACAATGAGTCTACACCAGCCTTTGAACAGTACTTCGCCTGTAAATAAAAATGAGTGCTGCTTGGTATTTTAACTAATTTAAGCAACAAAATTCTTACATATGTCAGCTTGTTATCTGACCCCGCAAATGTTTTTTTCGCCATATATGTTATTAACCCCCTAAATCCCTTCCCCTTATAGCTTAGGGCTATGAAAAATAGATGTTGACCGATTCTCAGACTTACCCGAAAGCATAAAAAATTTCATAAGAATTGGTCCGGCCGTTTCCGAGGAGTATTGTAACTAACATTGTGACACAAGAATGTCGCTTTCTCTGTCCCTATGTCCCTATTTATGCTTAAATCTTTAAAACTACGCAACGGATTTTGATGCGGTTTTTTTAATAGATAGAGTAATTGAAGAGGAAGGTTTATATGTATAATAACATCCATTAAATAGTGGAGAAATACTCTTATTTTTGAGGTTTCTAATGTGATGTCGTAAATAATTACATTTTTTCCGCTTACTTTGCAAACGCAGCCTGAACCTTACGAGGTTTATCAAAATAATGTACTAAGTATTGTACACATTGAAAAGGTCTACAGAAAACTCCGCTATGGTATATGTCTATCTCTTATAGATATCCCACAATAACATTTTTTTGTCATTTACTTTTTACGACAAATAATGGCTAATTTTCAAAGCAATTTTAACCAATACAGCATTAATCCTTGTCTAATTAAATACCTTAAATACGTTGTTGATTTAATATAGATCTATATGGCCCTTTACAGCATATGATTTAAATGAATATTTTCGAAGATATTACAGATTTAAAAATTGCGGTACGTAGCGTTTGCGACGGTTCCGGCCGGCTTTTACTCTAAAGTTAACGCGTGCGGGCCACGGGCAGTAATGAATAAATCAAAACTACTGGATCGATTTTATTAATTTTTTTCAGTGAATGACATAGGCTATAATTATATTTTATACCCGTGCGAAGCCGGAGCGGGTCGTTAGTATAAGATAAATGTCTGTCTTATGCTGAAATAAAACCCGCGACCGCCGATGCTCAGGCGATCTCTTGTACCATTACACCAAAAATATTGCAAAACTTCTCAATTCATTTAAGATTTAATTTTGTTCAAGCACATAAAGGACATCAAGACTTGCATCATTGTGATATGGGTATACTTTTCTCAGAATTCCTAATGCGATATATAAAGTAAGCGAATCTTTAAAAATCTTACATCATCAAATGATAACAAATACTAAATAAAACAATTTAATCGTTTTATCTTAAAATAGTGTAGATAAGGTGATGGTTAAAGGTGAAGGTGAGTGAGCGAAGAAAATAACATTTATATGTGGGTATATTCATAAAAATGTACAGACGTAACTTTCGAACGAAAGTGGATAATTCCTGTTGTTATTTGCGTTAATTATCAAGACTAAATTTATATGTATATAAACGAAATTTAAATAAAAATCAAATAGCAGACTGGGCGACAAAAATAAAGGTACTTACTAAATCTAAAACATCAGCTAGCGGGGCCCCGCCGACTTGCACCATTATGTGGAGGCCGTGGGTTTTACCGTCCTCAACCCATTTATCTATCAACTTCTTTCTCTCAGAGACATTGAGACTCATGTGTTCTCCTGTCGTCCCTCCAACTAAAATTTATTTATATAAAACATCATTAAACTTAAATAAAAGATAAATTGCTTCCATGCCTCCTATACATATTGAGATGGAACTGCAACCAACCCGCCTGCCCAGCGTGACTATGGGCAAAACACATGAGTTCGCCCAATTTTGGCGCTTACTTGTGGAGGAATATGTCCAGCAGTGAACTGTATTAGGCTGAAGTGATGGTGATGATGATGATGATTAAATTTATTTTGTAAAAAAGTTAAGAGCTTTACCGAGTACCGACTTGATCCCATTCTGAGCTAAAAATTTAGCGTAAGGTGGTATAGCTGCATAGTTGACTGTGAGGTCATCGTTTAAAGGTGTGAAAACAGGGGGCATTAATCCGCGGGCATTGAACTTGACCTTAAAAATATTTATTAAAAATATAAGTCACAATATAAATTATTTTTATTACTATTATTATTATGTCATTTTTACTTAAATTTAAATATGTTTTAATGTGAAATAATGGTTTTTTAAATTTGTATTGTACTTAAATTATAATATAATAATAACATAAAGATAACGCAATCGAAACTTTTTACGCCTCTGTAATTATATTTTTAGCTGTGCAAATTATTATATGCATATTATCTAATTAAAATATACATAAATAAATAGGAACATACCATTTTGTTTGTCCAAAGAAAGCAACGTCTTATGTTTTGTTAACTAAGAGTGTGAATGACAAATTACTGAACACTTAACAAAACTAATTTCATTATTTTATCGAGTTTATCAGCAAAGTCGTGTAATAAAAACAAAGCTTATGTAATGATCAAGTTTAAATGAAAAATAACTTTACTTCATCAATAATTGAGTCGATTATGTATCGTTAATACTTAGTAGTAGTACCTACTTGATAAAAATGTGTACTAAAACACAGTTTATACATTCCGAAACGGTGGTAGCTTCACTTTTAAAAATAATAATCACCTTAAAAATTTGATTTGTAAATGATGTGAGTAAAATAGGCTTTAAAGTGCCTTTGAAGCCTATTTGAATAAAGTTATTTTTGTTTGAATTGATCTTTTTTTTTATATACAACTAGGTCAGCAAACAAATGTGTGCTCACCTGTTGGTAAGCGATTACCGTACCCTATAGACGCCTGCAACACTACAAACATAGCAAGTGCGTCGCCGACCCTACCCCCAATCCAGGAGCTCTGGTCACTTTACTCACCACAGGATCACAACACTGCTTGAAAGCAGTATTATTTAGCTATGATTTTTTATAAGGTCGAAGTACTTAGTCGGGCTGCTCCATATTTAGAGCAGGACATTTCTCGCTGTCCCTAACTCAGTTAAATATATTTGTATAAACAAAGTTTGTTGTAAAATTAACTCAAAAAAATAAAATAAAATAGTTTCATGGTTTATAATTTTAATTTAGTGAAACACTATCGTTTTCGACTACCTATACTGTCTAGTGATACAATTTCTACATATCCTTTCTACTGTACACTGACTCAACACCAAGCGCAAACGCATGTAAGTAATCCCTGCCTCGTAAGACTCGCGGTGTGTAATGAAGGGCTCTGGTAATTCATCCTGTTCTGCGTACATAGTGTATAGCGGCTACCGAAATAAATAGGACCGCTAATATAACGGAGCATGTACATGTACTATATAGGCCCTGTTTCACTGAGTTTAGTACGACAGTGTCATAACATTTCGTTCGCGTCAACGCCGCTGTACATCGCTGCTATCGATTTGTGCGGTCACGTGGTGCGGTTCGCAGTGCACACGCCGGTTGAATGACGTTTTATTGTGAGTGGTTATATTTTAAAACATAAGAGTGACGTTTCATTGCAATTGGTTATATTTTAAAACATAAATACAGGCAATGTGACAGAAAAAGAGAGACAGATTTCTATTCTGTCTTCATTGCACAGCACACCTATCTATCGTCACGCCTTTGGCGGCCGTAAATTGAAAAGAAAAACGCAAACATTAAGCCGACGTACCCCCCACTACCTTATTTGAAATACACAGACCGAAGACGGGCAGCAGCGTCTTCGGTGCGACAAAGCCAGCCCTGCGGTCATCAACCCACCTGCCCAGCGTGGTGACTATGGGCAAAACACATGCATTCGCGCTATTTTTGGCGTGAACTTGTGGAGGCCTGTGTCCAGCAGTAGACTGAAATAATGATGATGATGATGACCCCTACTACTCACTACTGTTGTTGCACGACCTGTGTATGAGACCGTGATTTTATAATAGTTTGAGTTAATAAAAGTCTATTTTATATTAAGGTTTTACAGTTGATCCTGCATATAGTTAACCCGAGTTCAACCGTGTCAATAAAGTTTCACCCCTTTACCTTTATTTCAATTCAGTTCAGTCATTAGCACAGAGTACCTACTTTGTATATATAGGAAAGTCATCAGTCTAAGTACAGTAATACAGTTACTGTGATCTCAAACGTACGTTAATTATCGTACATGTACGATAATTCAAGCCTACGTATGATATACGACCCTAGGATCATACGCGATTTGTACGATAATTCTGTCTGTCCTACCGAAATACTGAAACGCAACGATTTCTCCACAAAGTATGAATTTGGACCAACGACCTTTTTTGGCCAACTGAAATTTTATTTTACGATAATTTGAAGCAACGATGATCGTTTTTTGGCCGACGGAGATTCGAAAACAGTTGTTCAGATTTTTTTTAGCTGATGACCTTTTTTTAACCGACTGACCTTTGAGAACAGTCATTCAATCTAATTTAAGTTTAAAAACTTGAATTTTAATTGTTTTTTTAGGTGTACGATAATTGTTCTGAAAGTACGATAATTTTACGGCACTTTGTCGATCAGACGGGCAAAAACTTCTGGTAACACTGTCAGTCTCCGTTATCGTTCCGTTCAGCATCCGGTTACAGCGTGATCAGATTTAGTAGATTTCTACTTTTTTGGTAGATTTCGAGGTACCGGTAACCTTTTTTACTCTGTGCCGGTAACAGTTTCTAGTACGTAAAAATTATTTAGTATATTTTGGTAGAATTCACGCTTTTCAACTATTCCGGTACTTTTTTCCTTCATATTGCAAACCTCTCGAAAAATGCGAAGTATTCTCCTTTTCATCGAATGGATTGAAACTATCTCTTTCTTATATTAGTTATTCGAGTGGGAAAGCTGTTGGAGGAATCCCACATGTATTGAAAAAAATTGATTAGGTAGGTTTATCTTTAATTTTTATTCGTTTCGTCACCATTTGTGCCGTGAGCCAGTGATTAAAAGTTACCGATTTATCGGTGAAGCTCCCGTTTTTGGTGAATAAATAAAATGATTTTAGGGTATAATCTTCCGATTTACTCTATTTTAGCACATGAAAGTTGAATTAAACGAGTTTTGAGGTTTGTAACACTGTTGATACCTAAATTTGCACATAAATATTAACTAAATTCCCGGAGGCATTTTATATAGGCCTCTTATTAAACAAGCTAATCTAAACTGTATTTTGTAGGTACTAAGAATTGAATATTATTGTCTTTGGAATGTAGGGGCGTCCCACAGTTATCAATTCCGAGTTAAACACAAAATTTCAATAAAAAGTAAATTAAGTTAAAGATGCTAAGAAATAGAGCTTAAAACAGCTTTATAACAATTTTACCCAACATAAAGAAGAAGAACCATAACTCGATCACAATTTACCTATATTTCTGTAGATTTTAATTTTAGGTAATAAACATTGATTTATCTAATTTACGGTGTTTCCTTTGTTCATCTGATTGCTTTATTGTTATAATCAAGAGAACAATATTATGCTTCTTCGTTATAACACAACAGCGAAAAAATGTAATAGAATTTAGTATTTTCTCGTTCTCTTTTGGTAGAATTTAGTAGTTTTTAACCTCCACAAGCAGTAGATTCGTTAAATTAAATCTGGCCACACTGTTCGGTTACCTTTTGCTTCATATAGGTAGGTACTCTTTGCATTTGGTCACTTCCGCCAGCTGAGTACCTTGTATACTCTTTGCAGCTGAGCGACAGCGATGAGTTAATTCTTAAGATTCTTATGTGTGAAAGCGATGCTATTATGATTTATTAGTGCATCTGTCATACAAAAATATCCTTTTGATTCCATACTTAATCCAAGTGACAAAAAAATGAATAGGAACAGTATAAATATATTGAGTGAATTAAGTATGAACGATTTAAATAACAAATTTTTCGAAATTATGCAAAATGAAACAAATGCAGAGGATGCAGCAAATTTTATATTTGAGAGTGTTTGTGAAGATGTTACTTTAGGTGTGCTTTTTGAATTTCATCACGGATTAAAAACTGGACTCACGGAGCTGATAGAGGGTGAAAAGGAAGAAGAAGAAGGATATAAAATTGTAAATTCTCCGGAGTGCGATGTTTTCGGTTTTTCGATATTGAAAAAAACCCCTGATTCGAACTGTTCGTGTCCTAACTGCGAGAGGCCTGTTTCAGCGACGAGGTTCGCTCCTCATCTTGAAAAATGCATGGGTAAGTACATATTAGTACAAAAAAAAATCATATTGCATTATAAACAGCTGATTACGGTACTTTATAATCCTTCTCCTACGTAGAGAAAGAGGCGTAGCTGTGGGATATTACAGGCTGAATGCTGCTGGTTCATAATTACGCAATTTTCGACCTTCTCGCTTCTGTACAAGAGAGCTTTTAATACTTTATACGTCCAAAGTTAAACTATTTTTAGAATAGTATTATTGATTATTTATAATATGCATATTCAAAGTTTTAATTTTTATAGAACTAGATCGGTAAACAAGCGTACAGTTCACCTGATTGTAAGCGATTACCATACCCTGTAAATGCCTGCAACACCAGAACCATCGCAAGCGCATTGCCGACCCTATCCCTAATTCACCCCAAGAGCTCTGGTCATCTTACTCACCAGCAGGAACACAACACTGCTTGAAAGATTATTTTGCTGTGACCTTCCTGCTGTACCCTTCCTTCATTCACCTTCAGTTCGTAAATTATTTATATTGAATCTTGTAGTTTTGTACTAAAACTATCGTTTGGCTTATTTACTTCTTAAATATAAGAATATATATAAAAATTACAAACACTTTTTTAAACTATATCGCTATAAAATTAATTTTACCAAATATATATGTAGATAAATTTTAAAATAAAAAATGAAACCAATAGTAGTCATTTCTACAAATAAAGTATTCTACGAAACGCTTTGTTGAATTTGTGCTGTCTATAAAAGAACAATTTTTAGAAAATGGATACCTGATACAAAACTAATACTTCGAGCTACCATTGAGGTATTTTACACACTATGATTGACTCGCTCAATTAGGCGCAGAAAGCACCTTAGCCAGATGGAGTCACTCTTCCTTTAAAGACTAAATACAAAAAAACGGCCCTTAGCACTAATTCATATTACAAAATAAAAATAAAAAAAAATAGTTAACTATATATATGCATTTGTCTAGTATGGATAATGACAATGACCAAAAACTTTCCAAAATATATTCACAATAACATTAATATCATTTAAGGGAATAACGCCATAAACCTGCCATAAAAGCTTTGTTAAAAGTTGTCTGAAAGGTAAAAGGTTGTCTAAAGGACCACCTTTGTTTATCTTTTTATGTGCAAAAGTTAATTTAATTATTAACTGTCAAAATTATTCCCCATCTTTGGAAAGGACTGTGCCTTTATGTGCTTTTGTTATTGTACTTTCTTTATCTATTCTGTTTTTTTTTGTAAGTAAACAATGAAGCATATTCTTTTTAGTTGCCTCCATTATAATAATTGTATTGTATTTGCTTTTAAATGAAAAAACCGACTACAATTACATCGACAAGTAATATAACGTAAGTAGATGAAAAAAACCAGCCAAGTGCGAGTCGGACTTGCGCATAAAGGGTTCCATACCATTAACTAAGTAAAATATTTAGACAATTTTTTTTCGTCCAAATATTTTATTTTGTTTTTTTTTTTTTTTGTTTGTGCGAGAGGTTACACAATACACACACAATTAAGTTCAGTACGTTAAGCTCCTTCATTTACTGAGCATCTTTCTGTATTCGTTCGTGTTGATTTCGTATTATCCATATTTGGCTTTGTTTATTGGACTTGATTGCTTGTGACCTGTTTAGTTTCTCTTTAAGACGATCTTTGCTTTCCCATGGACTCAGTGCCAACATGTCTGCATACGCGACACAAGAATATGCTAACATGCACCTCATTTATGGAGAATGCAGATGTAATGCTAGTGCTGCAGCTAGACTTTATCGTAAGAGGTACCCGAATGCTGCTCGTCATCCGGATTATCGAGTTTTTTTAAATGTGCACCATTTACTCTCCTCAGAGGGCCGACTCCCAAACCAAGCACATGGTGAGGCTTCCCTCGCTTCATCATTGGCCTTAGTCCGTATTGCAGACGATTTAAACAGTGTCAGGAAGACACTGTGTTGCCTAGGACAAATCTTCAGTAAAACGCAGAGTTGCCTAAGCTCTACGCCACCCTCTCGAACTCACTGGCTAGGCCCACATTAACGACGAGTCGATACGTGTGGAGCCAGTTCGGCTGCAGGAGTCTTTCGCATTTTAAGCTTTGCCACAAATGCTTGACGGAGACCCCATTCCGGGTTTCAAATGAAGACGTATAAACCACTAGTTACATAAATACATAAGTATTGACTATATATAAAAATACAGTGTATCCTCCTTAAATTCTATATAATAAATAAATCTATAACATTAGCTTTACAGTCGTCTGTTCCTAAAATAAGCAACTTAATGCTTGTTATATAGGTAACAGCCGGCTGTTATAGCTATATAGGTATGTATATGTTTTTTATACATAATACTAGCTGATCCGGCAAACGTTGTCTTGCTGCTAAACGCTATTAAAAAAAGGGGGTTTGGTGTGAAAATTTAGGGTTGTATGTATTTTTCAATGCCAAATCAAAATCATAATAAAATAAAAATATAAAACTTAGTAAAAAAAAAAAAATATTTAGGGGTGGGTCCACCAATCATTTAGGGGTATAAAAAATAGATGTTGTTCGATTCTCAGACCTACTCAATATGCACACAAAATTTCATAAAAATCGGTCCACAGCTGGAGCGGAGGAGTTTGGCAACAAACACCGCGGCACAAGAATTTTATATATTATTAGATTAAGATAGTAATAAATGTATATTTTAAATTTTATAGGCATGGGACGCAACAGTTCACGTATAGCGTCTCGTCGTATCGCGTCCAACAGTCGAGAGCCAACCTCATACGCAGGGCTGCTTAGTGATGATGAAGACGACGCAGATTGGTCTGGTGGCTCGATACAAAGTGATCGCAGGAAACGCAGAATGAAGAATAATCACAATAAGAGATCGAATAAAATACACAAGTGAGTAATTTATTGATATTCACCAATTTATTGAGGTAAGGCAGAGCAGGATATCAATCATTACAGCCTATACAGTCCACTGCTGGACATAGGCCTCCACAAGTTTACGCCAAAAATAACGTGAACTCATGTGTTTTGCCCATAGTCACCACGCTGGACAGGCGGGTTGGTGACCGTAGGGCTGGCTTTATCGCACCGAAGACGCTGCTGCCCGTCTTCGGCCTGTGTGCCAAAGCCAGCAGTTGGATGGTTATCTCGCCACCGGTCGGCTTTTTAAGTTCCAAGGTGGTAGCGGAACCGTGTTATCCCTTAGTCGCCTCTTACGACACCCACGGGAAGAGAGGGCGTAGCTATATTCTTACTGCCGTAACCACACAGTACACAGTACAGCAGGATATATCGTGCTCGAAACTAAAAGCAGTCCATCTGGGGTAGTACGTCAACCTTACAGAAGATCACAGCTAAATAATATTGCTCTCAGTGTTGTATTCCTGTTGTGAGTAAGGTGGTCAGAACTCGTGGCGAGGGTCGGTGGTAGTGCCGACAATGTGCTTGTGATGCTTCTGGTGTCGCAGGCGTCTATAAGCTACGGTAACAGTTTACCATCAGGGCAGCTGTACGCTTGTTTGCCGATCTAGTTGTAAAAAAAATTTGCCACTCCGAACATGTTTTTTTCTTCGAAAGGGAAGATGATAACTACCCTTTTTGAGTTATTTAGTAATATTTATATGACTATGTATGTCCAAATGAAAATAAAGGCATGTGTGACACGTTGACATGTTTCTTTTCATAAGATAACCATTGTTAAGCTAACTCGTTGAAAATTTGGCACACATTTGGTATAGTTTCTATTACTTAAGCCTGTATATGTGATCCAAATAAATAATTAATATTTATTGCTTTAATGTCAATTTTCAGAGGCCATAGAAATAATAATGGCAATCACAATTCAGACTCCAATGAAGGTGCCACTTATGAGACGATGTCAGCTAATGAAAAGAAGAACCTTCTCCTACAAATTTGTGGGGTTGTGTCTGAACACACTAAGAAATTGTGTACAAGGTTTGTAATAGTTCTATTTTTATACAAAGCTGGTACAATAAATAATTATCATAATGACAAGAGATTAACATACACATTTACAGCAAAATTTCACACATATAAACCACACATAATGTATTACTGTCTAAACAAGTAGAAGGAACATACATATAGGGAAAATAAAGTAATGTAATTTTGGTCAGTTACTATTTTCAATTTCTTAGTGTCTGTCGTAAAATGCTTTGTATATGTCCTATGTTAAAACCCACTGTACTTTGAAGGGTACCCTGTGGAAAAACTTCGATATAAAATGTTGAGTTCCATTGGGGATCCTGATAGATCTATCTGGATCGAAAAATTTCCAGATAAAAATTATATTTTAATGTATCAAATTTGAATAAAGTATCCTGAATCCCTGTTTCAAACACAATAGTTTACAATAACTTCCCATCAATCATCGTTTTTTATTTGGATCTATTTGAAACTTTCAGCAGGGTATGTCCTGGGTCAATCCGTTTTTGTCTATGAATTGTCTGAGTTTGTATAACACTCTGACAACTCAACTGGAGTTGTAATGAGGGCTATTGGCTCGGAGAGTAGAAAATCAAATTATTATCATTATAAATCAAAACTCGAATGTTTATGTAGCCTCTTACTGATCTTTGTAATTAATATTTTATGTACCTTAATAAAGAAATCAAAATATAAATTTCAATTTCCAGGTCAACTCGTTGTCCCCAACACACAGAGGAACAGCGTCGTGCACTAAGGAACAGTGTTCTAGAACCTTCCACCCCCGAGTCCCAGACCATCGGTTTAGCAGACGAGGCTGGATCACCACCGGACTCCAGCCCTTCATCATCATGCTCATCATCAAGTAGGAAACGAGATAGACATCGAGCTGCACCCAAAACAAAGAACAAGAGGGATAGGAATATGTCACCTAACGGTAGGGATTAGATTTTTTTTATTATTCTTCTAGAAGACAGATATTGAAATTAATTTCTTGATTGAGAAAGTTTGCTAAAAAGTCTCCTTCTAAAGATTCTTTTATTTTTTAATTTAATTAAAATTGTTTAGTTTTGAAGTCAAATAAAAAAATATGGAAATAATACCAAAAGCTGATTATAGTTAAAGATAAATATTAAATTAGAAGAACTAAAATTATCTAATTTGGTGATGGTTCGTGATATATTGATAATGTTTTTGAAATTTAATGTACTAACTTTTTTACCAATTGTCAACTGGAATGAATAAAGAAAATGAAGAGAAGAAAAAGATTATTCTTCAATGTTTTCCTGTTAAAAGAAATTCGTGAAAAACAAAATGTTTAAAGAAAAATTTACTGGGGTTTGCATTTAAAGCATGTTTATTTTTTCTCCTAAGAGCAGTTTAGATCTCAATCCAACTTTAAATGTTTCTAATATAAGTATATAAATCACATAATATTTAATAAATCGATAGTTATTGACTTTATAGTTATAAATTTACTTTATGATTTTAATTATGAATTGAATATAATTCTGTGTATCTTTCTATGTGTAAATAAGTACTTTAAATTGTTTGAAATAATAATTTGGAATAAATGACTGGTATGATTATATATAATTAATGTAATTTTTTTTTTATTGTTACACTTAAAAATTACTGTTAATTTCTTATAATTAATTTCTAGTGATGTCTGTAAACACTAAGCCTATCGATTGTTAAAAAATAGAGTAAGTATTGACAATTTGACAGTACAGTTGATGCCAAACAAATGTCAACAATGTCATCAAAGTCTATAATAATAGATAAGATGAAATAATCGGCAAAAACTTTAAGATTTTCACAAGTTAATGAATTACGAAATAACGTCTAATTTTCATTAATTATTCAGTTAACATTCAACGTAATATGTTATTACGCATTTTTCAATATAAAGAAGCTGTTAGTCTATACCCTTACTTAACACTTCTTAACTTATTGTCAATGTCAATTGTAAATAATTTGGGATTTTATAAGCTTGCTTTAAAAATCTTATCTTACTATGTTAATATAGCATATTTGGGCAATTTTTTATTTTGTTGTCCATGTTGCAAAAAGGTTTCATTTCAAATAAAGTACGTATTTGTGAGGATAAAATAACTAAGTTTGCTGTGTTCACTACGAAAGTACAGAAAAAGGCAACACAATCTATACATTAATCAATACTTTATGAAATAATTGAATTTTCGGTTATGAACCAACGAATTATGGGGTTTTGGGCGGTGGAGGGGGAGCTACACCAGGTAACACTGCCATCATTCGGTAACCAATGGTTATGGAGATATTATAGAGATATCAATGGTTAAAGTTTTGAGATTAGAATATATCATCTATCAGGAAGGATTCGATGTTGAAAGCATGTGTTTTTGCATCAAAACAATTACACAAACCCCTATTGTGCCACAAAAACAAGATAAATTCCAGTACTGGATGAGGCCTGGTGAACAAGATGAGAGTTGGTGCCAATAATCGTTTTGAGGTTTTGTGGCACAAGTTTTTGTACATTTTCAATGTTGTTATCGGGTATGTAAATGATCTTTACCAAATTCATACATTTTGAAAGATGCTCGTATTCTTGTGAAACGTTCTCAACGTCCCTGCCAAATGCGACTTGACGATCCAACGCTCTTTTAACAGAGCCTCCGATTCCATCAGCTACTCCCTTTACAAATAATTAGCGCTTCGTGTCCTTCGTGTCGTCGTGTTCTTTACTTCGAAGATTCCGCAATGCTTGAAGACAAAAGTTTTCGAGCAATGCGTCCTGCCTGTGTTAACATATGGAGCCGAGACGTGGACACTGACAAAGGGACTGGTCCACAAGCTTAAAGTCGCTTAACGTGCAATGGAACGGGCTAGGCTTGGGGTCTCTCTCAAAGATAGGATTAGAAATGAGACTATCCGCGAGAGAACGAAAGTAACTGACGTAGCCCACAGAATTAGCAAGTTGAAGTGGCAGTGGGCTGGTCATCTGTGTCGCAGGACCGATGGCCGTTGGAGTAGACGGGTCCTAGAGTGGAGACCGCGTCTTGGCAAACGCAGTGTGGGACGTCCTCCGGCCCGTTGGACCGACGATCTACGTAAGATTGCCGGTGTAGGCTGGATGAGGATTACGGAAGACCGGGTTGTCTGGCGCGAACTTGGGGAGGCCTATGTCCAGCAGTGGACTGCGATGGGCTGAAGTGTGTGTGTGTGTGTGTCGTTGAAGGTTCTTTTGGTGCTGTTTTTGCTGCTAAATCCAGTTAAAATAATGCATTTTAAATGTCTTTAGATTTTTTTAGAAACAAGACCCCCAGGATCAATATTGCTTCCTACTTTTTGCAATTTTAGGGTTTTTTTTTTTTTTGTTGTTAATTCTTTTTTGCCCTTATTTTCCGTTTTCGTGTTTTTATGATCAATTACTTCCCATTGACTCCACTCAACCTGATCTTTATTTTCTTCCAAAGACTCGTAGCATAATGTCTTGTCTTTACTTTCTTTACATTCTTTATACATGCATTTCTTCGAATTTATGTTGTAGCATAGATTTTTTGAAACATCCAAAACAGTGTCGAAATGTTTTAGTATTCTGTTTCTTCAAAGCATAAAACATTAACTCCATATTGTTGTGCTTGATGCACAGGCACGTTTCTCAAACGTTTGTCAAAGCCATTTTTGTATAACTTTATTGTCTAAAACAAAAAGTCATAGTAATACTTAATGACACCTCAGTAAAAAATATTGTAGTGCTAGTTTTACGTACATGTATCGCGCCTTTACCCTTATATTGAGTTATAGTTTGTTCCACTGAGTTACGAAATTTCTCAATGGAATGTACTGGTTTGCGTGAGTATACAAAACTACTTGAGTATTCAATGTAACAATTGCAATTAAACTTGTTTACGAATAATTTCGGAATAAACATAATAAGAAACCTATTGCTTTCGAGCAAGTACAAAAATCGTACAATTGTAAAACAATCCATCAAATCAGACTGTTTGAGAGTGTTTCCATTTGAAAAAAAAAAAGATTTCATTTGGTAGTTTTTGAAGAGAGGTAAGAAAATAACGTTACTCAAAAGGAATTTCCACCTAGTTAGATTTTATGCTCTAGAAATTAATCGTAATTAATTTTGTTTAATATTAAAATAAAGGAAACGTGTTATTAAAATCATTTTAAAATAAACACTCCTTTCTTTGGAGATATAACACTACACCACATGCTTTTTAAAAAACATTCTTTAAGGTGAAACATTATGGTCAATGTGTGGACATAGGTTTAATAACGATTTTGTAATCATAAATAAAGTAATTTATTTAAAAAAGGTACAGTAACACTAATAATTAGTATAAATTCTGAAAGCCAGTAAAATCTACTACAAAGAGAAAAACAAACTTTTGAATAAAACACATTAAATGTTTAAGAAATACCTTATGAACTGGGTAGGAAATGCATAAAAACCATACTGACAATGAAATAAAAAATTGCCCATTTTTGTTTCGTAATGACAACACTATTGCAATGTTATATATTCTCTCTTTCTCTCTCTCTATTTTGGGCTGTCAGAAGATTTAGCGACTGTTTAACATCACTACAAAAATATTTTGTTGAATAGTTTGCCATTTCCTTAATTACAAGAGTAATTTAAAAAATTGTTTGAGTAACAAAAAATACTCCATTTGATGTTGTAATAATTAAATGTATCAATGTTTTAATAATAATCAAAATATTGTTGATGTTTCAAAAAAGAGTTAAAAAATAATTGATACATAGAATTATGTGTAGAATATTAAATACCTACTTCTATTATAGAAATTGAATGTTAATAATATTATTGTGAAATCTTTTGAAATTAATGTCTAAATGTTTTATATGTGGTCCGTTCATACTGCTTGTAGTAAATGACTCTTCAAGTTAATTAGGTTTTGGAGTAGAACTTTTTGCTCTTAACACACAAATAATGCATTTATTTGTTATTATTTTAATTAAGTATAACCTTTTTTGTAAGTAAAAATAAATAAAAATGTGTGTAATACTAGCGTAGCGTGAATAAAGATTTCTAACTTATTCGAGTTTGTACTGAAAAAATTAAAGTCAAACATTATAAAACAAATTTAAACAAAATATTTAGCTTTTGCAAACAAAGTTAGTTTTGGGGGATTTTGTTTTACTGTCAAATTCGACCAACCAAATTATTACTAGAAGCTACTCTATTAACACTAATACAGACTGTGTTATAATTAAAATGTCCTATGTTAATACGAGAAACGTGAACCATAAAACTTGTGTGTGGAAAACGTTATAGTTTAATTTTTTTTTATTGCAAATCCATATTCGCCGCGTTCAAGTTATTGACATTTAATCTTTCTTATATTTTTTAATCTGCATATTTTTTACTTCCCCATACATTTAAAGACGCAATGTTCCTTTAATGCAGACGCTTCGCTTATTCCAATCTGACAGGGTCTAGTTTTAGTAAAAAAAAATCTTAAATGATTCGATATGTTAACAATAATAATTAATAATGTTACTATTTAGTATTCCAACTTTGACTTTTTGATATTGAGACATTTCCCCAGGATTTGCATATTGTATTTCTTTATATTACATTAATTATAAAAGTTAGGTAGGATATCGGTTTGTATATTATGACCAATATAAAATTTTGAATTAAAAAAAAGCCACTACTTTGTGTATTATAATTATATGGCTATAAAACAAAAAAATAATAATAAGTAACTGCTTGTTAATAGATATGATTTTCTATTCCCTTGACAAGATGAAGATTTGTTAAGTTTATTGAATTAAACTAAAACTGTTTTCTAAAAACTACTCTTACAAAATAACAAATATTAACTATAGAGACTTCCTCTTTTTACGTAGATAATTGATAATAACAACTATGTATTTGATAGCAATGTATTACAACCTTTTTTTCTTGAATTAAAATACAAGTAATACTTGTATTTATTTCTATTATTTAAATTGATTTGTTTGTAATTATTCAAATAATGTCTCGAAAAGATCGATCAAGGGTCGATCGCTTATGTAATTAACTTAAAAAATGTAACGTCAATGCATAGTATATATCAAATTCCCCAAATTAAATATAAACTCTACAATTATTATAATGGTAATTGAAGTCAGGTATGAAATGTACATTGAATTTAATTATTAATAATAACATTATTATATTTTTTATTTTTCTTTTATGTCAAAAAATTTAGTAGTTAAAGAAATTATTAAATCAATTTAAATTGTTAATTATTAGTCTTCAGGGAATTTAGAAGATATTTTCTTATATCTTTCGGATAGAATTGTGATTATAAATGTACATATTCACAACTATCGTTCTTTATTCTTTCCATTAATTATGTCGTTGAATTTTCCACCGAATTATTCAATTAAGATATTCTTTGTATGTTTTATTTTATTGATATGTCTATATATCGCAAAAAAAAAGTACCATACACGTGCTTCACTTTAACGCTGTCTATAAATGTAAATTGAACATTAGATATGTAAAAATATGATAATTGTATATGATTAGACTGTCAAAATGTAAAATAAATTAGTAACTGTATATGAATTTTAATTATTTCATTTCCTTTAAAAGTTTTGGGATTATTTGAAAAATAAATGGAAAATATAGTTTTTACTACAATAAATATATTTATTACCAGAGCTGGGCATTAACTCGTTAATCCGTTAACAGTTAATTAACGAAGTTAACACTTCGAGTAACGGATTAACTTTTAAGCTAACTTATAAAATAGTTAACGGACCCGTTAACAGTTAACCCAATGGAAGTACGCACCGCGCGCGGCGGGAAAAACAGGTTTCGACAAGTTTGGTCGAGCGTGCCGGCACTTGCAGCGCGGAGCGCGTGCCGCGGTGTGAGTGAAACAAATATAGCTTAGGTGTGGCGCGTGCGAGCGGGAAAACTGCACTGTATGTAGGTTTACCAGATGGGTAGACTAAAATATCTGGACAAATTTTCAAAAAGTCGGGATTTTGGGATTAGGGTCGGGACCAACGGGAAAAATAAATATTAAGAATTATAAAAATCACTTTTTATTATAAAAATTTAAATCACAAAAACAATTAACAAAATTACTTTTTATTATAAAAATAAAAATCACAAAAACAATAAACAAAAAAAAACATTTTTTGGCAGATTCTGAGATCATTAACTATCACAATCACTTATTCTTATAAGTATTATAATTATTAGTAATTTGAACTCTTTTTTTGATAAATTACTGCCACATGTACTTCGCATTACATTTACTATCGCGATAGTTTTAGATTTTTGTTTTGCTGTTGTTTGTCGGGACATTTAGTATTTTTTCGGGACTCTGGACATCATACGAAATGTCGGGATAATCCCGACGAATCCCGACCATCTGGCAACCCTAACTGTATGATATGAATGGTATTAAATAATCAGCAATTAATATAATGCTTTTTTAGTCATATGTTAACGATTAACGATTAACTTTAACTTGCGTTAAATCTTCTAAAATGTAGCGTTTTAACGTTTAACGAAACTAATTTTTGTATTAGCGGAATAGCGATTAACGAAGTTAACCATTTGATTAACGGTGCCCAGCTCTGTTTATTACCAATCTCTTCAGTTTTCATAAAAGTTCATTTAGATCTTGAAAGTAAAATCTATACAAATAAATAAAATAGGAATGTCTGTTTGTAACATTAAAATAACCGCTTTTTACTAAATGCATATGGATGTATAATAATATACACGATACATACACCAAAATAACATTTTTGACAATTTTTGTCTGTCTGTCTGTTTGTCCCGGCTAATCTCTGAAACGGCTGGACCGATTTTGACGGGACTTTCACTGGCAGATAGCTGATATAGTAAGGAGTAACTTAGGCTTTAAAAACTTTAGGCTTTTATTTTATAACTCTGCGAACTAATAATAATAATAATGTTAAATTTCACGCGGACGAAATCGCGGACACAGCTAGTTATGAATATAAATCGCACATTAAAAACTGATGTTTCCATTGGTTATATGCGTTAACTACTAATTCCTAATTTAGTAACTCATAGTTCCATTCTTGAGGATATCAATAGACTTTAACGAAACACAAGCGTAAAAAGTATGAAAATAAAATTTTTTAATGTCACTAGGTCGGCAAACAAGCGTACGGCTCACCTGATGGTAAGCGATTACCGTAGCTTATAGACGCCTGCAACACCAGAAGCATCGCAAGCGCGTTGCCGACCCAATCCCCCCCACGAGCTCTGGTCACCTTACTTACCAACAGGAACACAATACTGCTTGAAAACAGTATTATTTAGCTGTGGTCTTCTGTAAGGTCGAGGTACTACCCCAGTCGGGCTGCTCCATATTCTGACCAGGAAATTCCTGCTGTGCCCTACCTCAATTAAAAACGAGACCGACCAGTAGCCTTACAGACACAATGTTTCTGATTTTTTTTTATAAATTTAATAATTCCAGAAATAAAATACATGTATAAAAGAATAAACCATTATTTATTGGCATAATAGTAACCATTGATGTTTTTACATTACAATTACAGATATCACAAAAAAGTTAAAACACAAGTCAATTATATTACAAGTGACATTGTTTTATTCGAATACAGTAAGTAAGTACGTAAGATTTTCTTTTTAAAAATATCTTTGGAATGGGAAAATATATATAATCAATAGTTCAAAAATGTCTTATTCAATACCGTCGTAAAATATAAAGAATTATAATATTAATTATTCTAAAACATGATTTTTTTTATTCGAAACAAGTAAAAGTACAATTATAACAAATATTAATTGTTAAATAAATTGATGATAACAAACACAAACAATGAATGATTTCACTCAAATTAGGACGTTCATATTTGTAAAGAACTAGACAAGAATACTCAAAATATTTATTTAAGTTGCTTTAACTTTTTGTATGTTATATTTTATTACTCATTGTCTAATAAATAATTTGTAAGAATAGATTATATCCGAGTATAAGATATATTACCTGTACACATCCCACTACTGCGCCACTTTTATCTAAAACCTTCCCTAGTTGAGGCTTAATCCACCAAATTGTTTGACTGCAGGCTGGCAGACATACTTACAAATATGAAAAAAGAAAAAACTAACAAGATATATTTATAAATATTTAAAATTATATACAATGTCCTACGTTAAAATTTCAATTTTCATTTTTTTTAAAGTCTAGTACTTTAATTATATGAACGGTATTATTAGTAACATTGTTAAGCACAAACTACATTTAAAAAATTAATTTAATCATTACGTTCTCCTTCCCGTATGTTTGTGCACGATTATTGCTAAGTATGTTATAGTAAGCATTTTATAATGTAAAATTCATTTATCTCCGACTAGACTTATTTAAAATACTTTATAAGCCGAATCGAGGCAAACTTAAAACAGAATTCCGTATTTTCTCAGCCCAATTATATTACAAAATTTAGCCAATAGTCAAATATTTATAACATGAAAATTAAGAACCATGCCCGCCGTATATATTATAAAATAAAATAAAATTGAACTTGTTAAGGCGTAATAATATTACCATAGCTTTTTATCAAATATTATAATATGAAGCACCTGTTCTTTATAAGAATGTACTTAAATATTTACTATATAATACATTTTATTGGAATAAACGGTGTTCCAAGTTTATAAACGTATTGGCTGAACATACAGGAAACTACAATTACCGCAACCCATATCAATACAATACCGACAAGAACTTTGATAGTGTATATATGGAGCGTTAAATCGGGTTAATTTTTGTTTAAATTACTGCCTAAGCCTTTTAATAGTCTTAAAAAGTGATCTGAAACATAATTATTTAACAAAATTATTATTTAATGTTACAATGATCTTTAATGACTTACACAGCTCAGAAATGTATGTACATCATGTATGTAACCGATGAGAATAGCTCGATTGAGTAACAAAGACTTATCAGTTCGGCTAAAGCATATAGTATTAAAAATTTTGGAAGAACTATTTTTAGTTTGAAGGTAAGCTGACATACGATATTGTCATTACAATTATACGTAGTCAATGCAGAAGAACTTTTTAAGTACATACGATTTTTCATGAAAACTGGACAAGGCCCTTAGAAATGAAATATGAATAGAATTTGTATAAATTATTTACAAATATAGTTTGATTTTATTCTTTAAAATATAAATATTTGGGTTGTTAATCTGTATCTTGAGTGCGTGTTTTAATATACATTATAACATTTTCTTAAGCGCAACTACGTTTAAGAATAGACAAGAATATAAAACTAAGAATAGGAATAACAAAATAGAGTAATAAAGAAAATAACGCGGCGCTAATATCTCTGCATTTTTTTATACTAAAAAATATTAGTAGGTGTATGTATGCATGTCAATACGTATTCGAGTACATATCGACTCCCCCGGGGAATAAAGTCGTAAAGTGTAGTCGTAAGTGTTTTTGCATTCTGATTTTATCACAATTATAACCCATAATAATATCGTACTCATATGATATGGAATGAACACCTGTCTCAATCAGCTGGCAAGCCGCTACACTATTTTATTCACGTAAAAAAATGGATAGCTAATTTCCGTAACACACGTTACCGCAGTGTTCGGTGTTAGTCGGTATACGTACATTACGGCTTTATTATTAGCTTAATTTTTGATACAATTTCACGTAAACATGATTTACAAATGTCATTACGAATTTTAACTAATGTATTCGTGTGATACTGTTTTTTTATATTGTTAATGCATACAAATAGTCATTACATCACAACTTCACGGGAATAAAATGGTAATGTGCCGTTACTTAGTATACACTTAATATAAAAATCAGTATTACATGTTTGCCAATGACTTTTTAAGTACACGTGATATTTAATTTATTTTTATAGATGTTACATAAAAATGCTGAAAATAATGATGTATAATACAATATTATAGCCCATTTAGGACACGCATTATAACAGAAAAACTGTTTATTGCTCGTCCTGTAAATATTACTTTTCTGTTTTACGACTTTATTTTTTATTTTATTTTTATGACACTAGGTCGGCAAACAAGCGTACGGCTCACCTGATGGTAAGCGATTACCGTAGCTTATAGACGCCTGCAACACCAGAAGCATCGCAAGCGCGTTGCCGACCCAATCCCCAATCCCCCCAGGAGTTTTATTCCCCAAGTTCGTCAATATTACGACAAAATGAAAGTGATAAGCACTTGCATAAATTTGTACTTTATAAAATTACTATAAAATATTAAATTTAAAATTAATATTCTTGTTATGTTATAAATAAATGCAGATTTGTAATACGTAAGCTGAATTGCTATATATTTTTTAAAACATGCACAAAGGATACATAGACGTACACAGTTAAGAGGAAAGGATACCGGCTCTTTCTTAATACAAACGTAGTCGTGTTTTCTCCCTGGATAATGAATAAAAATAATAACACTAAAGTCTGTTCAACGAGAAGAGATACCAAAAGTAAACAAACCAAATGCAAAGTCATTCAAATGTTAATGTAATTAATTAAATACAATTATTTATATAAGATTTGATACTTCTTAAATAATAATTATCAAAATATAAAAATCTATCTAAATCTAAATTTTGATACATAGAAACAAAAATAAACAATTTGGCATGTTTTGGGGAGGAAGTAGTCGACTACGAAATGCTATTTTGGTAAATAATTCCTTTCTTGTCTCGGGGCGCGGCGGCAGCATACAGCGAGACAGGAACATTTTATTCAAATACCTATTTTTCAAAAGTCTCTCAGATACCCTTTCCTCTTAATGTTAATTTGTACAATTTCCATTAAAATCGATTGTATATATTATATGCAATATATTTAAGATATCCTAACCAATTGCTCTCGCGTAGCGTGATCAAATATAAAATACTGCTTCTAAATGATCGGCATCTATTTTTATTTTTTACTAAAACCGCATTTTATTCCCGAATTAATCGAGAAATTGACAATTTAATACGATTTAGAGTGCGTTTGACTATTCATACTTTTATTTTAAAATATTCGATATCAAATAACGTAATAACGTTACAATAATTTATGGAAGTACGTTGGTATTAAGTAGTAAGGTGGTTTTTTTTTTACCATATATTTATTTACTAATTACGAAAGGAATATTACAAATTATTTAACAATAAAATGTGGATTTTCTACTTCCGTACGTGTTCCGTATTACGTGTCTAAATTGAAGAGATTTATTTATGGGTGTAATTAGTAATTATAATTAGTAATTATACAGACTTTATTAAGATTCGGAATAAATTCGGGTATAAGAACTAGTATGAAATAATCAAACGCTCTTGTATCTAGAGATTTAAAGACAAAATGTGCTACGTAACATTAAAATTTTCTAAAGCAGACGAGTAGTCCAGCTGTTAGTCGACGTTGATGATCGACTCGCGGCCTTGTCCCACTCCGATGTATTTCACTGAAAATTTAATAAATTATTATATTTTTTATTGCACTTAAAAATATATTCACAGATTTTGATTACAAAAACGGTTGGCAAGGGCGAGCTTATCCCTAAAAGAGATCTCTTGCTTTTAAATCCTTTCCTTTAAGAAAATATTAAATATTACTCGTTAGTTATGACGAAAATTATTGCATTTTATCAAATTATTATTAAAATTGCTTAATAATAATAATATTGTGTAACAAAACTATTGATTGACTAGCCGTTTAGTTGTTTCACTCGCTTAATCTCCGATTTCATGCGAACGTTAGAATAAAAATTAGCCTACGTGTTATACTAGATTTCCAGCTTTCTATGTACCAAATATAAATAAATTCAGTTCAGTAGTTTTTGTTTGAATGAGGATCAAACATACACTCATCTAAATTAGCAGTATGTTTTGTTTATAAAATTGAAAATAGTTTTTTTATTTTATTTCTAGACATTTTTGTCTTATTGCAAAGGCACTTAATTCACCAAAATTTTCTGAGATAAGCATCCACATGTTGAGAAGAACAAAAAAATATTATATCTTTTTCTCACCTGGTACTTCAAGGAATTCCTCGATAATCCTGACGTAGTTCCTCGCTGCCTCTGGTAATTTGGACATCTCTCTGATATTCTCAGTACTGCAATCCCAGCCCGGTAACGTCAAGTATTCCACCTAAATACATATATGTTATAATATAATGCCATTTTTAACGGTATAATTAGCAGACACTTAGCTAGTTCTTAACACTTCCCAATGTCAAAATTTATTAGAACCCTTTTTTTAAAGGTTGGGTATATCTTAAATAGTCACACCCGCACTACTCAGATTCACACATTCAGCCTGTAACATCCCACTGTTGGGAATAGGCCTCTTTCTCCATGTAGGAAATGGATTGGAGGTTAATCCACCTCGCTGCACCACTGCAGGACGATATATTCCCTACTATGAGTAACGATCGCTATCAGGTATTTATAATAACAACCAAGACCGACGGCTTAACATGCTCTTCTGGGCAAGGTGGAGAGACCCACAAGAACCGACATCCAAATCGGAAAGAAATATTTGTACAAATACAAATATGGACCCCGTGCGAGAATCGAACCCGCAAACCTTCGTGTTGTAGACGATTACTCGCACTACTACACCAGACCAGTTGTTGACCACACACCCGTACTACTGTTATCAATTTACTACGTCCTAGTAAAAATTATTGTCGAACTACCGATGTTATATACTTCTATACATAAAAGACAGATAAAATATCAGAAACAGGTATCTGATATAAATACTTAAAACATTATTATACCATAAATTATAAAAAACGAGTGTGCTTTAGACCACACGACTGAAATAAAACTTCTTTAGTAACAAGCCTGCACGATAGGCCTGCACTGTGTCTTAGATATACGAAACGTAACTGGATATGAGAGAGACTCTGTCTTTTGCTCCGTTCGCCTCACCCGACCACACTTTTCGTAACGTTCTCGTCACGCATTCACTCCCCGCAGCTTACTCCCCGAGTCAAGCATTCATAAAGAAGTTTTACTTCAAAAAAATTCGTCTTAAGTGGCTTAGTAGGCTGATGTCAAAAAACCCATAGCTTATTTGGATCTTACTTTTATAAGTGTAATAAAAAAATCTGGTTAGAACTTAGCACTACGTCGCCGGGAAATTATTTACCTCAACATTGCTGAGTTCGGTCATTGACGATGGGAAGTAGTCAATTTTCTTTCCATTTACTTTGTAAGCCACACCCACTTTGATTTCTTTCAATGTATCAAGTATATCCAGTTTCGTTAAGCATAATCTGAAACAACATAAATTATTTTTAATTATATAATCAGTCTTAAAAAGTCTTGTAGAAGTTCTTATCTGACGTCATTTTAATACTGGAGCTAATTGCCACTAAATTTTAAAAATAGATGTATTAATTAAAATATCAATAACGATTATAAATTTTTCGATCCATTTTTTCATATAATAATGTAATTAAACAGAATAATAATGTAATTAATCATATGAAGGTAGTTCAGATCTTACAATTAAACTAAATAGTCAGGTAGTGTTTGTTGGCAACAACATAAAAATTAAAATTAATACTGACAATACCTCGAGCTGTCTGTCTAGTTCCTTTTTACTTCCGTTTTCGATTTAACGTATACTACTATGTGTTAGATTTTGTACCAATTTTTCCTTATAATTAAAACTCAGTGAAATAGTGTGTTAAAATTTCTTTTATTCTTTTCTTCCCGCCTATCAATACAGAAATACAGTCCACTCAATTGCTCTCCCATCACGTTTTTTATGGTTACACCAGTGTTAGTGGTCGGGTAGTGTTAGTGGTCAGGTGATGCAGTGATCCGGTAATGTAGTGACCAGGCAATGCAGTGATCAGGTACAGTAGTGGTCACATAATGTAGTGGTCGGTCGATAGGAACCGATCTACTCACGCGGTGTAGCCGTTGACAGTGGCGGTGTAGCGCACGATGACGAGGTCGAGCCAGCCGCAGCGCCGCACGCGCCGCGTCGTCACGCCCACCTCGTGGCCCCGCGCCTGCAGCAGTTCGCCCGTCTCCTACACACAAAAACACACAGCTATTAAACCGACCGCCTTCAGTTAGAGCTCCTGGGGGGTTGGGGATTGGGTCGGCAACGCGCTTGCGATGCTTCTGGTGTTGCAGGCGTCTATAAGCTACGGTAATCGCTTACCATCAGGTGAGCCGTACACTTATTTGCCGACCTAGTGACATAAAAAAAAATAATAATAATAAAGTTATACTTGGGCGGACTTTAAGAGTCGTGCTGTCAATTTCTAGGAAGCGCTTCTGAATAATGCGTGCTATCAGTGCTGACGCATTATCGTCATCGATGACAGTTTAGGGACCGTCTGCGTCCAACAGTTTGACATGTTTAATTATACTGTTTCATATTTTAATTATGCTGTAGTTACGGCAGTAAAGAATATAGCCACCCCCTCTCTTCCCGTGGGTGTCGTAAGAGGCGACTATGGGATATGACAGTTTCACTACCACCTTTGAACTTAAAAAGCCGACCGATGGCGGGATAACCATCCAAATACTGGCTTCGAAATACACAGGCCGAAGACGGGCAGCAGCGTCTTCAGTACGACAAAGCCAGCCCTGCGGTCACCGACTCGCCAGCCCAGCGTGGTGACTATGGGCAACACATGTGAGTACACGTCATTTTTGGCGCGAACTTGTGTAATAATAATTTAAGCTTTATTAAAATCGATTTAGTAATTGCTTAAATTTACGCATTGATCCACCAACCCGCATTGGAGCAGCGTGGTGGATTAAGCTCTGATACTTCTCCTACATGGGAAAAGAGGCCTATGCCCAGTAGTGGGATATTACAGGCTGAAGCGTACGCATTGATACAAGCCAACGAAGAAAATAAAAGATTTCCTCTATTCTCTATTCTCAGTACTGCACAAAAATTATTGTGTCAATGTACACAATCAACCTAACAAGCTTACTACAATTTTACTATATGTCTAGATATGGCAAACTAACCTAACATAGGGTTCAACAAAATTATATACTAACATCATGTAGCTCTGTGGGAAAAGGTCCGTCTCCGACACGTGTCGTGTATGCTTTGACCACTCCAAGTACGTCCCCTATTAGATTGGGGGGGATGCCTAATCCCGTACAAACGCCGCCGATACTGCAGTTTGATGACGTTACATATGGATAGGTGCCTGAAATGGTAGGATGATGATATTTGTTATTCTTACAACATTGTAGAAAAAAGCACGGCTTCTATCTGGGATGGTTATTTTTTATTATTTTTGATATCTGATAGTTTCGGTTACGGTTGCCGAGCTCCTTTACACACATAGTTTTTACCCGACTACGATAAAGGCAAAAGGAGGGTTATAATTCTAGCAGTCTATGTATGTATGTATATGGGCGCGTTCCACCTAAGGCCCACAACGCCATTAATCACGACTGCTGAAATTGCTGTTCCACTAAAGTAAAAAACGCCGCGGGTGTTGTACTTGTAGGCGAATTTTATAAGTCATGCAGCGGTGGGTTATGAGTGAATATTTGCGAGGATTGGAGTAAAACTTAATTCAACATGGATCCCGAGATTTAATCGTTGCGTTTTTGCAGAATCGAATGAGAGATAACATTCACAATTTGACATTTACACTTCTTTTTTTTAAATTCCCGCCACGTGTTGATGAAAGCCAACTTTGACCCACCTATATTTTTTGGGCGATGGGGTCGCCACAAGTGACGTCATCTATGACGTCGAGCAATCGCTCGCGACGACCATGGGTCTTAGGTGGAACGATAGAATGGGATTTGTGAGAGTTGAGGACGCTTAGTGGAACGAGGCCAAAGTATCTGTTCCCTCATATCTCTCAAAATACTTGTCATATTAGACCAATGAGGTATGATTAGAAGCGTCTTAATTATCAGCTGGTAATAGGCTATATAGTGTCACATTATATTCAATGTGGCGCCCTCTAAAGGACTTAAGTACTACTAAATTTTTGGTTGTAGTCAGGTTTTAATTTTTAGCTTTCTTTTTATCTTGTTATATCCAAATAGCTATTCGTGAGCTTAACAACCCGTTTTTTTTTCTCAATAATATCAAAAATAGTTAAGCTACTACTTAGACCGAACCCCTTTATTTTGCAATATCAACTAACAAATAAGATGGGAGGTTTCTTACTTATATGATAAAGTAAAAACAAATAATGAGTTTGCTAAGACTATTAACAAAATATTTTACACAATCTGTAGCTGTGTTTCGTCATTTTACTATTGTAAATCCTGATCTCTTGGCGATAGAAATAAGCATATTACATTACTTAATAATGTATTATAATGCCATTTATTCCCATAAAACAATTGTCAAATTATTGTTTTGTTTCACACTCACCAAAATCAATATCCAACATAGCAGCATTGGCACCCTCAACTAAAACTTTCTTGCCATTCTTAATCTCCTTATGTAGGTATGATACTGTATCCTTGACCATCGGCCTAATCTTATCTGCATACTCCTTGTACCTGACAAGTTCACTCTCTATGTCCAGCTCCAGGGACGGAAACATCCTCTTGTAGTTCGCTGCTAGAGTACGGAATCTGAAATCATTACGGTTTAATTTAACATCAAAATTAAAAATAACTTTATTCAAGTAGGCTTCAAAAGGGCTTTTGAATGGTCATTTTTCTAATTAAATTTTAAAATTACATTAGTTTTTATTAATTAATAATTATAGTTAAAGTGGAGCTACCCCAATTCGGAATGCGGATTCTGTAGGGAAGAATCTGTAAGAAAGTTAACAATTACTCTTTAAAAAAAATGTGTTTTAATATAAAGTTTAAATTTTTTTCTTTTTTTTTTTACAATTAGGGTAGCAAACGAGCGGACGGAACCACCTGATGTTAAGTGACTACCGTCGCCTTAACATCTGCAAAATTAGAGAAGTCGTGGGTGCATTGCCGACCTTAAGGGAAAAAGACGTTTGGACACTCAGTGCTTGAACATGGGTTACGTTATTAATACAATCATTATGAACAGAAATAGCCCAATCAAATTAATACGTGTTATTAATACAATCATTATGAACAGAAATAGCCCAATCAAATTAATACGTATAATAAATTAAGTTTTGGGTTCAAATTAACACATCCAAGGAATTCAAAGCCGATTTGATTTATCGTAGGTATTACTTATTATTTTATTTTATTTTTTACATTTAATATAAACTTACTTTTCCTCAAAAATAGTGAAGTCACCAAGGAGGTCGCCTATCCTGATACCGTTACGGGTCGCTTTGGACGAATAGGTGGGGCCGATGCCCTTCTTAGTTGTGCCAAGGGAATTCTTGCCCTTTTCCGCTTCTTGGAGACCATCAACCTGTAATTACATAATTTTAAGCTGTTAATCATAATCTATGCTTGTAGATAATAAATATATTAGATACACATTTAGGCGAGGTGTTTAGTTCCTAAATTTTAAACTTGAGGTGCATAAGTAAATGTTGCAAAAAAAAACCCATAGCTGTAAATAATTATCTTAATTATTAACTTACGTAAATATATACGTATATATAGGTATATATATATCTCTCACGTTCAGTTTTGGACTCACCATCGAACTAGAGAAAATAAGCTTTAGTTCGTTATTTGAAGCATGAATGTTGAAAATAATACGCCTCAACGCTTGAAAATTAAAATGTAAATAAAAAAGGCATGGGCACTCAAGAGCCTATGGATGTTAAAATAAAAAAATAAAAAAAAGTAAATGTTGCAAACAACTTGCAGTAGTAAATAACTGCAATAAATAAAAATAGTAGGTACTATTTTTATTCTCTTCAAAAAAAAATCGATTTCTTTACGGAAAATAAATATTCGATACGAAATTTTCTGGCCCGACCAGATACCTAGTTGTTTAATAAGAAATTCGATTTATCTAACAAGGCTCTTTTTTTAAGATAACTATGATTATGATACTTTGGAATTTAGACTGAAAAAAACATGACCATACAATAAAATCATTTCCATGTATCAATTCACGTGAACACATACAAACACATACGCAAAAGTTTATAATAACATTGACATCTTTATTATATGCTGAAATGACTATGACATAGCGTGACGTTATTTATGCAATGACTATTATGAATGCCATTACTTAAGTACGATCGACATAGCCCTTATTCTTCTAAAAATAAAGTTCATATTTCGTTGATATTGTATATTTTAAATTTGTTTTTATTTCCCACGGACCTTTGTTTAGATAATTTGCAATAAAACATTTTATGGAACCATTAAAATAGCTAAGCATTCATCAAAACATTTGGACGTGGGCACCTTTGATACGGTGTTACAAATAGCGCTGAAATATTGGGAACTTAAAATGACCAGTAATAAACGTTGTATAGATTCAATTTTAAATATAAGTCGTTATAACATATAATTCGGTTCTGGTTTTTAAATAATAATAAATAAATAATAGAGACTTCGAACAGAACGCAATATTTTATTTAAATGAATTTCTTTTTCTTTTGTTAAAATTTTAGTCTACCTACTTAATGGTGATATTGTTAAGAGGTCCTATTTACTCCATGTATATTGAATCATATAAGATATATTGCTATGCAATACATTTAAATATTGAAATGGAAAACTAAAGCAAAAAATAAATTTACTTGCAAAGCCCGTAAGTGTTTATCAGTTACATACTCTCATTTTATCATATTGCAAAATGATGTTCCAAATAGATAACAAAAGTATAAATACAGCATTACACGTAAAAATCATATTGGGATATAGATTATCTTTTGATTCTACGGGGCATTTTGAAACTGAATATTTTGAGTCATCCGTGACCGTGTCAAGAAATATCGGTATTTTCCAAACGGTACGTCCCCTAGAATTAAAAGCGTTCATAGTGACCTTGAATGTTTATAATACTTATATAGAACACACATTGCAGTGGGAAGTATCTATGATACAGAAGATCACAGCTAAATCATACTGCTTTCAAGCAGTGTTGTGTTGAGTAAGGTGACCAGAACTACTACTACAAAGTAGGGTCCGCAACGCACTTGCGATGATTCTGGTGTTGCAAGCGTCTATAGGCTACGGTAATCGCTTACAATCAGGTGAGCCGTATGCTTATTTGTCGACCTTTTTACATATATATCTATACATATAATAAAATGTGATCTACAATCGATACCAAAGCCAAAAATATGGTTTTTAGAATTTTTGTCTGTTTGTCTTTTTGTCTGTATGTATGTCCGGGATAAACTCAAAAAGTACTGCATGGATTTACTTCAAATTTGGCACGAATATTATTAAGAAGTCGGGTCAACATATTATCACGCTATCACCTACGGGGAACGAGCAGTGAACCTTTATTTCTTCAACGCATTCTGTAACAACGCGTAATCTAACGAATTTGAATATTGTTGTTATTATGTTAATAATAAGCTAGTTTCACACTATAAATAAAGACATTCTGTAGATATTTAGTATCAGCATTGAACCCGTGCGAAGCCGGGGCGGGTCGCTAGTCTATATATAAAAACTGAACGCAGTTAGGAGTCGAACAACCTATATATTTATTACATTCACGAAAAAATAGGATATATATAATACATTACCTGCTGATGAAAATCGAATACTATGTGCGCTCGGTCCGATATGATGAGGCGTTGCTGCCAGCCGTGCATGCCTTTCAGCTCGTTCTTCTTCAGCTCCTCGAACAGACCCGGCAGGTGGATGACCACACCGTTGCCTGATGAAATCGTATCATATTTAATAACGTTTAACATAAACACACGGTTATCTGTTCTTAGAGTAGGCTACGAATATTGTAGGTGACAGCCGGCTAATGTAAGTAGTAGCGATATGCCTATTTTCTTGTAATAAATGTACATAAAAATAATACATTTAAGCTGTTTTTTTTTTTTTGTAATGAATAAAATCAAAAACTACGACACGGATTTTATTTTATTTTATTTATTTTTTTACCAGGACCATACTATTACTGAACGACACAGGCTAGGCGACATAGGCATTGTACTCGTGTTATCCACGAGGGCGAAGCCGCGAATAGAAAGCTGCTAAGTGACTATTTATCAGAATCACATTATAAAATAGCGCAAAAATAATGATAAATAAAGTTCATTAGGTTAACACGGATAAAAGCTCTTTATCTCTCTCACACTCTCTCTTTCTATCTACCTCTATCTATCTATCTACCTCCACCTATCTATCTACCTCTATCTATCTATCTACCTCTATCTATCTATCTACCTCTGTTTATCTATCTATGTATTTATGTCATTTTATCTTTTTGTATTCGAACGGAAACTTTATGTTATTACTGACTAAGGTATTTATTATTATTAACAACCGCTATGTTGTAGTGGTGCGAATAGTCCGCCTTAAAATACTGCGTCTTGCGGGTTTGTTTCCCGCTCGAGATGGATATTTGTATTTTTAAAAATATTTCTTTCCAGTTTGAATGTCCGTCTTTGTGGGACTTCCCATCATGCCACGCAGAACACGTTAAACCGTCGGTCCCGGTTGTTATCATAAAAACCTGATAGCGATCGTTACTCATAGCAAAAACATAAACATTTTAAATACCCAAATAAACACGTAACACTATTGTCACCATCATAAATATGATAAATAAATATGATTAACATATTACACACGGTCGTTTGTTTTTCAAGGGCTTTAGGGATATTTTTGTTATACGTAAGTAAGAAAATACAACTTTTGAATAAACAAATACTTCATGGATAAAGTGGTTAGATGGTAAAAAAGAAAAAAAGAGTGATGTCTAGATCGATATTAACATCTCTATATATTCGTATATTCGTATTTTCTTAATACTATATGCTACATACTTGAAAAGTATTAACTAGCAAAAATAGCAGCATAAATAACTTCGCAGTTTTTCAGTATTCACATGAATAGTCCCTAACGATCTCCTATTTACTATGATTGGCAAATTATCCAAAAAACGTTTTTCACATTTGAATCGTAATCATGACTAACGATAATATTTTTGTTGTTTGCGTGGCATTATTAACTTAAAAATACCATGAAGAATTGTCATGAATATCATTTTTGAACTTATTACTTTTCGAAATGAAAACGAAACAATAAATCGGAGTAAGCTTGCGATTAATTTCGATGTAACGGTTAAGAACAAAGGGTATTAGAGACCGTGCTTGCCGTGTCTTGGTACAGCGACGGTAAATATTTTAAAAATTATCCCAAATTGCGCTGTTTTTATTTTACCAAGTTGGGTCTTTATGTACAAATGATCACGAAATTGTTTGTATAAAAATAAACTATAAAAAAAGTTTCGTATAATTAGTACTAAATTTTTTGTTCTCCGATTGCTTAGCAACAGCAGCTATTGCTTGGCTATCGTTGAGCAGCGGTTCGACGGCGGTGATTAAGCATAGCCCTGATGTTAAAATTTTAGTTGGAGGTCACGAAACGTGAATATGTATAAGAATTTCAATGAGTATTTTACATATTGAAACGCGTTACGTACGTACGCATTGAAAAAAATGTATCACATTATTAATATCATCTTAGACAATTTCATTTTCGCACCGACTAATTATTTAAATAAATACCTCGCTCTTTTGCTTTTTTGCTTATTTTTTATTTTTTTCATTGGCAATGTCTACGTGACCACAGGAAGTCATCTAAATATAAAAATACTGAAAGCACACTTGACACGTTGTTGACATTACAGTTAGCCACGCAAACAAATTCTCTTTTCGTAAAGTAATTGTATCGGTGACAAATTTATTGTGAGTATAATTTCGTGCTCTTTATTACAATGACACAAATCCATTCTCAACACGGAGGATCAATTTTTTTTTTTAAATAATTGTATGTTAATTTTGGGACTTAAGTTTATACTTGTTTTTTTTTTTATCTTATAACATACACATACGATCATCTGTTCCTATGTTAAGTAACTTAATGCTTGTGTTACAAGTAACAGTCGACTGTTATAACTAATTTAATTTTTTTAATTTTTAATAAATATACATAGAAATAATAAATATATAAATTTAAAAATACAAGTTTGTGTCATGACCTGGCGAATTTGGTGCCTTACTTTTTTTCTTAAATATAATTACTGCATATATCAAAATAAAACACAGCCTATCTTTCAAGTCAGATCAAGCTGTACACGGTGTGCCAATTTGATTAAAATCGGTTAGTAGTACTTTAGGAGTCCATGGCGGAAAAACAACGTAACGAGTAATTTATAATTAAGATTATGGAGTCAAGCGTAGGTTTCGCCTGATGTCGGCATCATGCGTACGGCTCACCTGATGGTAAGCGATTACCGTAGCTTATAGACACCTGCAACACCAGAAGCATCGCAAGCGCGTTGCCGACCCAATCCCCAATCCCCAGGAGCTCTGGTCACCTTACTCACCAACAGGAACACAATACTGCTTGAAAACAGTATTATTTAGCTGTGATCTTCTGTAAGGTCGAGGTACTACCCCAGCCGGGCTGCTCCATATTTTGAGCAGGAAATTCCTGCTGTGCCCTACCTCAGTTGAGATGTTAAGCGGTTATATTAGCCAGGAGCATCACATGCGTTGAAGACCTTACTTCCGAGTACCGTTCCTCCTAGGAGCTCTCTAGCAACCATACTAACTAAATAAACACGACTCTAATACAGAGCAGCAAATTATGCTGGAAATTTGTATTTTTTGTTGAAGTAAAACAAGTGTCTGTTTTACATCATGCTGATAAAGGCTATCAGTAATTTATGTGCGAGATAAACATTACCAGCAATAGCAACCGATGATACAGAGCATAATTACTTCTTTTCCATTAAATTTTTTGTAGTATTGAGTACGAAGTTTTTTTTGTGTTCGTAAATCATTCGTTTTTTCTTAATAAAAAACGAGTGTGCTTTAGACCACACGACTGAAGTAAAACTTCTTTAGCAATAGGCCTGCACTGTGTCTTAGATATACGAAGCGTAACTGGATATGAGAGAAACTCTGTCTTTTGCTCCGTTCGCCTCACCCGATCACACTCTTCGTAACGCTCTCGTCACGCATTCACCAGCTTACTCCCCGAGTCAAGCGTGCGTAAAGTAGTTTTACTTCAGAACAATAATTCAGAACTCCATGGGTATCACAATGTGTCTTCTGGTGACAAATAATTAGCTAGCCCTTTGATAGAGCTGTAAGCAACTCTTCTTTTCACTTCAGGAACTTGATTCCTGCCTTAAGTCTGGATCTAATGTGTATTATGTATATATATTTAATAAAAGATATAGAAGTTGCCTGTTCCCTATATCACAAACAATAACACCTACTTTACGAAAACACGACCATATGCGTGCATATGTATGTTAATTTGTTAAACACGTCTACTTACGGTGCTCGTGAGGTGTTTATATTGGATCATAAAATCTCTTACCTATAACTGAAGTACATTTCGTGTTGATAATGCCGCTCGGGAGGAGATGGAAGTCGAACTCCTTGCCGTCCACCACAACTGTGTGTCCAGCGTTATTGCCTCCCTGCAGAAAAAAAATATGAATATTGAGCAAAAAATACTATAGGTATTTTTTCATTTGCTAAGTTTCTACGTTGTTTGCTTCATTTACATAGTTGCGTCATAATATTAATTAATTTTCTGACAGGGGCATTTAAGAGATCACTATTAGTGATAAGACTGTCTGGAGTCTGGAGTTTAGTTAGAATATAGTCATAAATATACAATACAAAAAAAAAGTTAACTATTTATTGTAAATAATCGTAAGTTAATAGATTAGCGCCGACGCTTGCGTACTCGATTCCCGCTTGAAACAGATTTTTAACTACACTTGGATTCACAAAATGCAAATAGTTAAAAAATCTAATACTTAAAGTAAAAAGTATACTATAAACTTTGTTAATTTACAGCTTCTTCTGAGAAAAACCTGCAAGAAACTTAACAGATACATCTACTCCTTTTAAAAACCGAGAGATTAAATAACAGGTAATTTGGTAATTATCTTTTGGATTCCATTTTCCGTCAGATAGTATTATCAGCAACCGGGGACACAGAACCTTGAGTATGTTATTATGTATATCATATAATTTACGGTAATAGAAAACAGTACACAAATACGTACATTGTATTTCACAATGATTTCATCAGAAACATTATATCGGTAGGTATAATTGTCCGCCGTATTGAAAAAATAGCACATACAATCGTTAAATTTTCCTTATACTTTTTCATGTTTACTTTCGAAATACATGTACAATAAAACATCATATAGGTACATCTACATGCTTTTGCGCGTAATCATTACAGCCTATACAGTCTGCCTATATACTGCTGGACATAGGCCTCCACAAGTTTACGCCAAAAATAACGTGAACTCATGTGTTTTGCCCATAGTCACCACGCTGGGCAGGCGGGTTGGTGGACGCTGCTGCCCGTCTTCGGCCTGTGTATTTCAAAGCCAGCAGTTGGATGGTTATCCCGCCATCGGTCGGCTTCTTAAGTTCCAAGGTAGTTGTGGAACCTTGTTATCCCTTAGTCGCCTATTACGACACCCACGGGAAGAGAGGGTGTAGCTAAATTCTTTAGTGCCGTAGCCACACAGCACGTTTTGCGCGTAAACTTTTTATTAAATATAGAAATATTTATTTTTTATTGTTTACTTTTGTATGGGAATTTTTCAAAGAACATTTGCATCAGAAGCAGCCAAGATGTTTTAAAAAGCAGTTTTAAATTTAAAGTCGTAGTTAAAAAATTTAAATAAGACGAAGTAATCGTCACTCTGTTAATTTTCGTTAGCGAATGATGAGACTGACATTTTCATCTATACTGTTGGTAAAGACCCAAAAAAAAAAAAACAGAACTTAAAAAGTATTTACGAATTTCATCGAACTTTACAACAAAATCGTAACCTACTTCCGGTATATAAGTAAAAAGTGTGTGAGTGTGTATGTGTGTAATTCATACACGGCAGGAGGGCCATGCAAAACGCGTCGTTTACGCGTCTTGAGCAGTAATACCTATATTCATTCTATCTCATACATTTGTGTTTTTTCTTTACCGCAACGCATTTTTCATTTCATCTAGATTCAAATCACTTCAAAAAATTGGTCGTTCTAATTTCTACTATTGTCAAGTTTCTATTAGGTAATTGCAGTTAGTTTCGATTAGAGTGAAATTGCGCCAACAATGCAGTAACAGACCTTGTAATAAGACATTTGCGATTTCACCGTCTCGATAAGCGAGGCTGCAAAATGCACAATACAACATTATATAATTCAATATTTTTGATATACGTTTCAAATTTACGTCTTGTAGAATTACTTTTTTTTTAGAAAAAATCTTTTTAAAAGCGACATTCGCAGGTCAAAGCCGGATTATCTTATCTTATCTCATATATATATGTATATAAATCAATTGCTGTTCGTTAGTCTCGCTAAAACTCGAGAACGGCTGAACGGATTTATCTTATCTTGGTCTTGAAATGTTCGTGAAGGTCTAGGGAAGGTTTAAAAGGTAAGAAAAATTCGAATAATTGCCGGGAAAACCCTAAAAACAGCCCTTTTCTTTTCCCCATATAAACGTTTTCTAAATAAAATGTAGAGTCAATTTGATCTTTATTGCTATTCAATAAAGTTCATGTTAAATAACATGTTAGGGCGCATTTTACGTAAGTTATTAATGATTAAATTGATCTTATTCGTAGACCGCATTTTAATTTAATTTACATACAGTAAAAATGGTATTAACTAGCTATTTCACATTACCCATTATATTGTTGCGGGGGCGTTAACAATGGAAAATTCCCGTTTTTAAACTATCGACTCCAAATTTGATACGAATCTCCTATATTAGTTAGTCGCAATTATGGCAAGAGACCTGATGGATTGACGTTGGTTCCCTTGGAAAGGGGACGGGCGCTATTGTGGGACGCAACCTGCACAAACTTGCTCCATCTCATGTCAGGGAAACAGCCTTAAAAGCGGGAGCCACAGCGGAAAAAGCTGAAACGACTAAACGGCACCAATATTCGTGACTAATTCCAAATTACATCTTTGTGCCGTTTGCAGTCGAAACACTTGGACCTTGGAGTAGCAGTGCTAAAAAAAATTTTAAATGAGATAACTCCTCGCCTTATTGTCTCCACTGGTGACAAAAGGGCTGGTGCATTTTTTGCCCAGAGAATCGGCATGGCGATTCAACGGGGAAATGCTGCCAGCATTCTTGGCACAATTCCACGCAGACATGATTTATACCAAAACTATCTGTAAATATTTAGTTCTTAAGTTGTGATTGTAAAAAAAAAATCTCCTATATGTGATGTAGAAATGATCGATAAGCGGATTTTAGGATAACTCAGGCCCAATAAGGATTACGGGGGTGGGCGTTAACAATGAAAATTTTAAATGTATGTAACTCTAAAACTACTGAACCAATTTTTATCATTTTTTAAGCATTTGTAATTTGGTCCAACTTGGAAGATAGGGTAATTTTTATCTCAATCGGACCTGGTAGGTGGCGCTGCTATCGATATGTAAGCTATCAAATTTGGTAGCTGTTTTCCAGGCAAGACAACGTCTGCCGGGTCCCCTAGTTTGTTAATAATCTTATATATAAAATTCTCGTGTCACTATGTTAGATAGCATACTCCTCCTAAACGGGTAGACCGATTTTTATGAAAATGTGCATATCGGGTTGGTCTGAGAATCGGCCAACATCTATTTTTCATACCGATACCGGGAGGGGGGGGGGGGATTGAGGAGGGTTTAATACAATAAATAGGAAATAATAAATAGGAATAATAAATAAGAAAACAACTAGTAGTCGTCAGCTAGTATATTAAAAAATTTCTTTAGTATCGATTACTGCTAAAATGTATTATTGTTATTTATCAAATTTGCAACAACTGCAAGTGGTTTATTTAATTTTAAGTCTAGGACCTGTCGCTTTCTACTCGTAACATTTGAAAACGATAAAATTTTACGGGCGTATGCTGATACAAGAAAAATACATCAAGTTTACACGTAATAGTCTATAAATGCTCCTATCTTTGCTTATCAACTAAATATACCTATTTACTAATAATATGATCTTAATTATTGTAGTATAACTACAAAGGTAAAGAATCTACTGAACGTGTGGTCCTTCAGGACTAAGAAATAAAAAAAAAAAAGAAATTAGGACTTGCAAACTTTTAAGCTTCATTTTGAACATGTATCCATAATCTATCCACCCCTTTTTCAACTCAAACATCAAAACATATATTACAATTGAAATCTGAAAATCCATTGAAATCTGAAAATCCATTGAAATCTGAAAATCCTTTCATCTCTGTTTAATACAATAAAATTAAAATTGCCTAAATGCATTTATTATTTATGCACCAACTTCAAAGACTTATGTCCATTAACAATACAGTTCATACCAATCAATCATAAAGACTGATTTAACTTTATGCTTTTAATTATGATACAAATTCATCAATCTCTGTATCAAACACATATCTAATCATTTAATACTACAGATTTAAAGTTTCAATGTATAATTATGACCTACATACTTTTATCTTTTTAGATATACTTACTCAAATACGTAATCTCAATAGATTAAGCTATTAGGTTATTTAAAACGCATAAATGAATTTTAAATATCGTTTTCTAAATATAATAATAATGTTTACGCGAATTTCACTCATTAGAGGACCTCAATTAATTACGTGAGCTCAGTGTTGGGAGTGGGTCCAATCAAAAATCTCACCAAATCTCATTTAAACTGAGGGAGGATAATCGAAAATCTAACATCAACTTCAAAAAATATTAAGTATTATAGATATTACAAAAAAAAAAAATATTGAGTTAATATCATTTAGTTTTTTCGTTGAATTTTAGTTCATTTAAATAAATTTACTATACATAGTATACTTGAACAGTTTATTATTTCCCGTCAATCTTTATTATATTCACGTCAATCTCACGTACGGGGACAGGGGGGTTCAGGCAAATCTCACTAAATCTCACCTAAAGGGAGAGGGATCTAAACTGATCGAAAAATAGCTCACGTAATTAATGGATGTCCTCTTATAATAAAACAAATTTTTCGGATTTTATAGCGGTTAATTGATGATCCTCCCGTGAGGTTGCTGTAAAGTATCCGAAACGTGGGGCATCTAAAAAACTTAATAAACCGCGATAAAATATGAAAAATTATTTCATTATAATGAATCTTAAATATATAAAAACGAATCGCCGCTTACTTATGTACATAAGCGTAACTTCTGAACGATGTACCAAACTGGATAGTTCTTTTTTTATGCACTCATTACTGTTAGGTTTTTTTTTAAAGAAATTTCAAGGAAAAACAAAAAAAAAAGGTACGAGGTTCGCAGAGCTTAACACCGGGACCGTTTAACCTCTTTTTAAGAAAGGCAGCTTAATACCTATCTATCTAATACCTTTAAACTAGTACTTTTGTATAAATAATAAATATATAATCTGAATCTCGGAAACAGCTACAACGATTTTCATGTAATTTGGTTGGTATGCAGGGGGTTTCAGAAGAGATAAATCGATTTAGCTACAATTCATTTTCAGAAAATGTCGTTTTATCGGTGTTTTGAGGCACTGAAAAACTGCTACAATATCATTAGCATACGAAGGTCGGGTGAATCGGGTGGAAAATCGGGCAGTCCCGAAACTAGCAGACCCCGGTTCGAGTACAGATGACTCCAGTCCGATTAATTTTTCCCGTTTTTTTTTTTTCAAGTTCCTTCGTTTCTGAGAAAAACTATTATTGGAAGCCCTTTATCAACGCAACTAATTCGTAGTGTAATATATGTATTTATTTAGCAACAGCGTCATCGGTGCGACAAAGCCAGCCCTGCGGTCACCGACCCGCCTGCCCAGCGTGGTGACTATGGGCAAATCACATGAGTTCGCGACATTTTTGACGCGTACTTAGGGAGGTCATGTCCAGCAGTGGACTGTGATAGGCTAAAAATGTTGAAAAAAAAAAACGTAGACAAAAATGTTGTAAAGCCTAATCTATGACATGATGGTTTATGTTATAACATGCGGGAAAGTGGTATATAGACACCATAACTCAGGTACTTATGTATTACGTGATCAGTCCTTGCGTCATGTTTACCTAGTGTTTTTAATCTTTGAGAATGGTATACACAAAAAATTTAAATACATACTGCTGTACTAGAAATATGTCTATGTATAAGAAAATCCATAGATTTTTCTTTGCATGTGTCTTTTTCAATTAAAAATTAATTAGTATATATTAATTTGCCTAATGTATTTAGCAATCAGTAGTATAAATTACTGGCAGTTATCCTTTATTAGTAAATTGGTTACAAATTAACACAAAAAACAAGAATGGCACTTTAAAGTAAATAATAATTCTTGTTTTGATTAGATATGGAGTCATTTGACCATTTTAATTATGCCTTGAAAGTTTATCACAAGTTTAAGTGAGTCATGGTATGAATAAGTTCCGTAATCATCTTTCCAATACAAAGTATGTGCAGTTAAATTTGTAACTTACATATATATGAAATAAACAGACATTACGACCATTAATATATATGTAACTAACGACCCACCTCGACCTCGCACGGGTGCAATATTGATACTAAATATAAAAAATAAAATAAATATTTGCAATGTAAGCGCAAAACATGTGTTTATTTACGACATCACATTAGAAACCTTTAAAACTATCAGTGTTCCTCTACTATATTATGCATGTATTATACATATAAACCTTCCTCTGGAACCACTCTATTTACTAAAGAAAACTGCATAAAAATCCGTTACATAGTTTTAAAGATCTAAGGATAGAGACCACGGCAAGTAGCTTTGTTTTATACTATGTATTGATATATATTTTATAATTTTGGGTAGTTTTGTCTTTAATGAGGCTATTGAAAAGAACTATAAAATCCCATGCAAAAATCCTTTTCAAGAAAAAGACTCATCTATTCCTGGAATAACTGTTAAAAGAATTAGGTCAATAATTTATAAAACTATTTCCTAGTATATAGCACCCTGAAATTATTAAACTTTTACTATGCCAAACTAAATTTTTATTCAAAATGTAACAGCACTCTGGCCACAGAATGGCACATCAAATTATTACTAAAAGTGCACAACGTAAATAGACAAAAAAAAAATTAACAAATGCACTAGTCGTCACTACGATTTTCGAAGGTTCCCCTCGATTTATCTGGGGTGTCATCATCAGATAGATGATGAGAGAGATCCTGGTTTCCTTATCATGGTACCACCCTTGGGATATCTCCTTTTCAACAAAAAACGACAAAGTTATCCGCAAACTTACATAATATATATATATATATATATGGTCGAGTTGAAAAACCTTATCCTTTTTTAAAGTCGGATAATAATTATATTTAATTAACAATAACACCATGTGCTTATTAAGCAAAGATGTATTCTAGTTTAAAATTTCATCAGAATCTTCAGTAACATATGAATATTAGTAAATTTATTATCAATAAAAAAGGAAGTAAAAACATAAAATAATATAACCATGTAGTTTTTATTTAAATTAGTTTATGATCATAACTTGTTCTAACTGGTCTGTGGCCATCCATATATTTCTCTAATTATTACACATCAAGTCTAGCATACTTACGACTCAGATGAAACAAGATGTTATAATAATATTCACTAGTTTAAAGTGGTTATATCAGCAATAAGTTACATAAATCAAGAAGTCTATATTACATTTAATAAATAATAATTGTTGTTCACAATTATCTTATTAGATAGAAATTATCTGTGCCCCATGGTTCCACCTGTGTTAATTTGAGGAAAAATATACTAAAAAATTACATATCCTATAGCCTCCATCGTTAAATGGACTATTCAACATAAATATAATTTTACAATTCAAACCAGCATTTCCTGAGATTAGCATGCTTAAAAAACAAACCCTAAAATATATTAGTATAGATTGTAAAAACAATGTTTAGGTTTTATATAATGATTTATATAATATTGAAAAGCTATATCATATTACATTTCATCTATGTCCCAACTACCCTCAATAGATAGTACTAAAATAAAATATTGAATTAAGAAAACAATTTTGTAACATTAAAGTTAATATATGAAAGCGGGGGCATAACAATAAATGCCCCAGACCTTGGCATTAATCCACAAATTGTCTTCACTATTTACGATATCTATTTGCGTTTCTGAACGTAATACTAACATAAATCTTGGTCACATGATAGAAAAAATGCAACATACACACGCGGGAAAAGCGCACGATCATTACGTAATTATCATATACCTTGCTTTGCTGCTTCACGCGAGTTAGAATAACATTCTATATTTTTTATAAAAACAAGCAAGCCGAATTTTCAAACAATTTGGCGAAACGCCAATTTATCAGCTTCTAAGAGAAAAGTGAACTTGAAACTATAAACGAGACATCTGTAATAATAGGCGTAAAGAATCTCGATTGTTGTTCAACAAATCACAAATCAAAAACATTAAAATTAATAATTTTATAACCTCAAAGAATGTTTGCGATAAATAGTAATCTCTGTTTCTGAATAAACATACATAAAATTATATATTAAATTCATAAAAATTTACTAGTATTTTATTTTTAGTTTAATTACGATTATGATTATTGTAATTAATTAAAAATATATAACCTGACAGCGGCACACGATGTCCGAGTTCAAAGAAAGGAGATCCACCGCTTTTCCTTTTCCTTCATCACCCCACTGGGCACCCAAGACAACAGTCACTTTATTATTGTTTGCCATTTTAAATTGCTTGTTCGAACACGGACATTCACCGTTAACTTCTGCGGGTTTCGAATTTGTAATCGAAGCCATTCTTCTACGAATCGTAGACTTCGAAAATTTATATGATTGCGAGGGAACGAGACATGCGCGCGCAGAAACCGTTCGACAAAAACGTTGTTTTACTTGTAGTGTTGCGAGTTATATTCAGCAAGTTACTTTACTCTTTGGTTATATTTCTTAGATCACTGACATTTTATTAAGTATTACCACAATCGTATAAGATATAAATATATGCAAAAGCCAAAAATTAAGAACACGGATTATATATCATGTTTATATATATATATATATATATATATACTGTATGGCTACGGCATTAAAGAATATAGCCATCCCCTCTCTTCCCGTGGGTGTCATAAGAGGCGACTGAGGGATAACACGGTTTCACTACCACCATGGAACTTATAAAGCCAACCAATGGCGGGATAACCATCCAACTGATAGTAATGAAATACACAGGCCGTAGACGGGCAGCAGCGTCTTCGGTGCGACAAAGCCAGCCCTGCAGTCCAGTAGGGCGACACTTTTTTTGCTATACTTTGTATACCAAACTTGAATTTTTATATAAATTGGCAAAATTGTACGTCAAAATGAAAAAATTTAAACGTCGGAAACGTCGTAATTGTCAAATTTTGACTCGAACAATTATTTCCTAACCGCCATATTATATTGCAACCACCGAGTAACCACGCCCGGAATTTCGGATTTTTAGTTTTTTCTGCATATATATTTTCTGAGCCCTAATACTTTATTGTGAGAATATTATTCGTCGCTTCTAGGGATTTACTATGGGTTTGTATTTAAACCTGAATCATTGGTCTTTTTGGTCGAACGAAGTAATTTTGCTTTTGAAAATAAGTTCTTAATATCTATATCAACAGAAAATAATAGTATTTTATAGTTATACCTATATTTTTATTACTTATACTATATTTTTCTGTTTTCATTCCTTTAGAAAATACAGTGAAACGTAATGTGAGATATCAAAAATGTACTATTTGTGGTCTAAAGAGGACCCCTGGACTGGAGCCAATGTATTTTTGAAGAAGTTTCCACTTGATCGGTTAGTGTAAATATTTCTATGCTCTGTGGTGTTAACAATAGAACAATACAATATTTAAATAAATTCTACTTAAAATCTTTATAACAGTAAATAGCTAACTGTAGTAATAAAGTAACATTAAAGTATTATACATACTTATGTATACTAGAAAACTAGTTGTAGACTATGTAAAATTTAAACTTTTAATTTAAATTGACGATTAAAATTCTACTCTCAGGTGTCGTTCTTGGGTCAAAGCAGTTGGGAATGAAGACTGCTTACATACCCGTTAAAAAATTGCATGAAATTAAATATTTGTGTGGATATCACTTTGAAAAAAAGTATTTTAATACAAAGGGCAATAGATTAATTAAAAATGCTATTCCAACATTAAATTTGCCACAACCATTGGATGACAGTCTTTTGGTAGATTTTCCTTTATATGGTGAAGAAAAAGAAAAATCTCAAGTCTTGAAAGGTGCAAATTTTTTTTATATGTTTATGATAATTATAAATTACATTACAATTATTTTTTCTCGATGTTTTTGTTTAGCTGTTTGTCTAGCCTTATTTCTGGTTCATAATATGCTGTGTGGCTACGGCACTAAAGAATTTAGCCACCCCCTCTCTTCCCGTGGGTGTCGTAAGAGGCTACTAAGGGATAACAAGGTTCCACTACCACCTTGGAACTTAAGAAGCCGACCGATGGCGGGATAACCATCCAACTGCTGGCTTTTTAAATTCACAGACCGAGGACGGGCAGCAGCGTCTTCGGTGCGACAAAGTCAGCCCTGCGGTCACCAACCCGCCTGCCCAGCGTGGTGACTATGGGCAAAACACATGAGTTCACGTTATTTTTGGCGTAAACTTGTGGAGGCCTATGTCCAGCAGTGGACTGTATAGGCTGTAATGATGATAATATGCTAATTGATGTTTATGATAAATTCTTTTTTATTTTCTAGTTTTCAAGATATAACAAATTCAGAGAATGTGCAATGAAATGAAAATATTTTATCTAAAAGTGAGTAAACTACTTTATTATATTATATTTATTTATGTTATGTTGTTAGAAGTAACAAGTGTTTTTAAGAGGTACAGCATCTTGTTAGTTCATGTTTGGTTATGTAATATATTTTTAATGATGGATAAAATTAAGATTTTTATTGTTAATTAAATGAACTTACTTATAATTTTAATAACTTGCTGTTGCAAGTCTTATACATTTTTAATAAGTGACAAAAAGTTTTCTTGGAAACAATGTCTTGTTGTTTCAAAAACTCTGTCTTACTAAGTATGTACTGGAAATTTAAAAAAAAATAAAGATGAGATTATATAAAAGTCATACAAATGTTCACAATTGTACTGTATAGAAAAAGATAATTTTTAAATATATTTTGTACTGATAATGGCAGTACAATCTCAGTTGTAATAAATATCATATAATAGATTATTGTTAGTCAATGTTCTAAAAAATCATCTGACATATATTTAATTTATTATTTATACATTTACCTAGATAATATTGGCCCTTAGATATCAGATATCTAAGGCTGATTGATATACATATCGCTGATAAAATGAGAGATATATGTAAAACACTTTCTGAGAATCTTTAATATCTTTTAACACATATATGCAACGATTCACAACATATGATACAAATGATCCAATGCAGTATAAGATTTTTAGTTTTATAAAATGATTATAATAATAATTTTCTATAAAATGATTATGAATAACCTTCGGAAACTAATCATTTTCATTTTCTATATAACAAGATAAGTAATCATTAACTTTAATTTTAAAATAAAAATAATTTCATATCAAATCTATACTATTACTATAAAGCTGAAGAGTTTGTTTTCTTGAACGCGCTAATCTCTGGACTTACTGGACCAATTTGAATTTTTTTTCAGTATTTGATAGCCCATTTATCAAGGAAGGCTAGGGCTATAGGCTATATATTATCACGCAAAGACCAATAAGAGTGGACCACCAATGAAGAATGTTTCAAAATCGGATTTTTTCCTTCTGAGACCTTCCCCAGCTAGCCCAAAGGAACTATTCTACGTGGACAAAGTTGCGGGTAGAAGCTAGTAGAAAATAAAATTCAGATAATTTAAGTGTGAGTAAATAATGGAAAATGTAAAAAAAATTAACAAGTAATAGATACTAGATATATTTAGATATTGTACTACTATTTTTCAGATGCTGAATACAGCTTTCTCCCTTTGCCCTCTACTTCGCAGGCACCACAAGGACTTACTTTTGAAAAAACACTAGGTAAGAATAACAAATGAAAATTTCACATTTTTGATTACATAAAACATTAACCAGTAACATGTCTACTATAAGCATATAGCTAATTAGCATTTAATTTTATGACACAAGTTCACTTTATTATATAAAATGTTTCTCTAACTGTATATGTTACTACATAGATAATTATAAGCAACTAAAACATTTTTATGTATTAATTTTTTGGTCTCCATTGGCTGCAATACCCTTAAAAGTTGAGGCCAGTTATTAATAGAAGCACACACTCTTTCTATGGGAAAATTATTTATTTCATTATACCTATGAATAGCCCGGTACACATTTGACTAATATCAAGCATATGAGAGTCAAATAAATTTTTAATTATACTGCTTGAATAATTTACATTTTATAAATCAAAAGTTTGCTTAGTTTTGTTAAATATGCATTAACATTAATGTTTAACATAGTTTCATTTATCTATATTTTATACATTTATATATATATTTCGATATTATACTATTAAAGTATAGTATAGTTTAAAAAATAGAATGACAAAATAATTTATTTAGATATAGCTCTTTCCTTAGTAATAATCAAATACGTATATTTTATTGTTATAATATTTCAAGTAAATTGAAGAAAAAGGGAAAAAATAATAATTACATTCAATGATTCCAATTGTATCATGCAATGGGCATTCCTTTGTCGTATACTTGTGTTATTATTTAAACCAAAATTAAATACATATTAAACTGTAACGATCACTAATAAAATATATCAATATTAGCATTGTTTAATATTGAAATAAAAATAATAAATGTATCTTAATATAATAAAAGCAATAAATTATTTTATAATATTATATTTAAGTAAAAATTTATGAAATTAAAGGAATAAATCACATTATACATAATATTGTATACTTTCAACGTATGTATGTACGTAATACGTACATACACAAAAAATGTATATATAATAACAGGATTTTTTTTTAAATTTCAGATTCTACATTAACTGAACGTGAGAAGATCCTGCTGAGTCATTTGACTCAAACTAAATTAAGCTTAAAGCCTTTGGCAGTCGAAATGCGAACTGTGAGGAAGACACTAATAAATTGTTTGTAGCTTATAACAATATTAGCGGGGTCCGCACTGACATGCCTAATAGAAATAATAATGATGACATTCAAGTTGTTGATGAGATAGTTTATCCTGTTTTGTCTCTGCCCAATGAAATTGATTTCTTTTTATATGAAAATGATTTATGTAACTTTTTGGAGCAGCCAGTAGTATATGTTAGTGTTTATTTAGCTGCAAAATTATTAGATAGAACGAAATGTCAGTAATGTAAAGATTCGTTAAAAGTTGATAAACCAGTAGACGACTTAAACAATTATATTAGTTTTAAAGAATGGTGGAAAGATTCGAGCTCATTGTGCTTTCCTTCTACACCTTTATGTCATTTCATAAACAAGAGCCAAATTCATTTCAAAGCTATTATATCTCAGGACTTACAAATTAAAAATATAAAGCAGTAGACTAGTTTGCAATTAAGTAATGAGCATTTTATAGAAAAAAACAAATCAATTAATTCATAATCTTTGTTTATTATTCATTAGAAAATCATGTAAAGACAAAAATATACAATTAGAATAATGTGATCAAGACAAAGCTTAGATAACAACTTTTAAGATTCTTGTTGAATATTTATATTGTCAGTACTATAAAACAATGTTTGTAGAAAACATCCATATTGGCAGTTCTTCTTGACATCTAATGTCTTTGCAATGTTTTTTGTTTTTCAAGTTTTTAAATGTGTATATTTTAGCTTAGAACCAAAAAAAAATAATTCCGCTGTGGCTTCGCCCACATAGATTACGCGATTTTCGCTATTTCGTTTTCTCCCATAATCCGCTGTTCGTTTATCCACATACCATTAAATGGCGTACATGGAATTGTAGCATCCCGTGAAAGAATTTTTAAAATCGGTAGTACTTTATGGAATTACCTACTACAAACATTTAATAATACAAAAATAAGAATTTAGAAGATTACTCTAAATATGTTCTTATTATGTTTGTAAATCGTTATGTTTTTTATCTGTATGCCTAGGATCATTATATAATGCTTTTCAGAATTGTTTTTACTTAGATAATATCTGTAAATATGTTTGTTATGTTTGTTTGTTATTTACTGTATATTAAAAATTTTAGATTTTTGTGAATATGTTATGGGTCAAATTCATCGTCTTGGTTGTTATTGATTGATAATTACTGTTTTGCGAGATCATTTCATTTGTATCACTTTTTAAGAGTTGATTTTTTTGTGACTATGCTACGTTAAGTGTTAAATCATGTTGTTTGTTAATTTTGGATAATTACTATTTGTTACTATTTAATTTGTTTTGTTAATATTTTTTTTATGCTTTAAAATCATCTTTTTTGTTATTGGCTGACAATTACTATTAGAAACTATTTAATTTGTTTTGTAAATGTTTGTTATGCTTTTAAATCATCTTTTTTGTTATTGTTACTTACTGTTCCACGGGTTGCAGGTTCGATTCCCGCCTGAGATTGAATGTACTACGTGTATTTATATATTTATATATATATATTATTTCTGTTTATTTATTTCAAAAAATGTACAGTCAGTTGTTACCTGTAACACAAGCATTAAGTTGCTTAACATAGGAATATATGACTGTGTGTATGTTATAAGATAATAATAATAATAATAATACACTTTATTGTACACCAAAAACAGAAATAATACGTTATACTAATACGAATAATATTATAATAATACGAATAATGTTATAAGATATTATATTATATTTATTTATTTTAATTTGTTTTGTAAATAAGTTTATGTTATGTTTGTAAATCATCTATGTTATAATTAAATATTAATTAATATCTTAATAATTAAGAATTTGTTTTGTTAACATGTTTTTATGTTTTAAATAATTTTGTTTGTTATTGTTTGATAATTAATAGTTGTTATTATTTAATTTGTTTTGTAAAAGTGTTTGTTATTGTTTGATAATTACTATTTAATTTGTTTTGTAATGGTGGATTAAGCTCCGATCCTTCTCCTACTTGAAGAAAGAGGCCTAGAATGTGCTGAGAGCTGTGGGATGTATCGCAGTATGCTTGCGAAAATATAAAATTTGTTTGTTAGCTGTTGTGATCGACATGCCTTCAATAATGTAACTTTTTTGTATAACAACTTTAAATTTGAAAAGACTGCCGAGAGTTTTGTCCGGCTTTTTTTCCTCTCTGCTTACACTAGGAACATTAGGTTAAATAATTTGTTGTAATATTTATTTTATAAAGCCGATGACATAATAGATAGGTGATGTCTACCGAGACACTAGTGATCAGGGCAAAATAATATGTTTGTAATGTTTAATTGTAACAATTACCTTCATTTTTGTTTAAAATGTAGATTTTTTTTCGCTGGTTAAGTGTAGTAGTACCAAGAAATTTAGTAGTAGTGTAGTATATACCAAGAAGTTTTAAATATACATTATATATATACAAAAAACCTTTTATTTTAAATAAAATTTATAAAATTAAGAACCCTGTACTCAAAAAGTATCGATAATTTTATCGACTAATTTATCGACCTTTTCCACACTATTATCGATTTCCGGTAGGATAACAGTAACAACACTATGCTTCATTATTACCAATTTAACGAAAAAAATAGAGCTCAACCACAAAGTTGGTACTTGAAGTATAGCAAAACCTTGAACCCGGAGCTCGACCGTGTCTATGGAGTGACACCTCTTTACTTATATACTCTTTGCTGCAACCTACCCCACCCCAGCCTGCAAAATAATGATATTTGTAATAAAAAAAAAACTAATTGATAGATTTTGAATAGCTCAATTCAACTACGTTGTCCTTTTAAATTGCTCACCTCAAATTATATAATTAAAAATCAATTTTTTTTTTAAAAATCAAATTTTTCAAACTCCTATATCTTTCGATGTATACAATATTCTAAATTGCTCAAAGTGTTAAAAAACTGCTCAAGTTGCATTTATAATTGCTCAAGTATAGTTTGGAACAGATCCACTTCCCTTAATTTTTAAATAAATATAAATAGTTTGAACAAATAAAATAATGATATTTGTAAAAAAAAATACTAATCGATAGATTTTCAATAGTTCAATTCAACTACGTTGTTCTTTTAAACTGCTCACCTTAAACTGTTCAATTAAAAATAAATAAAGTCGTTGAAAAAAATTCATATATCAATATTTTCAAACTCCTATATCTTTTGATGTATACAATATTTTAAATTGCTCAAAGTGTCAAAAAACTGCTCAAGTTGCATTCTACTTTTTCGTTTGCAACAACTGATCGGGACGCAGACGTCTTACCCGTCGACGAAGATCCGGGCGTAGGGAAATCACCGTATTCCCGGAAATTATTCAAATTTTTCTCACCTTTTAAACCTTCCCTACACCTCCACGAACATAAACCAAGATAAGATAAATCCGTTCAGCCGCTCTCGAGTTTTAGCGAGACTAAAGAACAGCAATGGATTCTTATATATATAGATAATAGATAATAAGATTAAGGAAAGTGGAGCTGTTCAAAACTGTACTTGAGCAATTATAAATGCAACTTGAGCAGTTCTTTAACACGTGGAGCAATTTAAAATATTGTATACATCAAAAGATATAGGAGTTTGAAAATATTGATAAAAGAATTATTTCAACGACTTTTTTGATTTTTAATTAAATAATTTGAGGTGAGCAATTTAAAAGGACAACGTAGTTGAATTGAGCTATTGAAAATCTATCGATTAGCATTTTTTTTTACAAATATCATTATTTTATTTGTTCAAACTATTTATATTTATTTAAAAATTAAGGGAAGTGGATCTGTTCCAAACTATACTTGAGCAATTATAAATGCAACTTGAGCAGTTTTTTAACACTTTGAGCAATTTAGAATATTGTATACATCGAAAGATATAGGAGTTTGAAAAATTTGATTTTTTTAAAAAAAATTGATTTTTAATTATATAATTTGAGGTGAGCAATTTAAAAGGACAACGTAGTTGAATTGAGCTATTCAAAATCTATCAATTAGTATTTTTTTTATTACAAATATCATTATTTTGCAGGCTGGGGTGGGGTAGGTTTTGCTGCAGTCACCAAACCGTCTGCCCAGCATGGTGACTACGGGTAACACACATGAGTTCACGCCATTTTTGGCAATTAATATATATATTAATTTTCTTATCTTAAGAAATAATAATAAAGTCAAAAAAAATTTGTTTTTATTTTTTTAAGAACTAAATCGTTTTAGTTAATAATATTAATTTACTTATACTCTTTATTGTACAACATAATTTTATATGTTTTATTTATACATATTAAATAATCGCTAATATATTTACGCTTTTATTCAGTACCTAAATATACATATTGGTCTAAATTTGCTGTTAGATAGCAAGCTTTTTGGCATTGTACTGTAGCTACAATGTGTGTGATTTGATTTTATGATTTTTATTTTTATTATTTTCATCTCTTTATGTGTGGGACTTTATAATTTTTTTATCTTAAATGTCAAAATTGACGATATCAGAATTCATATACAAAATCAATACAAAATTACAACGTAGATTTATTATAATTGATTTATCATTGATATAAAGTCTGTGCAGAATTCTACACAATGTCATTGTCATAACTGTCATATCTTCATGGACCAAAAACAGTGATGGTCTATCGATCAGTACCGTCCGTTTTCGAAAAAAAAAAAAATAGTAAAATAAATTTGCCAATCCACTAAATTAAAAATTAAACCTTAGTTTAAATGATTAAAACACGTAATTAAAAATCTACGGCAACGCAGTCGAACTTAGTGAAAAATGAGAAGCGTTTATTTAGTATTATTTTTGTTTTCCTATGTGATCAGCAATAATGATAAAGAAGCAGAAATTGAGTTCAAAAAGAAAAGAATAATTGAGCAATTGTCTAGGACTCGACCGGTGATCATAGAAGGGTATCAATTGGTAACTAGGCATGTTGGAATAGACGTGTACATGTACAGGAGTTATCGCACTGTTTCGGTTGTTTTTTATCCTGTTGCGAACGATATCAGTGATGCACAATTCACGTTTCAGTCGGAGGAACTGCACTTGAACAATATAGGTTTGTATTAAATTTAAATTAATTATTTAGTGTAGTATTCATATTATTATTTTTATTTATTACTTCCATATTAAAAAAGTTTGCTAGCTAGTCGAATAGCTTTTTGGGTAGTCAGATTAATTAAGAATATATTTATTCATAAAGTAAAAAATTAATTACTAATACACTTTAACTTATATAATTTTGAGTTTGTTATCTTTTGTTGTTTGATAAGTTATCTAGAAAATATGTTATAAAGATAATATATCAATAGCCTTTATTGTTGTTTTTTTTTCTCACTTATCTTAAAGTAATTAGTTGTGCTAATGTTAGTAAATGTCAAATATATATTATATTTTATCATATTTTAAACTTTAATATTTGATAGCTTTTTTTTAAATATTTTAACATTACTCATAAAAAGATGCTAGTTCTTAGTAACACTGCTTGTTTTACGTTTTCTGGGTATTTCTGCAAATTTATAGAAATTTTCCGCTACATGGAGAAAGTTATGCCCCGCAGTGAAGTGTTAAAAGCTGAATCATGATTATAAAGAATCAGAAAATAAAGAAGGGTCGGGGATTTTGGACTGTACAATACTACGAATTCACTTATCTTTCAAGTTGCTTTTTAGCATAGGAGAGCTTAAATTCATAGATAAAAGAGTTATTTATTTGATTATGTTTACTCTTATCTATATTTGTACTCAAAAAAAATAAAAAATAACACATACAGTTATTTATAGAACTTAGTGTCTTTCTGTGGAGAGCACACTTTTCTAAATAATTTGCAACAGATGGACTAAGGCCAATGATATCTATCTTTGTACACAAAAAAGGGAAACATACAGTCACTTATAGAAAAAAAAAAAAATTATGGAGTCAAAGATAAAATTCTAGCCAGTATATGCATAGAATCAATGTTATAATTTTTTTTTATGACTTTCAGTTAGCAATATAAACACAGTAATCTTATACTCGATATTTCAATCATAAGCTAGTTTCTCGTAGTTTTGTTGTGGTTGTGTGCGAGCATTAGGATAAAAAGATATAATATCTTTTTTTTTTATACAACTAGGTCGACCAATAAGCCAACAGCTCACCTGATGGTAAGTGATTACTGTAGCTTCAGAAAAATAGCAAGTGCGTTACCGACATTACTCCAAATCCCCGAACACCTCTGGTCACCTTACTCACCAGAAACACAACACTGCTTGAAAGCAGTATTATTTTAATCTGTTCTTTGTTTCATGCAGTATTATTTTGTCGGGCTGCTCCACATTTGGAGCAGAATATTTCCTCATCTGCCCTATCTCAGTAAAGTGTCAGTGTCATACCTTATTAGATATATCTGAGTATTAAGTTTCTTTTTAATCATCTATCAATGATCTATCAAAAATGACGCAGTTATACTTAATATTAGTTCAGTATTGTAAGTAATATTGTTATTACTATTAAGAATGATACACAGTTAATAAAAAAATTAGAATCCTCTTCTAGCAAGTTCGTAAATATTTAAAGTAATTTTAGAGGCCTTGTAAAGCTCAAACTGTAATACTTGTGATGGTTAATACGGATGATACGAGCAAGTAGACTATAGCTGTCAATTTTGGTATGTGTGTGGTACAAAAAAGGATAAAGAAAAGTTAATTTTCACACTTCTCACTCTCTTTCATCATATCATCACCATCATCACTTCAGCCTATCACAGTCCACTGCTGGACATAGGCCTCCAGAAGTTCGTGCCAAAAATGGCGTGAAATCACGTGTTTTGCCCATAATCACCATGCTGAGCAGGCGGTTTGGTGACCGCAGGGTTGGCTTTGTTGCACCGATGACGCTGCCGCCCTTCGGCATATGTATTTCAAAACCAGCAGTTGGGTGGTTATCCCGCCATCGGTCGGCTTTTTAAGTTCCAAGGTGGTAGTGGAACTGTATTATCCCTTAGTCGCCTCTTACGACACCCACGGGAAGAGAGGGGGTGGCTATATTTTTTAATGCCGTAGCCACAGAACAGTTTTTAACTCTGATAAAATTATAATTTAAAAAGCTGGCAGTGGCAGATTTGTCGAGTAGGCTGGAGCCTTGGGTGGCAAATTTAGCCTAAATTTTATTTTTGAAATGCGATCGTAGAAATCCAGAAAATGTATATATAAATTTTGTTTCATTTTCATGTATATATAATAATTAAGTTTCTGTTGCATGAAAACATTTAGATATAGTTTATACGAAACCGGTCATTAATTTAGCTTTCATTTAAAAATGTAACATTGCGCTATTTAATTTACAAACTACGCTACATAATTATAACAAATTATTTGTTACACGTCGCGTAGTTTAACTATCTGTTCATTAATTAACTGATAGGCGTGGGTTAGTTTATTTTAGTCATTGCTAACATAGCTTTATTAAAGAACTAGATTTAGGTTAGACCTCCAGCATCCAAGGCTGTAGCTATAATTTTCTTAAATAAAAGGAAAATTAATAGTCGGTATGAGTGTAGCAAAAACGTTTATTAATAAAAAATACTGCCCAACCTAAAATCTATACATGTAAATGTATCGAGAAACGAATTAGACGCAGTGCGACTTGCTTTGTTAATAAACATTGTTATAAATTTCCCTTTGCTTCGTGCACTTTGGGAGGGGAAGGGCAATTGCTACCTCTCGTCCACCCGTACATTTCTTCACCTATACTAAACGTTAAACCGTAAAAACCCAATTCCTCTTTTATACAGTACACTGCGCGTTGAAACAAACATACAGATAGATGGTTTCATAGAGAAACTAAAATTCTTAAAACGGCTATGTTGGCTTTTGTTCGGTTTTTCCTCAATATATTTTGTGTATCGTCATTGGCTGGTTTCGTCTTGTTGGTTGCACAGAAATACAGCGAAAAATAGTAAAAGATTTTTACCTCATTGACCTCAGTCATTATTGTCAAGATGATAAGTGGCAGGAAACATTCATAATTCTTGTAAAATGATCTCATACTCAGAACTTGAACTAATCAAATCTTCTCTGGATAGACTTGAACTTAACAATCATTTATTAAGAGTTTGCTGTAACTATTTCAACGTCAGGAACATCCACAGAAATCAATAGAAAATATTTTAAATCGAAGTAGTCCATATTGATAGTCTGAAAATAATCGAATTTTTATCTGTAATTTTAACATACTAATCAAACTAATACAAATGCTGTGTGGCTACGACATTAAAGCCCTTCTCTTCCCGTGGGTGTCGTAAAACTAAGGGATAACACAGTTCTATTACCACCTTGGAACTTAAAATGCCGACCGATGGCGGTATAACCATCCTACCGCCGGTTTTGAAAGACACAGGCTGAAGACGGGCAGCAGCGTCTTAGGTGCGACAAAGCCATCCCTGCGGTCACCAACCCGCCTGCCCAGCGTGGTGACAGTGGGCAAAACACATGAGTTCACGCTATTTTCGGCGTGAACTTTTGGAGGCCTGTGTCCAGCAGTGGACTGTGATAGACTGAAATGATGATGATGATGATGATGATGAATCAAACAATGATTAGAACACAAAAAGCACACAAAAGAGCAACTGAAACTTCTCTTTTAATTTAAGCTAGGCTACAACTTTTATTTTGTTTACTTAAACTTTTTTACACAACTGAATATAATATTATGTTGTGCAAGAGACGGATAGAAAGCAATATAGCCCTATTGTCCAAAATCTCATATATTTGTATTTTATTCGACAACATCATACTTTACAATAATTCAATTTAACTACATATGTAAACATGTCTTTGAATTAATTAATATCATTTGTATTTCAGGTTCATGTAGTCCGCGTGAAGTGATAATACACCTAAAATATGGATCCTACCCAGTCGTAAATCCGGACGGATATCCGTTTCCGAAAGATTTCATTAATGCGGATAGCAGAGAAAGTATGTACACGATAGAGATACTCTCTGACGGTAAAAATATATCGTTTTCAATACAAAATCCGAAACCTGGCATTTGGTATGCCCTGGCTTACATTAAGTGGGAGGATCCGAGAACGCAAAAAGTTGAACAAGAAGGTAAGTTAATAATATTTTAAACTAACCGTAGGTAGTCTTTGGTTTTACCAACTACTCTACTACTACTACTAGTTTACTCCAGTAACATTGGGAATTTAAATCGTTCAGAACTTTTTGAGTGGAAGAGATTATAAAGTCTCTCATTAATAATTGTGATAATAAAATTGGTATCAATTTGTCTAGTCATCCTATTTATTTATTAAGGTAAGGGGGCACAGTTGGAATTATGTTTATATAGACCGTAGTAGGTTTGCAATACCCGGTTATCATTTTAACCGTATATGGTAGGTAGTACCCTTATAAAGTTCTGTTTATATTTTTAGCTATAAGTTTATGTTTACCAGCCCACTACGACATTTTACCCGCGTAGGTAAATCAATAAAAGTAGCTTATGTGCTATCACTTATCGGGTCTTATACAAGATAATAGAAAATAAAAATAATATGATCTATCTACTTTACAACTTTTAGTGTAAACAATTCATTATTTTTAGTATGATATAAGTCATAAATAAACCATTAATCTAATATATAAAATTCTTGTGTCGCGGTGTTTGTAGTTAAACTCCTCCGAAACGGCTTGACCGATTCTCATGAAATTTTGTGTGCATATTGGGTAGGTCTGAGAATCGAATATCATCTATTTTTCATACCCCTCAATTACAAGGGAGGGGGGGATTGAGGGGGCTATTTGTATTTGTATTTGTGTTGGGCTCGATTTTCCGCATTTAGACGCAAAGGTGGTCCATTATGCGTGAAAAGTGGGCTGACTAGTTCAGCCAGCCCAGCTCCTTCCAGAAGCTCAGAAGCCTCCTGGGGCGTTCACAGGCTTCTCGGAGCGTCCTTATATCCTTAAGGATGGTAGCCCGGTGTGCGGCCACTCCCTCGCATTCCAGGATTACGTGGGCGGCTGTTTCTTCAGCAGCCAGACAGCCCCTGCAAAGAGGACTGTCTGTTGCATTCATGATGAATAGTTGGTGGTTGAGTGCCATGTGGCCGGTAATCGTGCCAACAACTATTCTGATGTCCAGGCGGTTGAGACTGAGCAGTCGGCACGCTAGGTGCGGTGATACTTCCGTGAGTATCAATTTGGACTGTCTACAGCCGGTTTGGTTTGCCCAAAGGGCATTGTGATTTGCACGTGTACGTTGCCTTACCCACGAGCGCAGTTGTCCAAAAGGTAGCGGCAATAGGATGGTTGGGCCGGCAACCTTTGTACTGGACCCCTGTCTTGCAAGCTCGTCGGCAGCATCGTTTCCGTGCGATCCACTATGTCCTTTTATCCACTGGAGGATTACCTCATTGTGTGAGGCTAATACTTCCAGGGTTTGATGACATTCGTATATAAGACTAGAGTTAGTCGAACTGCTCTCTAGCGCTTTAAGTACGGCCATGCTGTCCGACAGAATACGGATATTGCAATCCCTAATGCCTTTTGACAGGACGGCGGTGGCTGCATGGGTTATCGCAACACACTCACATTGAAAGATGGAGCTGTGTTGGCCCAGCGTTAGTGATAAGTTGATATTGAGGTCTTGTGAGTACACTCCGGCACCGGTGCCAGACCCCATTTTGGAGCCATCCGTGTAGATGCGGACCTCGCGTATGCCGGATTGGTCTCTTTCAGCCTCAAACGGTTGTATATGGTACTTTCTTTCGAAAATATGTTGTTTGGGAATCCTATCACAAGGAGCAGCAAGTAGTGGCTCATAGCTCACAAGGTTGCTCCAAAGTCTATTGTGTGGACCCTCCTGGTTGCACCACAAGCCCAAGTGTTTCAGCCTGATAGCTGACATAGCCGCCTCCTGTTGTATGAACAAGTCAAGCGGTGCCAGGTCAAGCATAACCTCAAGAGCTGCTGTGGGGGCGGTACGCATACAGCCAGTGATTGCAGAGCATGCTATTCTCTGAAACCGCTGGAGTTTGTTTCTAACGGTTGTAAGTTCTGTTCTCTGCCACCAGATTACCGCACCGTAGGTGATTATAGGCCTGACAATTGTTTTGTAAAGCCATAGAGTAATTTTAGGTGATATGCCCCAGCTTTTGCCGAGGAGCCTTTTGCATTGGCAGAGGATTATGCTGGCTTTGTTGATTTTTGAGTCTAAATGCCTGTTCCAAAGAAGCTTACTATCTAGGATTACTCCAAGATATTTGACCTCCTTGGTTAGGGCAAGACTGGTGCCAAATAATTTAGGGAGTTTAAGGTTTCCTAAATTCCGTTTATTTGTGAACATCACAAGTTCCGTCTTTGCGGGGTTCACTGTTAGTTCGTGGTCCGTACACCACTGTTCAACGACTTTTAGTGCGGCCCTCATTTGGTCGCAGACTGTCCTCTCAGATGGTCCACTGATGAGTACAGTTAAGTCGTCTGCATAGCCCACTGTTAGAAATCTGCGGTCGTTGAGCAAGGTGATCAGTTCGTCGATCACTATGTTCCACAGAAGTGGGGAAAGGACCCCCCCCTGCGGACACCCCCTCGCTACAACGCCTCTAGTTATTTCATTCACAGTGAATTGGATAGCCCTGTACTTCAGCATGCTGTCAATCCACCCGGCAATCGTGTTATTGACTCCATGCTTGGTCAGGGCACGGCTTATGCTGGTGAACTTAGTTTTATCAAAGGCCCCTTCAATATCAATAAAGGCGCCTAAGGTTGATATTTTGTGATGGAGATTGCCCTCTATATAGGATATAACCTTGTGTAGGGCAGAGTCCGTTGATTTGCCCATTGAGTAGGCATGTTGGTTGGGATTCAGGGGTTGCTCAACCAGAGTTGTGCTCCTCAGCTCCCGATCTATTAGCCTTTCCAAAACTTTCAATAGAAAGGAGGTAAGGCTAATAGGTCTGAATGATTTTGGTTGTGAGTAGTCTCCTTTGCCGGGTTTAGGTATGAAGACTACCTTAACTTCCCTCCATAACTTTGGAGTGTAGCAATAAGCTAAGCAACTCCTATATATGGAGACAAGGTGGTCGATAAGTTTCCTATCACTCCATCTTAGCAGACCTGGAAACACCTTATCCAGTCCTGCCGACTTGTATGGTAAGAAACTGTTGATGGCCCATTTTACTTTGTCATGTGTGACAATTTTCTTGGCGGTGATCCAGTCCACCATTACAGGTGTCTTCTTTGGCTCTTCCTCCCATGCCGCAATTCTTTCGATTTGGCATCCTGGGAAGTGTGTAGTTATTAACAGTTCTGAAGTTTCCAGATCCGTTTTGGTGTATGTTCCATCCGGTTTTTTCAGGTTACCCAGGTTGTGCACCGGTTCGCTGCACAATATATTCTTAACTCTGTTCGCCTGATTGTTCGTTTCTATGTTGGTACAAAAGCGCCTCCAGCACTCCTTCTTCCTTATTCTGATGCGCCTTTTGTAGTGATATTGGGCCTGCTTGTAGGCATCCCAGTGGTGTTCTAGACGAGTATTCTTTGCTCTGTTGAACAACTTCCTCACCCTGCGTCGTAGCTTTTCGAGCTCCGGTCCCCACCAGTGCCCTTTGCAGAACTGTCGCGCTCTAGGTGATGAAAGTGGGCATGTTTGTTCAAAGCTGGTGATTAGGCAGTCAGTTATCTGGTTGATATGATTATCAATGTCCTCCGTGCCTTCATGGTTATCGGGTAATTCGACGCCTTTGAGTTTCTCCGCTGTCAGAAGCTCATACCTGCCGCGGTCCATCCTCCGAGGGTTACGGCGGGGTGCAGGTGACGTCAGCGTGACTTCTAGGTTGTATTTGATCCACCGGTGATCAGAGCACGACACGTCGTCAGACACATGCCAATCTGAAATATATTCGGACACATGCTCTGTCGCCAGAGTTAGATCAATGATGGTTTGGGATCTCGAAGTTACAAAAGTTGGTTCCGATCCTTTATTAATTACATTAAGCTTAGTTGCGAGTAGAAAAGAAACAAAATCCTCACCTCGCTGGTTGTTGTCCTTGCTGCCCCATAGCGCATGGTGCGCATTGGAGTCAGCGGATATGATGAGCTCCAGACCCTGGCGCTCGCAGTACTCAGCAAGCGCGGCCAGCTCCGGAGTGGGGATGTCAGCATCGCCCGGCAAGTAGGCGGATGCCATCACCACATCAGGCAGGCCCGAAGAGGGTTCCTTTTGGAGCCTAACGGTTGTAAGATCTCTGCTGCAGAACTCGGTTATTAAGGTGATGTTCACGTCCCTGTGTGCATAGATACAAGTGCGTGGGTGGTATACGTTATTATTTAGAAGTAACTTACCTCCAATGTTGTTTAGACCGCAGATTCTCCCGTTCCTGATCCACGGCTCCTGGATCAGGGCCACGGTCTTCGTTTTTCCCTCCAGCAATCTGCGTAGGTTAGCCGTCGCAGTCTGGCTATGCTGGAGGTTGATTTGGGTGATTTTTAATTGGTTTCTAGGTGGAGCTGGCAGCGCCATCATCGCTGGATAGGATGGCGTCGTCAAGATCACCTGGCTCATCCTTGGAAAGATCACCCAGATCAAACTGGGGACTCAACTCAGACGAGCCGGTGTCGACGACAGGCTCCTTACTGGAGCCCGGCTGTCCCTCCACCATGTTGTTATTTGCACTGCCTAGGTCACTAGGGACCTTCTCGTCCGCACCGAGATTCGGCAGTGCAGTAGTGCGGTCATCGTGGAAACGAGCGTAGATATTGCCAAACTTGTAGTAAATTCTACGCTCGCTTTCCCTCAGCTTTTCCGCGTCATCCTCCGGGATGCCAAGGAGGAGATACATCGTCGCCTTCTCCTCCGTTGGCACCGCATTGTAAAGCGCCCAGTTGGAGACGCGGAACTGCGGGTTCTGGCACATGATCCGCAGGCGGATTTTATCCAGAGTATCCTCCGGTTCCACCTGCGGGATCAACAGCCCTACTTTGACGCGCCGCGGGATCTCAGACTGCTTTCTTACAACCAGTCTGGTTCCCGCGCGTGGTGACGAAATCCTCCCTATGGAGCGGCGAAGCCATTGGAGGGCAAAATCGTCCCTGCACCACATCTTAAGGGTGCCCTCACTATGGAAGGCTTTCCCCCTAAACTGTGGTGCAGCGACGGGTGTTGTGGAGGTGGTGGGCGAGAATATTTCCTCGTCCATCACCCCCTGCAACTGCCTCTCAATTGCCTCAGCCTGCTCTTTGGAGAGGTCGTGGTAGGGTTCCATCATAATCGCGACGCAGTAGTCGTTAGACTTTAACGCGTCAGCGTATTTGATAGAACCGATAGTGTGGGTAGGCTTGCGACGCTTGCCACTACCCTGGGGGGTGAAGGAGTCATCCGGTCGGTCCCGCTTCGCGGGTTTCGACCGACTTGGATGCTCCCCGTGGCTCGCCTTTGTCGCATTCTTGTTTCGGCGTCTGGCTCGTTTGGTTGTGGAGGCGCAGGCAGCAGCAGTTGCCACAACCTCCGAGGGTGCCCCCACAGGTGCAGCCGGCCCGGCTTCGCCAGGGACCGGCGCAACACTGACAGGGGCAGCGTGGGTCCTTTCGTTCCCTTCGGCAGCTTCTAGCGGCCTACTCCCGTCGTCAGTCGGGCGTCGCGTTCGCCGCGCCTCCGCACGGACTACAGCCCGCTTCCCCTTGCGAGCCGACACCTGGTCACGTTTTTTGACCTCTCTTCTCTTAACAGTCACCAGGTTCCAGCAAGACTCGTCCTGCCAGGGTTGGGTGGCTGTCGGCATTGCTGCCTTCAGAGAAGTGAAGTCAATAGGTACTTGTACTTGCCTCACTCAGGTGCTGCACCTGAGGTGCAGCCAGTAGCTGGGTTGGCGCAGCACTCAGGTTGTGAGCCTGAGGTGCAGCCGGTTCGATTGTTGGCGCAACACTCAGGTTATGAGCCTGAGGTGCAGCCGGTTGGTTGGTGGTAGGCGCTCCAGCAGGGTTGTTCGCCCCCGGTGCGGCCTTGGTATTAGGTTTTTTGTTTTTGTTTTTATTAGCCATGAGTGTTAGTATAAAGTTCATCCTGAGAGTGCTTCCACCCTCCTTGGAGCCCTCAAGTGGGGACGCTGTTAGCGCCAGAAGTCACCTCAGGATATAGAGCCCCACCCCGCTAGGAAGCAGGCCGAGCTGGGCGAGATGATTTACACCGTCCCACCCGTCGTCCACCCCCGACGGGACAGAGCTCTCGCCTGACGGCCCTCTGACGGGACGTCGCAGCCGATTGACCGAAGGTGGCTAGCCTCCGGCCTCCCGTGTCAGGAGAAATCCAGACCAAAGTGGAGTGTTGCCTTGGAGACGTACAACAGCCGACGCTCTTTCGGCTCAGCCACCAGGATTCCTTCATCCCCCCTTACGGGTCCCCGCGCACGGCACAAACACGCGGGTGGTCAATTGGGGCCAACCCTCGCTCATTGTTGCGACGGAAGGTCCGCAGGAACTTGACCACACCATCCCTGCAGAAGTGTTATGTTTAAACCTTGTTGTGAGTGTCTATTGTGTGTAGAAGGTGTATAGGTGCATGTTTAGTATGTACGCACTTGCGCGTATGGGGGCCTGTGAGAGTGTATCTGTGTAGTGTAAATGTGGTGTTCTAGGTGAGTATATTATGTGTGTGTGAGTGTGTTACGGGAGTGCTCGCGCCGGCACTGCCCAGGGTTGCTTGCGCAGGCACTCTCGGCTTGTTATTCATTTAGCACCACCCAGGGGGCACGTGTAGGGGCAAGTGGTTAGGTAGTACCTACGGACGCGAATAACTTTACCCCCCGATTGAGGGGGCTAATAAAATATTATGAAATTTTGTGTGCATATCGGGTAAGACTGAGAATCGGCCAACATCTATTTTTTCATATCCCTAAGTTTTAAGGGGGGGGGGGGATCAAAAGGATAATAACATATATGGTAAAACAACGTTTGCGGGGTCAGCTAGTCCATTTATAATTTTGCGATGAGAATATTCATAAAAATATGTATAAATTAATAGGATAAATGTACTTCTAAATAAACTTTGTTACAAAGATATAATGCAACAATAAATCACGCATCATTACGGTTGATTGCTTTCAATTAAAAATCAGTTGACCTATTAGATTTTCTTGTTATATGCTTACGATATTCATGAAGTTGCAATGATATTTGATTTTTGATAAAATAGCCTTTTCGCCGGTTTTTAATAGCTTTAGAAATTGTATATTAACGGGTTGTGTTGATACATGATAGAGTTTTTTAAATTAGTTTCCTATGAAAACGTTACCCTACCTTATTAGAAGGTTAGATTTCAAAACTAACAATACTCAATTCCTAAAGTGGCCTCGTTGAATAGATCATCATGATTGTTGCAACATCCGTGCCACTTCCACGAGTGTTGTACCTATATTTTATTCTGTTACATCTGTACATTAAACTAGGGCTGTCATTTGTCCCGATTTTCCGGGTTTGTTATACTTACTCTAAAAACCCGTATTTTTTACGTCAGATAAAATAAGTAATATATAAGTGATACATTAAATGAATTCTAATCAGAAACAATTTTTATCCGATGGATACTCAGATCTTATTCAAATATTCGGGGATTTATAGGTTTATCCACTTCGATACTTTATGCGATGGCAACCCTACAATAGTTCATTGTGTGATATAGTTATAACAAAGTGATATCACTACTTCCGTTGCAAGGTTTAGATACTTTGAACTAAGCAATTGTTTGTTCTCAAACCGACAAAAAAAAACGACTACAATTTATATCGACAAGAAATAAAATAAAAACATCGTCAACGTAGTCGAACTTTATTAAATACTGAAAAACTTTTTAACTGAGGTAGGGCACAGCAGGAATTTCCTGCTCAAAATACGGAGCAGCCCGACTGGGGTAGTACCTTAACTGAGGTAGGGCACAGTAGGAATTTCCTGCTCAAAATACGGAGCAGCCCGACTGGGGTAGTACCTTAACTGAGGTAGGGCACAGTAGGAATTTCCTGCTCAAAATACGGAGCAGCCCGACTGGGGTAGTACCTTAACTGAGGTAGGGCACAGCAGGAATTTCCTGCTCAAAATACGGAGCAGCCCGACTGGGGTAGTACCTCGACCTTACAGAAGATCACAGCAAAATAATACTGTTTTCAAGCAGTATTGTGTTCCTGTTGGTGAGTAAGCAGAGCTCCTGGGGGGATTGGGGATTGGGTCGGCAACGCGCTTGCGATGCTTCTGGTGTTGCAGGTGTTTATAAGCTACGGTAATCGCTTACCATCAGGTGAGCCGTAAGCTTGTTTGCCGACCTAGTGAAATAAAAAAAAATATTATTAGGAATAATTAATATAATATATGTCTGAATTAAATTATTATTATTATTAATAATAATAATAAAAAAAAGGGAAACACAGTTCCACTACCACCTTGGAACTTAAAAACCGACCGATGATGATGATGATGATGATAAAAAAATTGTAAACTGATTTTGTCTATTTAAATTTTCCAGGTTTGGTTGCAGACTGTCATACAATTTTGTACACCGATCTACAAGTGAAAGCAGACGACACTTCCCAATACATCAATTGTTATAAACCGCTGACAATAGATTACGAATCTTTACCAAAAATTTTCAAATGTAAATCTGAAGATAATTTGGAACCACTTAAGCTTGATTTAAATATTAATATGACTACAGTTCCAAATAAAAATATCACAGTGCGAGTGCAATCTGAATCATCTCCGACCGAGGATAACTTTATACTGTACTGTGTTTTCAATCCCAGTGTAAATAAAAACCAGATCGTAACATTCCACTCTTACCCAAATGCGGTACACTTTATCAACGTGGATCTATTAGATGGAAACGCGTCTAAAATAGCTGATTGTGATTCATACGCCAAAGATTTTGATGATGTGGATAATCAAACCCTAGCAACTCTTATGCGTGATGATAAAGACAGGTTTTTCGCGTTCGACTATGGACTGCCAACGACTGATTTGCAAGATGTCACTAGTTTAGTAAATTTGACCTCCAATGAGATTAAATCATTCAGATTTGATATCAACCAATTTATAGATATAGGTGGAAGTTTGACCATCGAAGCAAGCGTTCTAATGAGCTTGAAATATTATATGGGATATAAACGAGAACTCAAGAAAGGAACGTTATTAGGATTTACAGAAGACAATCAATTCTTTAAAGTTGTGGTGTGTTTGGACGTGAGTCATTCAAGTATACCGTTACAATCGGGGCATTGCAAGTTCAACGACCGTGTAAAACCAGCGCTGTTTGTCTTGAATAGTACGGATTCTGAATCTATATATGACAAAATTATTATTCCGTTTCCGGAAGGCGCGACATGGTATCTCACTTTCCGATTGTTCTGCGATAATGTTGTTTGTCCTTGTCGCACCTCGCACAATGGCACGAAGTATTACGTCGACACAACTGAGAATTCCGAGGAAATTGACAGTACCATGTTTTCCAATATAACTAGGGAAGGTGAGACAGAATGTAATACGACTATTGTATTGTCTGTCTCATCGAATTCATGTGTTAACGGCAGGTGCAGTAACCATGGAAACTGCGGAATTAATACGTTTAGTGGACTTGTGATGTCATTTTGTTCCTGTTTATCTGGCTATGGTGGTAAGTTTTTTAAGATATATTATTTAATTCATTTATTGTCCATTGCTTTATGTTTATCTTATTTCCTTTTATTTTCAGGTTGGGATTGCTCAGACGATACAAGGGTCGATAGTCACTTCCACATGTTACTCGCAGTTCTTCTCCTAACGCTAAGTAATCTTCTCTTCATTTTGTCAATTTACGTAGCGACTATCCGGATGTACTTCGTGGAAGCAGTAATGTATGCCTTTACGATGCTTTTCTCGACTTTTTACCACGCCTGTGATGCCCCCGCCCAAATCGCCTACTGCATCATGAGAGGTAGTTTGTTACAATTCGGTGATTTCTATTGCGGTCTTATGTCCTTTTGGGTAACTCTTCTAGCGATGAGCATAATCAATCTAAAACTACGTTCATTCCTGCAGATAATCGGTGCCATAGTAGTAGCTTTATTGACAACGTGGAATATGCATTCGATCGTGGCATTCCTGTTACCCGTCGCATTTGGTGCATTTATATGTTTAGTTAGTTGGTATACTGATTATAGAAAGACGAAAAGAGCCCAGTTTCCCAGATCCTATTATACGACGTACATGCCATTAGGTCTCGCTTTAGTATCGGCAGGTCTCGTTTGCTACGCGTTTCTGCAAACAGAACAGAATTATAAAATAGTTCACTCATTGTGGCATATGATAATAGCTCTTAGCGTTGTGTTTCTACTGCCTGATATTAAAAGACGTAACGTAAATCCATTTCTACCGGATAGGCAATTATATCCGTCGCCATTTTGGAGAACTTTAAATAGGCGGGAAGAACCGTAGAGGCAAATTTAACGATGGAAAGATACTAAAATTAAAATATAGAATTTTCCAAGGTATCCATAATAATTATGAGATATTTCCGCGAAATTATTAAAATATTAAATTAAAACATCTTTACTGACTTTTATTAATTGGTAGGATTATTTAGCCAATTTTTGGCAATGTAGGTGCAATATTTTTACTAGTTCTTAAGAATAAAGTTTTAATATAACATGCAACTCTAGCATGCTAGTCCACTTAAATGAACAAAAAATATATATTTTTCTGTGTTTACACTAATCGTTTTAGGAATAAAATTTCACATGACAATATACTCATAGATTATTGTACTATATTATAAAAACAAATTCTTCTATGAAAAAAGTCGGATATTGTTCCTTTGCTTTTTTAGTGTTGCTAGTAAAAAATATTTAAACTATAATTGTTCAATTAGTATTTTACAAAGGAGTCATAATTATGTTGCTACAAAAATATTCTTTACCATATACAGAAAATTAATTAGTCGTTTTTTACTACCATTCAAAATACATCAGATTTACATGTGTGTGAGATAGACATATGCTGCATATATTTGTTATAACATACCTGTTGTTTTCCTACACTGTTGTCTTTATCATATATTGTATATTGTTATAAAACTAAACATTCCAATGTGTGCTATTATTTCTAATGTATAATATATACGTTATACATAATTTTTGCCGTTCAATATTTTAGTCTGAAGACATAGTAATGACACCATTAAAACAAATTTTTTCAAAAAAAAAAATCTCATATCATATGTAATGTAAGCCATTGAAAAGTTTTAAACGTAAATTTTTATATATTTCTTCTTAATTTTGTTTTAAGTAGGTACTACATACATATACATGTTTTCGATTTTTTAAACCAAGTTAACTCGCATTTACTTTAAATAATAAGTTATTCAAAGCCATTTTAAATCTTAAAAGGTTTTCGATTCTTGTTATCGAATTACTGATTGTTATCGAAATTTCATGTTCATCATCAATTTGGAATTCATGCGTCATTTAGCCGTAGGTATCAATATTTTTGTCAAAAACTTCGAGGCTCATTTTTTTGGAGTTATCCAAAAATTGAAAGTAATTATTGAATTATAGAAACTTTTAAATTTTAATCATAATTATAAACATAGACATTAGTGTTTATGTGTGTGTTATTATAAAACGCAAAAAAATTTCATATTGGTATAAACCTGTAGTTGCTACAGTATTTTTTTTTAGTCGTGAAAGCCCTTTGAAATTTATTTTGAAGTAGTACCTACGACAATATATGTACCATTTAACGCCTATCGATTGAGATTACAATTTGTAACTGTTTATATTTCACGATTTTAAATTAGTTATTAAACTCTAATTAAAGTGTACAATGCGTCCTGAACGTGAGTAATTTAAAAAAAGAAAGCATTCTAGAATTGTCATTTAAAAGTTCCATGTTAATTATATTATTAGCTCAAAATATAGTCCAATTATTTTCAGAATTAATGCTAAGTAAGTACATTTACTTAGCATTAATACTATTACCATTGTATTTGATTCTTCATTATCAAAATATAGTCCAATTATTTTCAGAATTAATGCTAAGTACATTTACTTAGCATTAATACCATTACCATTGTATTTGATTCTTCATTATTATATATCTTGTTCTTGTAATAATAATATTATATAATTGTTACACAGATAAAAAATATATTAGACATATGTTACTGGATCGATTATTTAAATGGTAGGTAGTTGGTACCTTTTACCAATAGAAAAATAAATAGATATTGGTTCAAATCAATTATATATCTTACCTATAAATACACTTGTACTATGACTCAGTATTTCTATATAAAATGTGAATGTTTAATAAAACTTAATGCATTTATTTATATGATTGTATTTTTATAAATATCTGGTGATCCGGTTTTTATGAAAGTCAAAAATTTCTCATACTCTTGGTGCCTTATAGCGTCCCTTATCGCCTGTTTAATATAATAATAATATAAATGAAAATTTAGCATTTATTTTAATGTATGCTGCAATACTACGGACTTACGCTCTAGATGAGACCCAACTGTAGTCGCATGAGTAAAATATGCGTTAGCCGAGGTGCAGCATAGAAAGAGTTGATTTTTAAAATAAGCCATGTCCATCTTCACACAATATCACCAACAACATTTAAAAGAACTCGTTTGAAATAGGTTATTTTTTAATAGAAATAAAATTAAAAACATATATATTGTACTAGACTTAGTTTAAATAGAATTAAATAGTTCAGATGTTAAATAGAAGCCTTTGAAACATTTTGTTAAAAAAAAAGATTTTAGATCACTTGAAAATTACCATCTAATGTATCTCCTTGACTAATATTACGAATTGATTTACTGTTTTATAAACAATTTGTAATGTAGTGTAAATGAATATGGATGTATCACATTATTTAATAAGTCTCATAGCAACAAAAGCCGTATACATAAAAAACTAAGGATTTGAAAATCGCGTAAGTCGTAGTATAACGATTTTTTATTTGCTTTGTTTAGTTATCTAATATTTTATGTAAAATATTTTAAAATATTGTATAAAATATTTGTTACAAAAGTTTTTACACAATGCGATAAGTACCTTCCTATTCTAGCTAAATTGTCATATGATAAAGTTTTTTTAATACTCTCATATTTTATAATGTAGTTATCTTTTGCTGTTAATGTGAATTATTTTTGTCTACGGTCATATATACTCAGATAATATAATAATTTGTGGTATATTGTAGCTGACTTTAAAAATTCCCATTGCAAATGAAACTAACAATAAATTTAATAAATGGAGCAAGACGATTAGGAACAAAGTCTAAAATGTATAGTGGGATACCTAACTAGCATTGAGAGAATGATTTTTTTTAGAAAGGTTGATGTGCCTAGTGTTATATTTATATTTGCCCTCATTCCACTCTCTGCTTAGGGATATCAGCTTTACATTCTGGAAATTTATTGTGATAAATTCCAATTCTGTTTTTTGCTCAGTATTTTACGTTTCAATGATCTCTCGAAAAAGAAATTAATTTAATTGGCTTCAATTTATTTAATGTATATGTACAAAATATACGTACGTAATTTAAAATATAACATTAGTAAGCTTCACAATGCTCAGGTAATTTTTCGACATATCGTCAAAATCGCGCGTTTCTGCGAGAGTTGAACGAACCTAATGATTTTTGTTCTTATGTAGGTATCAAATCTTATGAACAAAATAATGTGTTTTAATTATATTATTTTAATGTCAATTTAAAATTAGTACTAGTATAGTAAATAAAATTATTTTATAAGAACGTAGTGCCATATAAACTTAGCTTTTTTGATACTTTTGCACATTTGTGCACAAAATTGGTGTGTATTGCCCCAAATAATTTTTAAGTGTTATGAATACTTCATTAGATTTATTGGGACCAGAAAATGGTTATTTATTGTTTTTTTTTTTTTTGTTTTTTAATATATGCACAAAACAATGTTGTTGTATGTTATATGATTCTATGCTTACCAATTTATTTTTAAATTTAATGATTGTCTGTTATTATGTTTGTGGTTAAATATATGCAAACATTATATAACTATTATATTAAATTATAGTATATTTGAGAATCGCTTGTTGTGTCAATAAAGACTTGTTTTTCAAATTTTGTGGTTCATAAGTAATTTAAAATATTATTTCAACAGCAAATATTTAAAGGTTGTCGTAATTATGGCTTTTTGCATTAAAAATAGTTTATATATTTTATTGTTATTCACATAAAAATAAAGTTTTGATCTAAGTGCTAATTTATTTAAAAATATGTTGCCATATGTGATAATTTGTATGTTTCAATTGCATCATGTTGGAGAATAAAATTGAGATCCTAGAATACAAACTCATTTGCTTTTTATATTTCTATCCCTTATTCGTTTATTTAATAAAAATAAGATATAATTTATTTTGAATTTTTTAGCAGGATCACAATTATAAATGTATGGGATGGACACTATGGGATGGATGGACGTTGGTTACTTTATGAAGCCAGGATTTGATCCTTATAGAATTGACACGGACATAGATTAGCTCTGTGGAAAAACTCCGATATAAAATGTTAAGTTCCATTGAGGATCCTGATAGATCTATCTGGATCGAAAAATGCCCAGATTAAATTTGAATAAAGTATTTGGAATACGTTTCAAACACTCAATAGTTTACAATAACTTCCCATCAATCATCGTTTTTTATTTGGATCTATCTGGAGCATTCAGCAGGGAGTGTATAAGCACACAAGGCTATTTTATTTTAGAAAAATGTATGGGTCCTGTAGAATAGATTTCCATATGGATAAAGTTGCGGAACGGTTAGTATGTAATCAAATATTAAAAAACATTTTTATAAAATTTATTAATAGTAAAATACATAATTATTGCTTAGGTATATTTACAAATATAATATTAAAAATATCGTATTATCATGAAATAAATAAGTTAATTTTATATATTTATGATTTTTTCAATTTGTTTAATTTCAATTTGTATGATCATACTTCAATAATTTATACTAATAATAATAATCACAATATTTTTTTTTCGTTTTTAATTTAAGGACTCTATCAACAATCAGTTTAAAATGTCAGTCCCACATACTATAATTATTTGTATGTTATTTTGTATTTAACAGAAATATCTTTTTTAATATAAAAATGTTTATTTCATTAGGAAAAGAAGTCAAAATTTTAGTCATTGAATAACAAAGAGCTAAAAATTTATTTTATCTAATTTTTCAGTTTATAAATACTAATCTAATGCATTACTTGAAGTCATGTTGTAAATTCTTTTATAAAAGACACTAGTTTTTAATTAAACTACATAATTATCACATTATCTTTATTAAATATAATTGCAAGGAACTATGTTTAAATTGAAAATTTTCAATTTCACAGTGCTTTTATTTTTTACTTATTTGTTAAAATATATAAAATTGTTTAAATCACATTACTTAATAAAATAATGTATTTACATACATGTTGGGTATGTTCCACTAAACATCTGCAATGTGTGGGGACAGCTGCATGTTCTTATCATGCCATCATATTGGGAACACACAGCGTTTAAATATGCGTACTACCTATAAAATTCGCCTACAACGCCTGTGGCGTTTTTACGTAAGTAGAATGGCAATTTCAGCAGTCGTGGTTGATGACTGGGAGTAAAGTAGAACAAAGCAGTTATATTATGAATTATAAATCACAACTTGGTAGCCACAGAACAAGCTTGCCAAGTGTACACTAATGATATAACCAAATAATATAACATTCTTAATATCAATGATTTTTTTTTCATTATTACAAATTTAGCAATTAAAATTTCAGAATATTTTCATACCACCGACACCATAAATCATTTGTCTCTGTAATTCTTCTGCATTTAAAGTTCCGTCTATACTAGTACAGTTCTGATTAAATACACTGTAAGCTGATACTTCACCTTTCTTTTTAGGTCTTGTCCTAGTATTTAAGCAAATGCCTATTAATACAGATATAACAAAAAATACAGCACCGAATTGTATTGATAAGAAGTATATATACAAGGTTATCCAGATTAGAGCATAAATTGACCATTTGGTTATGAAATATCTCCAGGATTCTTGATTTTCTTCTATGACAGATTCGATTTCACTAGTTTCTGAGGTAGCATCAATAGACTCATCCATTATAAGACTTTGTTTTGTTGGTTCTTGTATTTCCTCATTTTCTAACTGCAAATGACAGTAAAATTACAAGGTGAGCATTTCTTATAAATAAAAGTTTTTTTTTTTTATAATAACAGTTTAAAAAGTTATAAATGAAGAGAAATCCAATGAAACAATAAATAAAAAAAACCACGGTTTATTGAAATTTATAGTATTTGTACACATAAAAAAAAAAAACAAATACAAAGGAGATGCAGAGGAAAAAATGGTTGAATCTTTGAGTTACAAACGTTTAAAGTAATGCATAGCGCTATACTGGACTAGTTTGCAGAAAATATAATAAAAAAAATAGTAAAATAAATTACATACCAATAGTACTTCTTCTTCTTTCCGATATCCTTTATTTTCCATATTTCTAAACGTTTCGGGAATTATGAAGTTTACAATTTTCTCTTTTGATTTTTCCAGCTTTTCTTTTACGTTATTTATAATTTCTTTTCGTCTTCGAATAGCACGATACTCTTTGAGTTTTGCCTCCATAGGGGAACTGATTATGTTATCTTTTGAAGATGATATGTATATTTTAATGATTTGAGTAATGTAAAAAGAAATATTTTTTTATTTTGTTGGTTGTAATCGTTACACAAAAATTTTAGGTTTTATTAGACTAGGTTCACAAAGGTACGTCAACAATGTGACGAGTTAAGCGAATTTTTCTTTTAAAACCAAATATGAAATAATAGAATTAACCTTCTGTCTATTCATCCAATACAAATATTTTTTTGCTAATTTTTGTTGACGTTGAATAGGTATCGCAAAAAGTAATGTCACCGTCAAAGTCAAGTGACACTAGATATATAAACGTACCGACTTTCTAGTATAAAATAACATTTTAATCATCAACATTAGTATCAAAAATTTTGCATAAAAACTTCATCAATCATGATTATTTCGTATGATTACATTAAAAATCTTTTAACGTTAGTAATATTACATAATTTACTATATTTTAAATATTTCCAATCTTTATTTTAATCTAGCAACACAAGAAACGGCGCGAAGCCCGATCAATATTTGGTGAATTATGATACCAAAAGACCGACAAACGATTCCAAACATGTATTAAAATTACCTAAGTAAACTATAAAATAAAAATAAATGGATCATCAATCCGATATGGGTGCTTACGGAGAAAATTCTAATGTGAAAAATAGCGGGAATTATATTACTATAATTCCTGTAGACTACTCAAGGCGGGGATATCCTATTCAAGCTGAATATCAATATAAGTGAGCTATTTTTTTTAAGTATCGCATGGTTTTATTTCTATAGTATTCAAAAATTATTTCTTTTTTATTTATTACCTACTTACACATAAAACAATTCTCATTGTCTTAAATATAAAAAATTGTATTTACCTCTCGAATATATTTTTTTCTTTTTATTAAAAAAAAAAAGAATTACCGATTTACACCTACCGTCGTATTTTTTATTACTGTTATTAATTACCAACGTTAGCAACGTGTGTTATTTAATTTCGGTAAAGTGAAAAACAAAAATTGAGTTAAAACTATAGACATTATTACAATGGAAATTATAGTGGTGTTTTTGTATATTTATATTAACATTACAGTGAATTCAGATCTCGTGAAGAATATTATAGCGTACAGAGTCAAAAACTTCAAGCAGAAGTAAACGCTCACTTGTATTCGGTCTCGCAGAGGTTACCGCATCTATCGTACAGTCCCTTGGGGCGTCACAATGAATGGGACAAGCATGACTCTCACAAACCATTACCGGATTCGAAGGAGAGCAACTCTTCGGACTCACTCGAGAAGAGTGTTATGGGTAAGAATAGACTAACGCCTCACATTTAAGACCCCCAGTTGGATTTACTCCTCTATTGGGGGTCCAGAAATACATACTATATATATACACACAAACGTCCAGACCACAACAAACATCTGTATGGTAGAATAGACCATATTCAAATGTTTGCCATGAACGGGAATTGAATATTTCACCGCCAGCGCAACAGCCAGTTCTGTGACCGCTACACCAACGCGTCTTCAGATTGAGTAAAAAAGACAAATTGATTTTATACAATGACGAAGTCCAAACTGTCCATAAATTAGTTCTGTGTGTAGTACAACTAGCCGTCGAGGATTAAATCTCGTATATCTCGTATCAATAAAGAATATTTGTATAGCCCATTCAAACCTTGGTTGTGGTCTAGGCGTATCTGTTTTTAGATTTCACACAAAATTAATATACTGGTTAAAATATTCGATAGTTTGGTGTAACGCCGGACGCGTTTGTCAAACAGTTCAGTGCGTTTTATTTGTTTGACAAAACATGAAATTAACGACAATATTGGCAGGACCTGGAAGAATTTCAGGTTGATGGATCCTTGGTTTAGAAGGTTTAAGTCAAGAGGTCAGTCGAACAAAAACAATGTCACATATCACTTATATAAAACCTAAAGTACAAAAAAGCGTGCGCATTTTGGTCCGATGAAATCGTGAAATTGAAAAATTTTGTCATAAAAAATATTGCTTTTATCTTCGGAAAAAGAATTTTTCAATGTATGTATTTTAGCTTAGCTTAGTTCAAAGGCTATGTAAAGTACGAAAGACAAGAACAAACAAAGAATATACTTTATTATCTGCACTCGTTCACTCGTCCTGATATTTGCAGGTTCAAATCTCAGTAGTTGTTCCAATCAAACAGGATCAAGTAGCATTGCGGCAGGTTCCTTTAGCACTACGGAACCTATCACGAGCGGCGGTAGTTCATCGAGTGCCATATCACCTCCTCTGCCAGGTCACAAGTTTTCTTTTAGGTCATATATCAATACCTGGTTTAAAAATTGATAGAAAATCTGTATGTTTTAAGAGAATTTCTCAGACGTGTATTTTCGCCAATCTGATTATTAATAAGATAATATTTATGCATATAGCAATGGATTATTTACACAATAAACTAGTGTGGCCTTTATTTTGATTTAATAAAAAAATCATACAAATTGTGTCGCCACCTATTTTTTATATCGCCACCAGCAATATAACTTCACAGAAAATATTCTGTTCGGTAACGATAACATACGGTTACGATACTAATATACAGGATCGTCTGGCAGCACGGTTTCCTCGTCCAGCAGCACATCCAATCCGGTAACCTGCGTCTACTTGATGTCCCGAACTGCTATCATGGTTGAGATGAGTTCGGAGGAGGTACCCTCATGTGTGACAGCAGCAAGATTCCTAAATGCAGTGTTGAACACAGAGGAGTTGGGACTGAGTACTCCGAGTGCCAGAAGTTTGGCTACAAACGTTTTTGCCTTGTGGATGTCCAGTCCACTACTTGGTAAGTATTTTTTTGCAGGAATTGAGCACTTGTGTATAATAGATAACGATAGACCAGAAGCCAATCTAGAACACTACAATTTTTATTGATTTTAATCGCTACCACGTCTATGCCCTGTCCTATACCCAAAGGTTGTCTGGAAGAAATTGCTCTTTTAGCGATAAGACCGTCTTTGTACATCTTCCTCTAATTGTACTTCTTTTAATTATTAATATTATTATTATTATTATTATTACCAAATTTAGTTTATCTTTGCGTAATTTAACATGTCAGAAAGACAAAGGGACCAGAGAAAGAATAGTTGTGTATTATATATTATACATTATTATTATTACATAGTATAAAACAAAGTCCCTTCCCACTGTCTGTATGCTTAGATCTTTAAAACTACACTACGGAAATCTAGGGGAAGGTTTATATGCATAAACCATGCATAATATAGTAGAGGAACACTGATAGTTTTAGAGGTTTCTAATATGATGTTGTAAAGAAACATTTTTTGCGCTTACATTGCAAATATTTATTTCGTGCGAAGCCGGAGCGGGTCGCTAGTATGGTTCAATTTAATGCCTTTCGCTATACAGAATTACAGATGATTAAAACGATGACTCTCTTATAAAAAAATACCCAGAAATAATTTTCTGATATAAATTTTTAGTACTGTTTTCAAGAAACCTGAATCTTTTTATTAGGTAACTTTAAATTATTTGATAACTTTTTGTCATTGTTAAACATTCTATCTTCAAATTTTTCTTAGAAATTCAATTAAAACCACACCACTGCCCGTGGCGTATCTGGTCCAGCTGGCAGAAGTTACTACAACGATATGGACATGGATCGGAATCTCGTCGATCGAAGGACCAACCAGTTTTACGACTTCAGAGAAATGTTTTCTTTCCTAGACACTTGGAAGAGGGAATCAAGTAAGTTGCGTAGAATAGCTTAATACTCTACTAGTAATGACTAAATTTAATTATTTATACTGTGTAACTCATAAATTTCTCATATGCGTGATATCAATTTTTTTTATTTATTTTTTTAAACCTTTTATTTTCCGTGCTTGAAATTTCAATGAATGAAAGGGTTCATATCTTTATAAATATTTTGATGTAAAAGTAACTCATCTTTGACCATTTTTAGTGAGTTTTTTTTTAAATAGCTTGGTTGGCAAACAAACGTACGGTTCACCTGATGATAAGCGATTACCGTACCTTATGACAGACGTCTGCAACACCAGAAACATCGTAAGCGCGTTGCCAACCCTATTCCCATTTCCCCCCAGGAGCTCTGGTTACTTTACTCACTAACAAGAACACAACACTGCTTGAAAACAGTATTTTTAGCTGTGGTGTTCTGTAACGTCGAGATCCTCAGTCGGGCTGCTCCTTATTTTGAGCGGGAAATTTCTTGCCTACTTTAGTTATGTTCTTAACTTCTTAAGAAACTTAAATTATTAAGTTTATATTCTTAAACTTAATTCAAATTTAACAAGATTTTTAACCGACTTCAAAAAAAGAGGAGGCTACTCAATTCGACCGTATATATCTTTTTTTTATGTATGTTCGGGGATAACTCCTTCGTTTATGAACCGATTTTGATAATTCTTTTTTGTCGGAAAGGAGATATCCCTAGTTTGGTACCATGATAAGGAAACCAGGATCTGACGATGGGCTCCCAGATAAATCGAGCATAACTTTTTACTGGGTGCACCGATTTTGATTATTTTTAATTTAATCGAAAGCCGATGTTTATCATGTGGTCACATTTAAATTTTATCGAGATCTGATTACAACTTTTGGAGTAATCTTGATAATGCGTATTTACTTGACAATATTTTTATCTACCTACCTTGTATTACTTGTCGATATAATTGAACTCGGTTTTTCTTCATTTGCCTGCAAACACAATTATCTCATAAAAAATAAACCTATTGCAGAGATTCCCGAATACAGGAGTTATTATACGAGGAGGCTCGTCATAACGTGGTGACTGGGAGGTATCCCCTGGAAAGTTCACAGGCAGTTATGTTGGGTGGACTGCAGGCTAGGATACAGTTGGGACCTTACGATCCTCATCGACACACTGCTAAGTACTTTAGGTAGGCTTGGTAAACGTTTTTGTCTTAAATTCGTAACTCCTGATCATAAGATGAACGCTCTATCCGATTTGAGTGAACTATTTTGGAGTTTTGTAGTTTCTAATTAGTGTCTGGAATAATTTAGAATGAAAGATGACCTCAGATGTACATTAGTATATCATCTCATTTAAAAGACTCAATATTCGATCAGATGTACGTATATTCGAACATTTTTTTTTTTTTATTACGCTTGTTAGCATTTTTCATGCTAGCTAAAAAAATACAATGGCCCATAAAAAACAGCTGTTTGCCTTTGATCAGATCCATCTAGCGTTTTATATTTCGATGTGCTATATCCGAATTTTTGGTCCGTTTGTACCCTACATCCACTAATTTTGAGTAAATTAAAAAAAAAAACCGCAAAAAATGGCTATCTGCACAAAAAAGCATTTATGCAGATTTTTTTTTAACCTAGCACAAGTATGTTTCTTCTGTATTTCAATGCGCTGAAGTCAAATCCGTAGTTTAAGAAAAAAAAACCGTTAGCATAATTTATTACAATAGCGATTAAAACAGGTTTTTTGCAATTTACTCCGGAGTTGGAGGGTGTAAATGCAATTTTTTACCATTTTTGGCGGTTTACTGGCTATTTAAAACTTCTCGATGTCAATTTGTTCATAATTTTTTATAAAATGTTTCACATCAATAATTTCATTCGACCCTCATTATACTATATACGACCGGATCGGAGGGCATCCGTAGATAGAAAAACGAGTATGCTTTAGGCCACACGACTGAAGTAAAACTTCTTTAGTTATATCTAATTTATATCTCCTTCACATCTACCGTTCGCCTCGCTCGATCACACTTTTTTTTTAACACTAGGTCGGCAAACAAGCGTACGGCTCACCTGATGGTAAGAGATTACCGTAGCTTATAGACGCCTGCAACACCAGAAGCATCGCAAGCGCGTTGCCGACCCAATCCCCAATCCCCCAGGAGCTCTGGTCACCTTACTCACCAACAGAAACACAATACTGCTTGAAAACAGTATTATTTAGCTGTGGTCTTCTGTAAGGTCGAGGTACTACCCTAGTCGGGCTGCTTCATATTTTGAGCAGGAAATTCCTGCTGTGCCCTACCTCAGTTAATAACACTTTTCGTAACGCTTCGTCCCGCACTCACCAGCTTACTCCCCAATTCAAGCGCGCGTAAAGACGTTTTACTTCAAAAAAAAAAAACGATGTCTATAACGTCGGTCACCAACCCTGCCCAGCGTGGTGACTATGGGCAACACACATGAGTTCACGCATTTTAGGCGAGAACTTGTGGAGGTTGGTCCAGCAGTGGACTGCAATAGGCTGAACTGATGATGTCTATAACGTCCCCCAGGGAGCACCAGCAGCTGTACCTGCCGCGGCACGCGCGCTCGGGGCGCTGGGCGCGCGCGCTGGCGGCGGGCCGCAAGGGCAGCGCGGAGGCGCGCCTGCTGGAGCACGCGCAGCGCCCGCCCGCCGCGCCGCCGCGCAAGCTGCGCCACAAGTACCTGGCGCACGTGCGCGCGCTGCCCACCTACGGGTAGCTGCTAGCTCCTGCACTACCCCCTTTTTTTTTTTACGTGGGGAAAATCCATCATGGATACCCTCCAGCGCGGGGGCGCCAGAGGGTTATGTCAGACTCCTACTGACTAAAAACCACCACGTGTTAGCAGTCATCCGCCTGGGTGGGGCGAGAGGGGTCGCGCTAGCATTCGCCACCTTCCTGCACTACCCCTGCACTATATATATTGGCCACAGCGTCTGTTGCAGATGATTGTTGCAGCGTTAGTGTGTTGGTAGGATCCCACATCGTCGTTGATGGCTATAGAGCCCTATTGCCGCCCGGCATTTCTTGCCACATCGATTGCACTCAAATCGCGAATCCGTTGGAGGAGATGAGACATAGCGCAGTTTTTTCTGCTTCGAACAAACGAACGATTCTTGGATTTTGTTCTTTATAAACTTTAAAAGTAATCTAACTAATACGATAGAAAATGTTAAAAATTAAGTAAACCCAAAATGATTTCTTACTCATCAGATATACTTATTTTTTGCCAAAATTATGACAGTGATCATTTTATATCAGACTAGCGACCCGCCCCAGCTTTGCAAAAGGTTGCAAAAACTATCAGTGTTCCTCTACTATATTATACATATATACCTTCCTCTGCAATCACTCTATTTACTAGAGAAAACCACATCAAAATCCGTTGCGTAGTTTTAAGTATAGCATACAGACAGCGGGAAGCGACTTTGTTTTTAACCGACTTCCAAAAAAGGAGGAGGTTCTCAATTCGACTGTATTTTTTTTTATGTATGTTACATCAGACCTTTTGACTGGGTGGAGCGATTTCGACAAATTTTCTTTTAATCGAAAGGTGGTATGTGCCAATTGGTCCCATTTAAATTTATTTGAGATCTAACAACTACTTTTCGAGCTATATCTAATAATGCGTTTTTACTTGACGCTCTTTTCGTCGACCTACGTTGTATACTTTCTACTGGATGTACCGATTTTAATAATTCTTTATTTTGTTGGAAAGGAGATATCCGTAGTTTAGTATCATGATAAGGAAACCAGGATCTGATGATGGGATCCCAGAGAAATCGAGGGAACTTCTTGAAAATCCGCAATAACTTTTTACTGGGTGTACCGATTTTAATAATTTTTAATTTAATCGAAAGCTGATGTTTGTCATGTGGTCACATATAAATTTCATTGAGATCTGATAACTACTTTTTGAGTAATCTTTCATAACGCGTAGTTACTTGAGTATTTTTTCGTCGATCTACGTTGTATTACTCGTCGATGTAATTGAAGTCGGTTTTTTTTCGTTTGCGAGCAAACACAATTATATACTATGTAATGATAAGTCACCTGCCTTTGCAATAACTATAATATATTTGGTTACAGTGCGGCATTCTTCCAAGGTCAGATCGAGCAACCAGTCAGAAGTCTCACAAGTTTACTGACACACGAAGACATTCCAGTACTGGTCGCTGTAAACTCTAATGGAATTTACGTTATCGATGATACAGAGAGTGTAAGTGTGATTGATCGTTTAATAATATTAATATGGGATTAATTAATATTAGTTAGTCTGATCCTTCAATTCTCTTATTTGAATGAGAAAATCAGCAACCGGTAACTCTATTGCGGTGAACTAAATTCAGTATTGGAACTCCTAATATATCAAAGATATATTTAAAAAACATATATCTGGGGATGAAAACGTACATTTCTGTTTGTAAAAACGGTTACGTCATTAATTAACTATACGCATTCAACCTGTAATAGCCCATTGTTGGGCATAGGCCTCCTTCTCCATGTAGGAAAAGGAGGCCCATGTCCAGCGGCTTCATATATTGTAACGTTATACCAAAGATATAATTATATTTTTCAAATAAAGTAAACATTTTCCAAATGTTTTTCTAATTAAGTATGCTTACACTTTAATGAAATACGTTGTTGATCTTCAGACGGTGCTCCTAGGATTGTTGTACGAAGAATTGTCTTGGGACATTGGACTCCCATCCGACGACAATGAGGATTGCTTGCCGTGTCTCTTCTTGCAGTTTATGGTGGTCGAGAATGGGTTACGTGTATCTAAAATATTACAGGTGTGTATGTGGCAATAAATGACTTATTAGTAACAGTTTTTATTTTGAAGGGCATTGATTTATATGTCTGAAATTAGATTGCCTCATTTCTTTATGTTTTTATAAAAACTATTATAAAATATAAGAAAAATTCTAATATAATTCCAGGTTTTCTCTAAGCAAGCAATAATGATGGATACGCTGATCGAACATTTTGCTGGTGAATACAGGAAGAGACTTGGACAAGAGACACCGAGTGATCACGCGAACTACGATTACCATTCCGGTAAAGATTTTTTTTAAAGTCCTAGATACTAAAAAAATACTGTTGGTTGTATTTATTACGTATTGCGGTATTTTTGTAAATCATAATGGGGCATCTCGTACCGATTTCGTCGTAATACTTTGATTCGTCATCGGGCAGGTATCAGTTGCTTAAACTTATAGTTATTACGTATTGCAGTATTTTTTGAATCACAATGTCTCATACCGATTTTGTCGTAAATACTTTGATTGATCGGGCAGGAGTCAATTGTTCAAACCATAGACTTTAATTTTTCTACCCTGACATACCAACTTAAAGTTTGGTCCCCAGATTCGGGCAGTATCTCCCTGCCGCCGCTGTCCCGGCCGGACTCCCCGCAGCGCCGCCTGGCCAACAAGCTGTCGCGGCTGGCGCTGGCCACGCACGACGGGCGCGGCCACCTGCTGGGCGGCGCGGGCGACTGGCACGGCGCGCTGCACCACCGCCAGCCCGCCTGGATCCTGCCCAAGCACTAGCTGGCCCACCACACTCGCGGTCCAGCCTTAGACTACCAGACAATGAACCTGCCCAAGCACTAGCTGGCCCACCACGGGCGCGGTCCAGCCTTGATACACACTACCGGACAATGAAATTTCTACAGCAAAGAATTATCGATAATTGTCAACTGCAAAAATAGCGTATTAGTCCGTTAGATCTCCAGGATTTCTTTCGTTCGTATGATGGTGTGTTCCCAGCTGCGTTTTTTTTCAACGCACGACGGGCGCGGCCACCTGCTGGGCGGCGCGGGCGACTGGCACGGCGCGCTGCACCACCGCCAGCCCGCCTGGATCCTGCCCAAGCACTAGCTGGCCCACCACACTCGCGGTCCAGCCTTAGACTACCGGACAATGAACCTGCCCAAGCACTAGCTGGCCCACCACGGGCGCGGTCCAGCCTTGATACACACTACCGGACAATGAAATTTCTACAGCAAAGAATTATCGATAATTGTCAACTGCAAAAATAGCGTATTAGTCCGTTAGATCTCCAGGATTTCTCTTCGTATGATGGTGTGTTCCCCAGCTGCCTTTTTTTTTCAACGTGGGGAAAATGTTATGTCAGACTTTTACTGACCAAAAAGCACCACGTGTCCGCAGTTGTCCGCCTAGGTGGGGCGAGATGGGGTCGCGCTAGCATTCGCGACATGTCTCTTAGCTACCCTTTTTAAATCCATCATGGATACCCTCCAGCGCGGGGGCGCCAGAGGGTTGTGTGAGACTTTTACTGACCAAAAAGCACCACGTGTGCTCAGTCATCCGTCTGGATGGGGCGAGATGGGGTCATGCTAGCATTCGCCACCAGTCCCCCAGCTACCCTATCTCAGCTGTTAACTAATTGAGATTCAGTAGTCTGCATTCACAACATATGCAATTTTATTTCAATAACTTAAGAATAACAAACATGTGGAAGAAGATGACAAAATAAACATACTGAACGAAACTTTCTAATTTCTTGTTATGAAAGAGTCGCTTTTAAAAATTAACTTAACCAAGCTTTTAATTGTGATATTATGAAACATTAAAAAAGATCTCTTTACATTTACTTCACCGATTTACTTCTATTTTTAAGTAATGTGAGCATGTGATTTTTAAAATAAATTAATGTTCTTTAAAAAAAGTTATGAAATATTTCTTCTATTGTATTCACTTCCTCTACTATTACCTAATTACTGTCGAAAGGGCAGTAAATTTTAAATGTCATTATCTGTCTGTATCTGTTTCGTCTCAACTAATAAACTGAATTTTTGGTACACAGGCTGTGAATAGAAATATCTGGATTAAGCTGAGTTTGAAGATAAAAATTAAAATTATGTGTATACTTAGAGACGGATTTACCCGTATGCTAGATTATATAGATTCAGATATTGAATGGGCATGTCCACAACCTTTGTATTGCAATGGGAAATTAAGAAAAAGATGATATGGAATGGTCGGCCTAAAAAAGGTCAGTCGACTAGCTTGATCCGCGCCTGACTGTACTAGTAGGAACTAGTGTCAATATTATTTTTTCAAGTAAAAGGCTTCAAGCGAGTGACTGTCCAGATGTACAATATCACTTCCTGGAAGCTTTAATTCCCGATATATCAGCACTTTAATAAAACGAAGCAACGTAAAAGCTTAATTTTCAAATGGATTTTGGAAATGCTTTTACAATTAATCCAGTTAACTCGAATATTATTAATAATTTTAAGAATATTAATATTAGCTTATAAAAGATCAATAAATGGGCAGTCGACATTAAAAAGATACACAAAATTGTAGACATACCTACTATATACAAAATCTAAAACAGCACGACAACATCCAATAAATTTATTTCTGAAATATACAAAATCAAAAGCAAATTCCAAACACAAAAATAATTAAAGGTTATTATTTCATGCGATAGTAATGTCTCATACGGTTATATTCCTTGAGTAAGGGATGTTTGCCCAAATAATCTTCCAATGCCTTCAATCTCGGACCTGACAAGTCTTTATGCCTTGTTAGACGAACTTCTAGGGTATGCACTTGGAACGCCAGTTCAGCACTGAAAACAAAAACAAATACGTATAAAATGGAATGTTTAAGAGTGATTTTTTTTCATGAAAGAAAAGAAAATTCATCAATGTATGTATGTCTGGTCGAATAAGTACAAAGTAATTTATACCTCATGAAAAAAGCAAAGATAGAATATATATATATTATAATAGTTTATTAAACATTATATATAGTTACTATTCACAACTTAAGAACTAAATATTCACAGATAGTTTTGGTACAAATCATGTCCGCGTGGAATTGTGCCAACTACTAATTGTAAAATAAATGTGGCTTATTATCGATATTAAATAATAGTTCATTTTATAATAATAAACAGTAGAATTATCATAATAAGTAATTAAATAAGCTAAGCAAGCATATAAGAAGTTATTGTATATTTATCTCAAAGTGTTGACTTACCTCATAGCAAAGTATGCGCTTTCCTTTTCAGGAGTAAGAATAAATTGGTTCGCCAAATACCACAATCTTTTGTTTTTGTATTCAGCGTTAAGCTGAAAATAATTTTAATAATTTTATATTAAAATTATTAAGTTAGTTTTATTATTCTATAGGTTTTACAAATTTCAAAGTATTTAAGTAAATATTAATAAGAATTTCAAGCAACACCACCTCAACATTATTACTTAAATAGATAGACACGATAAATCCAAATCAGCATCAGCCTCAGTAGTATCAGAATCCTGCGTCGGGAATCCGAAAGGACATGGTCACCCAAATACAAATTCACAATTAAACCAGAATGATATGAATGGGCTAAAAACTTAAGTTTACCTTATCAAATCTTTCCTGGACAAGATTTTGTCTAGCCAGCTGTTTGGCTTTGAAGTCGTTGATACACTGCTCCCTCACAATAGTCGCTTCCTTAACGGTGAGTGCGCCTGCACCGTGTCCCGACCCAAACATACGCGCGAGGTACGGAGCGAGAGGATCTATTTCAGCTTCCTTTTCCCGTTCAGTTATTTCAGCCTTTTGGGCTTCCTTGATTATGATTGAAATTATTAATTTTAGTCAGGTGAGGTTGACAACACGCTTGTGATTTCCTGGTGTGGCAGGTGTCCACAAGCTACGGTAACATCTTATTTACCATCAGGAAGACCTTACGCTTGTTTTATACCTACATACATATGGTATATAATAAAAATATAATCAATGTTTTTATTTAACACAATACACTGGACTTAGGCTTAAATGACTTCAAATAACACCGAATGACAGATCATGCTTAAATATTCAATAAGACGTTCTATCTTTAACAACCATTTCTGAAACAACTACACATCAGCCTATCGCAGTGCATTGCTGGACATATATAAAATGCCGTGAACTCGTGTGCATTGTCACCACGCTGGGCAGGTAGGTTGGTGACCGCAGGGCTGGCTTTGTCGCACCAAAGACGCTGCTGCTCCTCTTCGGTCTGTATATTTCAAAGCCAGCAGTTGGATGGTTATCCCGCCATCCGCCGGCTTTTTAAGTTCCAAGGTGGTAGTGGAACTGTGTTATCCCTTAGTCGCCTCTTACGACCCCCGCGGGAAGAGGGGGTGGCTATATTCTTTGCTGCCGTAACCACACAGTCATTGAAACAACTATGATAACTGTTTTGATCACTTTCAATCATCAGTAAATGAATTTGGTCAAAACATTTTTCTTAGAGTTCTGTTAACTTACTTGCTCTTGCCAACCTTTCTTAGCCGCTTCATTCCTCTCGGTATCAAATAGTGCAACGAAGAGAACTGGTTCAATGAGTTCGTGCTGACGTTGTTTCAGATAACCATTGATATCAGTCTCACGATCACGTATATGTTTACGAGACTGGTATTCGCTGTCCATGTTGTCGCAGAGAGCGTAGTATACGTCCAGTGGGCGAGGTGGTTTTGCACAAGGATCGGCCTATTGATATATTGGTTAACTTAATTTGGTAGAAAGAGTTATCTCTTTAAGAGAATAGTATAAAACTTTTATATTTAGTACTATACTCCCAGCAATATATATGTGATATCATAATGTATTATTTTTCTGTATGTTATTGAACGGAACGACAGAAGGCAACATCAGTTAAAAATTTTACTATGATATGAAACACATAAGCAAAACCTGAGTTGATTACAAAACAAATCTGTGCCTTCTGTGATGAGTGATGGAAGTCGAGTTATACCCTTTTTGCGATTCTAACGTGGGTATTATCAGAACAAAATAACGATTTTTTTTTTTTGTCAAATTCAGATTCTTCTATCTGCTATAGTTACGGAAATAATTTTTTTGCAAAGTGATATAGCTCTGATAAAAAATTCGTGAAAGATATTTGTCAAATTATACATCTTTGTTAGTAATGAATCACTAGCAAGTATTTAACAGTATTTTTCATGCTTTTTGATTTAAGTGTGTGTGTTACATTGCAATTAATTTTCAACAACAACTTTTGGAGTAATCTTTGATAATGCGTATTTACTTGATTATTTTTTCGTCTACCTACGTTGTATTACTTGTCGATGTAATTGAAGTCGGTCTGTTTTCGTTTGCCAGCAAACACAATTATTGCTTTAATAATTAGTAAAATAGGTAATATTTATAGTTCGGATATGGTTAATTAATAAGCTTACTATGTATCCATTCGTTTTGTCCGGGTAGAACAGAATCTTTCCACCCGTTTCCGCCAAATTCGGTTTGATAAAAGAACGAGTATTATTTGTGACGAAATTGTAATCATAATGGTATAATAGTTCTATTGTGTTCTCCTGGATGTGGAATATTTTCTTCCAAATGTCGTCCTTTGAAGGGATGTCAGTGTTTCGACTGTATGTCTCGACTATATCTTTGACTTGTCTCTTTGGATCAGATTTACTTCCTTCCGTATATGTTATGAAACGGGTTTCGAGCCTTGAATCAATAAAGTTCATTGACTGAATGTAACAAGTTAATTTTTTTCTAAAGATTTAACTTAAGATAATTTTCAATTTTGTAGGAATTAAATATAAGTAGTCATTTTTTTTAATGTGGGCATCAGCTTATTTTAATTGTATAAGTTAAATTTTCTAAATTCTTCTATGGAAGATTGTAACAAAAAAAAAAAAAATAAAGAAGAAAATAACCTATCGCAAAAAAACATCTTCGAGACATTATCGTAGCCACTTGACAAATGGAGATGACTGACTATACATATATGAAAATTATCTCATAATGAATTTTTAAAATATTCCTTATGACGATTTTCTGCAAGAGTTTATTACTACTACGAACTAGCGGTATAATTGTAGTGATATATTAGTAAACTCTACGATTTTGATAGGGTGATGAATTTATAATTTTTAGCACATCTGTTTGCCCACCTGTCCGCTCTGTCCGTGTAGTATTCGTCGAAGGTAAGAGGCGTGCAGACGAGCTTAGTGAGGTGATCAAGACGTGCATAGTAGTTGAACTCCAGAGTACGTTCCCCTTCCACTGATGCTGGTGGAGCGTCCAGAGAATATACGTGTTCTAGGTGGAAAACATATATTTAAGGTTAGGTTAAATCTTATAGGTATACAAGCTGAAAAGCTCTGCTCATGACAAACATTTGTATAGATATATTGTTTTAACTGAGGTAGTGCACAGCAGGAATTTCCTGCTCAAAATATGGAGCAGCCCGACTGGGGTAGTACCTCGACCTTACAGAAGATCACAGCAAAATAATACTGTTTTCAAGCAGTATTGTGTTCCTGTTGGTGAGTAAGGTGACCAGAGCTCCTGGGGGGGATTGGGTATTGGGTCGGCAACGCGCTTGTGATGCTTCTGGTGTTGCAAGCGTATATAAGCTACGGTAATCGCTTACCATCAGGTGAGCCGTACGCTTGTTTGCCGACCTAGTGACTTAAAAAAAAAAATAGACCATAGAGTTATTCGTCGTGGTCGGGGCGTTTGTTTCTATGGCGTGTTTTCCGGACTCTGAGTCTTGAGTGTGAGGATGGATGGATCTTTCATGCAATAAATGGTTGGAAAATCCGAATTGTCACATTAGTTGTGTACAACCAAGTTTCTTTACCCAAAGTGAGTAAAAAATGCGTAAATGGTTCAATAAAACAAGATTCATTAAAACGCAAAATCAACCTAAATCTTATTAAAACTATTGATATTTACTCAAAAGATGATCCTTTCGACCGACACCAAATGTTTCTCTCACTTCTCGCTTTGTGTGGTCAATTTTTGCCGTTAACATTTTATCCACCCTGTTCTTGTACCATTCATATCTGTAAATATAATTAAATATATTAATTCTACATTTAATATTACTATTATTCGATCGATTGATAATTGATAATGAATTCAGCCTGTAACATCTCAATGCTGAGCAAAGCCTCGTTCTCCATGCAGAAGAAGAAACGGAGCTTAATCTCGAATTTGTTAATCTCGACTAGAATCAGTTTGAATTCTTGTTGCAAAAAAGCTAAATAACAGCAAACGATTCAATAGTCAGAGAACAGTAATACAATTCAATCGATAGTCAGAAACTTTATATACAAAGTCATCTAGGCCTTTGTGTTAATTCATTTTCTTAATTTGTATTTATTTTGTAATTCAAATTGAATATTATGTAACCCTTCTTAAATAGTGCACAGAGCACACTCCTACGTGAAGGTACTGAGGTATGCCACTGAATTCAAAAACATACGTAAGTAAGTTTGATTAAAAAAAAATGTCTCACGTAAGAAGTGGAATAGTTAAAGCATAGTCATCGAATATTTTCACTCGTTTGATAATGCCATCCCTTTCCGAGTAGGGTGCGAATTTTTCCAACACGACTTTTTTATAACGTATAACCTTGTGGCTGCCCGGATATCTTTGCTCGTACTCTGCAATACAAAAATACTTAAATGGTTTTATTCTTACTATTAAAAATTAATTATTGAGATTTGTTATTCATGTACATACATTACTCCCTCGATATTAATTAGCTAAAACACAGGTATTAAGTGGAACAGATGAATGGTACCTACATATATACAAATAATTATCATATCATACAAATAATTTTGAACAGCACAATTCATAAGATCATCATGATTTAACTGGGGTAGGGCGCAGCAGGAATTTTCTGCTCAAAATATGGAGCAGCTCGACTGGGGTAGTAAGTACCTCGACCTTACAGAAGATCACAGCAAAATAATACTGTTTTCAAGCAGTATTGTGTTCCTGTTGGTGAGTAAGGTGACCAGAGCTCGTGGGGGGGATTGGGGATTGGGTCGGCAACGCGCTTGTGATGCTTCTGGTGTTGCAGGCATCTATAAGCTACGGTAATCGCTTACCATCAGGTGAGCCGTACGCTTGTTTGCCGACCTAGTGACATAAAAAAAGAACTCATCACTAACTACTACAACTACTATATATACCTAATTGCAATTTTTTTTAAATATATAATTGCAATATAATTACAACCCATATAATAATAAAATATTTCATACCATCAGCGGTTATATCGAGCTTTTCTACCCAACTCGTAGGCACGTCAAGATGTTTTTCAGTATCGAAGGCAGTCTTTTTATCAGCGTAGTCGACGCCAACCAACTGGCGCCGGTGGAAGGGCTCGCCGGCAAGCAAGTGCTCCCAGCACGTGAGGTCACTGAGGTCGTAGCTGATGGTTCCCAGGCCTTCTGCGCAGCTTTGGAGATTTACCTGAAAAACATAACGTTTTTAAATTATCAAGAATTTAACCTTTATGCACATTAAAACACACTTAATTCACATAAACCTTAACAGTTGGTATAGCTACTTATCGATACTATGAATCATAATGTTATGTTTTACAGCCTATATAGTCTTTTTCGATAATCTATACATATAATAAAATGGTAGAAAAGTCAAAACTGTACATTGAATATTTTTTTTAAAGAATACTTGGGGTGTGATCTGCAATCGATACTGAAGCCAAAAATATAGTTTTTAGAATTTTTGTCTGTTTGTCTGTTTGTCTGTATGTATGTCCGGGATAAACTCAAAAAGTACTGCATGGATTTACTTCAAATTTGGCACGAATATTATTAAGAATTCGGGTCAACATATAAGCTACAAATTATCACGCTATCACCTACGGGGAACGGAGCTGTGAACCTATATTTCTTCAAAGCATTCTGTAACAACGTGTAATCTAACGACGCATATATATGAATGTTGTTGTTATTGTGTTAATAACCATGCTATATAAGCTAGCTTCACACTATAAAAATCACGCAATATAAGTAACTAAGTCGATAAACATAATTAAATGAATATAAGTAGACTAGACAATTTTAAAGCAGCGCCATCTATAAGATTTTTCTGTAGATATGAAATGCAAAGAAGAAACGGGTAAATGAATGTTATTTTAAAAGGTATAGTCGTAGGTATTTTTGGTTCTGTATAGCGTTCACGCAGACGAAGTCGCGGGCAGCAGCTAGTGTAGCAATATAATTATAAATTATTACGAAAAAATCTTTATACTTATTTTATTAATGATCCTCAAAAATCAGGGACTCTTAAACAAATTTTTAAAAATCTCGACTCTCGATATCAATGGAAACTGCTTAGTAGCACAACAGGTCGAGATTTTGCAAATTTGTATGAGAGCCCCTCATTATTGAATTATTCAATAAGAAAACAGTGATTAAAATCGGCTTACACATTGCGAATATACCTTTTGTTTATACAACTAGGTCGACAAACAAGCGTACGGCCCACTTGATGGTAAGCGGTTACCGTAGCAAGAAGCATCGCAAGCGCATTGCCGATCTCCCCCCCCCCCCCCCCAGGTCTGGACATCTTACCCGACACAGGAACACAACACTACTTGAGAACGGTAATATTTAGCTGTGATCTTCTGTAAGGTTAAGGTAATAATAATAATAATACTTTTTTTATTTGCAACATCCAAACAAATCAATATTACATATCCAGTAAACTAAACAATTAAATTATACAATAAGGATATCGCAAACCCGGTCTCAAGCTCGGCATATGCTGGCAGAGCTGTCAGCGCCGATCTTCCGCTTGAGCCGTCGGGTGACAACACGGTCGCACCAACACCAAATACCATACAGAATTGGAATACAGAAAAAGAAACATGAAAATTAAATAGATATAATCATTCAAAAGTACTGCTCCAGTCGGGTTGCTTTAGATTTTGAGTGAGATATCCTGCTGTGTTCTACCGCAATAAACTAATATTTGAAAATAGGACCACAAAAAATATATATTTACTAAATAACGTACGAAATATAAAATATAAGAGCTTACGTAATAATTTTCATTATTGTATACACTGTCCAGTTGTTGGTACTGAGGTGTGTTCAAGGGATACGCGTTCCCTTCACTGGGCTCGATAAAGAAGGGCTCCTGAATTCCCTTGAATCCTGGTAGTACCATAACCCATGCGTGAGTACGCCAACCGTCTATATCATCTGGAGGTGGCTTCTCAAGCTCCTATTTTTTTTTAATAAATGTAAATAGTAAATATACAAGTGATACCATAAAATTAAAGCTTGTAAAATTCTACATTTTTTTTAATTTTGTTTATTTTAGCGTGTACAATATTTTTTTGCAATTAAAAAAATACACTGAAGCTCTATTGCTTTGACTTCAAAACTTAATCTTGACATTTAGAAGTAAAACTTCTTTATAATAAGCTTGACTTGGGGAGTAAACTGGGGAATGCATGACGAGAGCGTTACGAAAAGTGATCGGGCGAGGCGAACGGAGCAAGAGAGAGAGAGGTGCGAGCACAGATTTTCTTTTTGTTTTCCACTCATATCTAGTGCGTTTCGTATATCTAAGACACAGTGCAGGCCTATTGCTAAAGAATTTTTACTTCAGTCGTGTGGTCTCAAGCACACTTTTTTTTAACTGTACTTAAACTAAACATTTTTGAATATCATATTAAAAATTGACCGCTCCAGCGGGGATCGAACCCGCGTCTCCGACTGACCGTGTCGGCGCTCTAGCCAATTAAGCTATGGAACGATATACCCGCTAGATCGAAATTTTTAATATGATGATTTTTATATTCGGTTTAAGCGAACCGTGGCGCCGTCTATAGTAAGTTCGTTACAGAAACCCGTAACTATTCAAAGTTTGTATTCAAGTATTCAAGTTGTACTTAAACTAATTTCCTTCTACTCAGAATTAATCACAGTTACACATTATAATTATCAACATTATAATTATCAACATTATAATTATCAACATTATAATTATCAACATTATAATTATATATTATATTACCGCAATTTTCTTCAATCTTTCATTTTCCTTTTTGTCCAATTCCGCTTGTTTCTTCTCTGCTTCTTTACGGTCCATCTCTTTGCAGTACTTTGAGGTGAGATCCGGTAAGGGTACGAGACGGTAGCGAGGTTCCTCTTCTGGAGGTACTGATTCTTCGGTGACCTTATATCCAAAAACATTAACATTTTTTTTAATTACTATTAAACTCTTAATAGTCGAAAAACCTTAGAAATAAAACACTAAAATCGATGTTAGACATTAGTATATATTAGAATAGTAATTTAATTCACCGCACATAACCCTTAGCACCACTTAGTTTTTTAGTGCTTAAATTTATTTTTTTATTTCATCTCTTGTAGATAGACATTGACCTTTTAGTAAAAGACCCGCAAAATTTCTGCCGAAATGACTATAGCATTTTCTGAAAACATTTACCATAGTAATGTATATTTTTTTACACCATCAGAAAGTAGAGATTTTAACGAACAAAAAGTCAACCGACTTTTTAAAAAAAAAACTGATACTTTGACGTGAGAATTTTCGATTGAAAATGAGGGTGCTTTTTCGATAATGAGGGGAAAAAATATTTTGAATCAAAAATTACAGTGTGTTTGGAACATAAAAAGGTAAGTTTTCACCAAATTATGTAAAAATAAATAAATTGTAAAACAAAAATAAAAAACCAAAAACTTGGTTTTTTGAATTTTTCACATAAATTTTAAGGTGTAAATACAAAAGTTGTAGATCTTTTTACTACCTGCAACTTTGCCATTGTGCTTTTTTCCATAGAACTTGTTTAGCCGGAAATCGAGATAAACCGTTTTTTACCCTTAAACCCCTACCTCTTCCCGACCTCAGATCGCCCGTAATTTATTTTTCCTTTCATTTTCGTTGTATTCTCTTTCTTTTACAATGAGTGTCATCCTACTATAATTTTTTGGTTTCAAAAGCTATCTGCACTGGTCTAATAAGGTAAGGAAATAATTTGACTAGATTTTATTTTACGTAATCTATGTAATATTACCTCAGTTTCATCGGGTATTTCTGGACAGACAGTCCTGTATCGTATGGCCATGCAGACGTCCCGCTTAGCGCAGCCGACCACGACGTATGCATCATAACCGGCTCCGATCAACCAGGAGACCAGGACATGGGCTAACTCGAACGGGTTACTACTGCGTCTTACTATCGCAGTGTATGGTGATATTATGCGTTCCGGCTGGTAATAACAAAATAAAGAAACCCGATAAATAAAATAAAGAAGGAAGTAACAGAAATATAACTTGATTTTATTCAACTCCCTATGCAGTCATTTGCTCAACGGTTCCGTAAGAACAAGGGTTGCAAGCAAATGAAATTTATAAAACGCCCTAGTAGGCGTATTATGATTCACAACTGCAAACATTTTTTTCGTCGTCTTATATTTTTAATATATTTAAAAAAGAAAACTATTCCAATACCTACATATCATTTATTTATAATTTTCCGGACAATAAAAACGAAACACTAAATAATAATATAGGTATGTAAAATAATAATGTTCACTTATTTAATGTATAATAATAGTAATTGATATAAAAATATGTAATCTTATTATTTGTTTATATGACTCAAATTTGATGCTAAAATTAAATTTTAACTGAATATATTAATTATTTATCATCATCATCATCATTACAGCCTATCACAATCCACTGCTGGACATAATTAGGCCTCCACAAGTTCGTGCCAAAAATAGTGTGAACTCATGTATTTTGCTCATAGTCACCACGCTGGGCACGCGGGTTGGTGACCGCAGGGCTAGCTTTGTCGCACCGAAGACGCTGCTGTTCGTCTTCGGCTTGTGTATTTCAAACTTAGCAGTTAGATGGTTATCCCGCCATCGGTCGGCTTTTTAAGTTCCAAGGTGGTAGTGGAACTGTGTTATCCCTTACTCACCTCATACGACACCCACGGTAAGAGAGGGGGTGGCTATATTCTTTACTACCGTAGCCACCCAGCTTATTATTATTTATAATTTATATTAATTGGCATAATAACCGTTAAAATTAAATATGTTAATAGATAGCAAAATTTCTACATGCTTAATACCGCTAGTCACTAATAGATGGCGCTCTATAACAGCAATTTGTAGTCACATGTTTTTTACAATCACAAATTAAGAACAATTTACACTTCACTTGGTTACAAAATTTAAATATTTCGTTATTTAAGATAAAAAAAATTGATAATAAAAAACCGTTTAATGTTCGAGAGCTTTCGAACAAGATGTTTCCAAGTTATAAACATTTACATTACTATGCGTGAAAGATAATTTCAAACATTTGAATTCGAAACTGAACAGAAAAAACAACAAGGATTGTTTTCTGAATCATAAACGGTTCATTGTAGAGAGGGCGGGCGAGGGGGCACCACCCTTAGCCTACAAATTGAATCCAAAGTTGTGAGAAAACAGAGTCGGCTGCCGCAAACTTTTGCGACTTACTGCTTTCACTTTTCGCTGAAAAGTTTTCAACACTTTCGCTGTCAGTTTTTCTTTTTTCCCGCGCCCTTCCCCCTCCCCACTCGTGTTGTGAGTTTTTTTGTTGTTGTCTGGGTACGATTTGCTGACTATTGAAAGTTTAAGTGATGTTTGGTGTTTAAGTTTATCGTGAGTCGTATGTCCGTCGCTAAGAGGTGTGAATGATATATGTGTATTTATTTTTCTTTTTTTGTTATTTGCTGGAAGTAGGTGCGAATGTGTTTCGAAGTAAATTTTAAGTTATTTGTTTGTTGACATTTTTTACATAATTCGAATGCTTTATGGGAAACTTACGGATAGAATAGAGATCTTATTTTCTCAAATATAACCTTGATTTTATGTTTCCTAATTTAAATAGCTTAACTGAGGTGGCGTAAGATGCAATGAAGAGTTAAGGAAAGAAAACAGATAAATTAAACAAAAATGAAATAAAATCAAGTCGTCAAATTTTTTCTAAACGATTTTATAAAAATTCAGAACTTATATCTTCTACATTCTATAGAGAGGACAGAATTACTAAAACAGTCCTTAGTTATCTGTATTTCTACTTTATTTTCTTTACAATAAAAATGTGTGTAAAATTATAAAAGGCGGTTTTTAACGATATGTCCACGACAAACAAAAACGCTCAGACCACTAGAAATATCACTTTGCGTGTAGAAATAATTTATCACGTGAGGGGATCGAACTTGCCACCGCGAAAGTAACAGTTGATGTGGCCACAGCGCCAACGCGTCGTCAGGTTACTAGGAAATACGTTTATTTTTTATTTCTCAATCTTAATCATTCTTATAAAGTTTTAATAAATATTCTTATAAAATTCTTATCTATATAATATTATGTATTGTCTCTTATAATATGTATCTTATTCTACTTTCTAATTATATCTGATCATCATATTATCTTAACTAGTGGTCGCCCAGTGGTCGAAATTCGACCATAATGAATTTAAATTATAAGTTTGAACATTAAACAAAAGAGTATATATGCATGTATGTGTCAAATACATGGTTAGTGTGTGTAATTTTTTTTTTAATTAATTTAATGTATTTTTATGCATAATTAAAAAAAATATTAACATTTGCGAAATTTCATACACCTCGCCGTTCGCGCAATTTTCGTAAAAAGGGGTATAAAGTTTTTGCTTCACGTATTAAATAGAAGATTATTTAGGACATTTTTTTATTATTTAATTATTATTTCTAATTTTATTTATTTATTATTCATTTTTAAAGCTAAGCTGAAAATGTCAGTCCCATAATTCCTTAATCACAATCAAATTCAACTGTATATAAAACTATAAATTATCTTGGCTGCTTCCAACATTGGAATCGACAAAATACGTTGAAAAATTTCAAAAAATTTAAATTAAATTTTAGTATCAATACATAAATATTAGTATGTAATATTGTAATAATTATCTAATCGCAAGTCGTTGCTAAGGCAACCACCAACGCAGCCTTGTCAATATTCGAAAACAATAACCGCCGTTCTAACTAGAGATGAGATGCTGTCTCTGCGAACACTACGATGAAAGATTTATTTGCAACAAATAAATTCTTAAAATACTAAGCTATTAGAAATATTGTAACAACTTAAATAAATTATACGAGCGTAATAAGGGCAATATACATATAATACAAAAATATTGTATACTAGCTTACACCACAGACGATGTCTGGATATGCTGACTATTAAAACACGTGAAATTGATATAATCGTAACGTTTTTTACAATTTTCAAATTTTTAGTGCCATTTTCCTGATTTTTCATTCCATAAGAACCTTCAGCAAAGTTATAGAAAACAGAAGTTTTAAACAACAGAACAGAAGTACCATTACAGAATTACCAGAGGCTGTTTCTAGTATTAACGAAGACCTACTAGCCATTTCTAAATGGAGTAAATATTTTGGCTTAACAATGAATCCAAGAAAACACAAGTTATTATTGGAAACTCTAAACTTATTCCTCGCGTAAATAAGACACAATTATCTCCTGTAATTTTTAACGGTTTTGAAATTCCATATAGCGAAAAAGTGACAAATTTAGAAATCATATTTGATCAAAACCTCTCTTGGTGTCCACAGGTTTGTGAGATAAGTCGAAAAGTTTTTTCTGCTGTGGAATACCTTCGCATGCTGCAAAATTTCCTTCCTACGTCCATCAAAATTGCGCTCGTCCATCTTCTCTTACCTGTCTATGACTATGCTGACACGTGCTACCTTGACATAACCGAGGAGCAATTGAATAAGCTTGAGCGCATTCAAAATTTATGTATCCGATTCATATTTGGTCTCCGCAAATATGAAAACTCAAGTGGCTCCCAATTCGCCTTCGCAGAAATACTCAGATTCTCAGGCTATTTATACTGCATTATGTTTAATCCGGCAACTCCATCTTATCTAAAAGAGCAGTTTAAATATCTAAATAATTTACATGAACGTAGGTTACGGTCGAACAACAATCTACGTCTTGAAATTCCTTATTATTCCTCTACTTTTTACACCAAATCCTTTATTCACCGTACAAGCTGCTCGACTTTGGAATTCTTTGCCCTTGTGGTTTAGACGTTCTCAATCTCTTCCTATTTTTAAGAAACCCGTTAAACAACACTTTCTTAAAATGAATAGGATTTAATCCTCTGCTTATAATTCTTATTTATGTAGTATGAACTTATGTCTGTATGTATGTAAACAATCTATCTATGTAGGTGTGTATGTCTATTTATTGAGTTGTTTCTTATTATTGTTTATAAAATTAAACTGTACACTTACACCGTCAATATATCATCTCCTTTGCCCTAAGGTTGCCTGGAAGAGATTGCTTTTAAGCAATAAGGCCGCCTTTTGTACTTTTTTTCTACAAATTATTGTTAATGTTGCTTGCTTATTTTATTTGTTTGCTGTACAATAAAGTGTTAAATAAATAAATATATACACGCACGCATATACTCTTTTGTTAATTATTATATAAGTATAGTCTTTGACAACAAAACCTTAATATTGTTCAAATCAAACTTATAGCTTAAATTAATTATGGTCGAATTTCGACCACTTGGCGACCACTAGTAAATATAATTATTTACCAGCATTTACTGTACTGTTACGAACAACAAGCGTCAAGTTTTGTTTTGATTTTAAAGTTTTATTGTTTTAATTAATTATAATTTGTCAACCGCTTTAGTGTAGTGGCGCAAGTAGTCGCCTAAAACACCTACGGTTTGCAGGTTCCATTCCCGCTCGGGATGGAAATTTTTATTTGTACAAATATTTCTTTCCGGTTTGGTTATCTGTCCTTTTGGGTCCCCCCACTGTGCTTCGGAGAGCACGTTAAGCTGTCGGTCCCGGTTGTTATCATAAATACTTGATAACGATCGTTACTCACATTACAACATATGTCAGCTCGCAGAGGAGCAGCGTTGTGAATCAGGTAAGCTCCAATACTTCTCCTGCGTCGAGAAAGAGGCCTATGCCTAGCACTGGGATGTTACAGGCTGAATACGAATTTAATTCACTTAATGGAACATTTTAATTTTCACATTTCAAGCTGTCGTTGTTAAGAAGTAAACTCAGGTGCATGTCGAAGCTGAAACACACTTTTTTTAATTATTCAATACTAGCGACCCGCCCCGGCTTCGCACGGGTGCAACGCTGATACTAAATATAATCTATATAACATAATTATAAAATATAATATATACCTAATATATGTTTATTTACGACAAATATTGAAACCTCTAATACTATCAGTGTTCCTCTACTATATTATGCATGTATTATACATATAAACCTTCCCCTGGAATCACTATATTCACTAAAGAAAACCGCATCAAAAAAATCCGTTGCATAGTTTTAAAGATCTAAGCATTCAGACAGCGGAAAGAGACTTTGTTTTATACTGTGTAGTGAATTAGTGATTAATATAGATTTAAATGATATTCGCTCATCGATGTATGAGAACATTTATCAACGAATCTCCATTCATCTTAATAAACTATACCCATCGTAATTAAGACCTTGAAATGTATACAAAAGCGAATTGATGAAGATCAAGGACAAGGATTATTTGATAAAAAAAGAGTGATGGACTAGTGGATGAATTTATTTGAAAAAAGAAAGAAAGGGAAAACAAAAGAAAAACGAAAGAAATAAAAATCAGGAAATTAGCGTTTTCTAAGTAAAATATGGACGAAAGTAAATAAAATACGTTATATGTTTACATAAAGATAAATACTAAGTCTTGTCAAACTATATTTCATTTCATTAAATTTTGATGAATAATTATTTGTTTAATACACAAAATTACTTAGATTTTTCGTTATTTTACAAATCGCAAAAAAAAAATGTGCTGTGTGGCTACGGCACTAAAGAATTTAGCCACCCCCTCTCTTCCCTACTAACTAAGGCTACGACTAAGGGATAACAAAGTTCCACAACCACCTTGGGACTTAAGAAGCCGACCGATGGTGGGATAACCATCCAACTGCTGGCTTTGAAATACACAGGCCGAAGACGGGCAGCAGCGTCTTCGGTGCGACAAAGCCAGTACTGCGGTCACCAACCCGCCTGCCCAGCGTGGTGACTATGGGCAAAACACATAAGTTCACGTTATTTTTGGCGTAAACTTGTGGAGGCCTATGTCCAGCAGTGGACTGTATAGGCTGTAATGAATGAATGAATGAAAAAAAAAATATTTTGAAGATTTTTTTTATAAGTTCATGATTATATTTTAGTAGATATCGTTTCGTCTACGTTCGCTTCAAGTCGGAAATAGAATGATGTAAGAAAATAAGCGGATACCACGTGGGCGAAGACGTCGGCAAAAATTTAGGTTACCTTTAAATTTGACATAGTTTGCTAAAGAATCATCTTAAGAATAAATAGTTTAATATGATAACACTAATCATTCTTTCTGATTTCATAATTAGAAGTTTAACCACAAAATTACTGTAAACTGTAGGACAATTCCTAACACTTAATAATTTACTCATTAAGGGCCAGTTTCATCAGATGTGGATAACGGTTATTTGACGGATGACGACATCCAATAGATGAAAGTTTTTCATGTATTAATCTTTCAAACCACCAAATTTCACTATATATGACACATATTACATTATACATATTTCACATACAAATATTATGAGATAATTCTATTCGCAAATATGTACCTACCTAAAACTTGTAACTACTTTATTAATTGAGGTGAAACAGGTATTAATTGGTCTATTGTATCTCCTGCTGTTAAAGCTTAATCGTAACTTACTTGCAGGATTATCTTTATCTCTAAGTATATTGTACTCGTCCGAAGTCGTAGTTACTTAATGCTTCAACTACTACTTCAAAACTATAGTCATATAGTCAAAACAAACGAGTGTATATGTACTAGAGTGTAGTGTATATAGCACGTCAGTAGAACGTATATAATATTCTGTAGCGAGCTCCAAGCCTCAGAATACTGGCACGGCATTGCAAGCACAAATTAGACCGTGCCACGTTCCACGCTTTGAGTTGCGCTTGACCAAGCGTTATTCGAATTTCGAACAAGACGCCCGCTCTAGGGATGTGCCGAGCGCTCGCATATCGTTATCGATGCTCAAGACTCGGTATTGATTGAGGACGGTGGAGTCGGTCGATGCCGCTGGCGATGTTCAGATGCCACTCGCGCGAGTCCGTACTTCGCCTCTAATTGAAAGCGAAGGGACATTCCTTTATTGAAATTATCGATAAATCTTTATTTAATTAAATGTTTTTAAACCTTAAGCCTTAACTTCACAATAATAAAAGAAGTTTGTCTTTTTCAAATAATTGTACATAATAATTCATTGACTAAGATTTTTAATTTCCTATTATTATGAACTTATTCCAGCAGTACCTAATAAATGAAACAAAGCAAATCTATTGGAAATTACTTTAACACAAGACTTTGAAGAATTGACTTGAAGAATTGAAATGTACGTGTATTGTAAAAGTCAATCATGTTATTAATTCTAGTGCAGCTACATACATAATTTACTTAAAAGACGCTCATTTGTACATAAAAGTTTTCACTCCAAAATGCGCAATTATGTTATCGACAAAAAAACATTAAAAAATAAAAATCCGTCGCTCGCAGCTCAAGAGGGAGTCCTCTTAAAGAACGGCAGTCCGCGCGAGTGATTTGCACCACCCGCCGCCGCACGGTCGCGATGCGAGTTAGTGATGGACTCTTTCAACCGTTTATTTTTTTTGTCGCCATCGATAATTAAATGCGTCTCATTTTTTTGTACCTTATATTGGTGCCAGTCATTTAACAGGTATACATTATTTTTAACAAGTTTCGCTACATGTGGACACGGTCTCATACGGTTAAAGACGATAGTCGGGGCTGGTATGCGAGTAATTTCGCCCAGGTTGTACGTATTTGGTTTTTATGACGTCTCCATTCCGACAGCGGGTTAACGTCGCTCGTCGCACGTCGCACGTCGCCGCGTCCTCAAACAAAGGAGTGTTTTTGTCACGCGGCGCCACCCTCCCGCCGCTAGTCGTGTCCGTGGCGACGGACGGCCGCGGGCGTCGGGCTGGCCGCGGATCGATATCGCTCGAGATCTCGGCCTACGCGCCCGCCTCGCCGGCCATTTGCCTACCTCGACGCCTCGGGCTCGTGTGTACATAACCCGCCGCCCACCACCCGGGACCGATACACCCCCGCAGATTACCGCCTACAAAGCAAACTTCATTGGTACGTGCATGCAATATGCGCAAGGAGCCCCGAATTGCGCCTCAGACCCGCCCGGCAGATTGCTTTGATATCCGACCCGGCTCCGTATTTAGCACGGCCTACTCTGAGTCCATTGCGCATCGAATCTTACCCGAAGGCTAGAAACAGGGTTCTAGTACATTCGAGACAGCTGCAATCACGTTAATTACTCGAGCGTAGCATCTCTTGGAAGTAGAAACCGAATAGCTGATATGAACTAAGACAACGTGCGAGGTGTTCTCACGTCTTGTACGTGTATTGTTTATTCTAAGCTTATATACAATATTATATATTGGTTAAATACAATTTATTTTCTTACGTAATAAAAAAATCAAAATACGATATTCCTTACTGTTATATAACAGTAAATATGTTCCATTCATCAACCTCATATACACATACGATATTTATGCACATAACACATAACATTAATTACGCACAGATGAGACATAATAGTAAAATCATAAGAAAAATTTACATAATTTTGAGCTCCATCTAACAACGGTTCGGTGGCGGGTACCCCATTTATATTCATTCAAAGTTGTCTTCATATAAATGTATGACAAATGAAAATGAAATGTACAAGGAAACTTTTAAATTATAAAATATCACCATTCTTATCAATACTTACTTTATTTATAGTAATAAAAATAGAGAGATGTTTTTTAATTGCTACGGCTAAAAAAGTAAACCACTGCGATGCGGCGCGGCGTATAGAAATTGCTCGTGAATTTCAATAGAAAAGCTCGGGAGGGTCGTAAATCGGCCAAGTGCAGCGCTCCTGTCCTCCCGAATGCGACGAAAGAGGGAAAGTTCACATTTGCATATTGGCCTCCGTATCAACAAACTGAAACGAAACTTGGGAGCTGTTCAGAGAACTTTTGACTCATTTTAATTGATTAACATTTAGGTACTAATGAAATCTACTCGTAATAACTTTATATTGTTTACTAAATAATTAACCACAATGCACTATCAGAAAATGAAATGAATAAAAAGTATGGAGTAAAGAAGAATAAATATTTATAACTATAAATCTATACTTTTTGATGGATTAATACGAAATAATACATCGTATAATAAATCACAGCCATTGTCTCATTGAGCATACCAGAAAGATGTAGTAATTTAAAATTTGTATTTTGTATTAAGTCCAAACAAATAATTTCTGTAATAATGGAAGCTCATGATTTTTATTTCTCCTTTAATTATTCGGTACGAACCAAAACGTTTGTGATAAATGTGCGCCATTTCATAATAAACAGACGGAAAAACAAACAATAAAGAAGTGAATGAAATGAGTACGAGAGTTGAATGTGAATGAATAGCTAGGCGCCGGCAGTCGGTCGAGTCGGTGAGCGCCTTCGGGAATATTTTAGCGTATTTCAATAAAGGCGCGACATCTTTAATCTAGGCGGGATCGGGTAGGGGCATAAATCTTGCAGGTCCGGGCGAGTTTTGAATCATTTAGCGCGGTGCGGCTTGAGCCCTGCGCGACTTCCGTCCGGCACGTGCGCCTCCCGCCTCCCGCTACGAGCGCGTCTGTCTTGCCGAGACAAAGGGGCGAGAGGGTTGTGACAGCTACGATAGTGTCGATACTCGATATTTCTCTTTTGTCGTGATTCAAGATTTCAAAAAATTCATAATTATATAATTATTGTTCGATTAGAAATGTCAATTTGGTGTTATTTTTTCTTTTTGTTGAATGCAATATTGTAAATGAACGTTTCGTATTTGTTGTACGACTAGATAGAATAAAAATCTGTACTTGTATCGTCTGTACTTGTATTTTACTCAATCCATCTAATCTAACTAAAATAAAATATTGGTAATCATACTTTTTTAATTCGCTTATTTATTTCATTTATATTTTTATTTATACAAAAAAAAAACAAAACATTTATATATTTTAAAATAATAGACCAATAATACAATGTCATAACTATATTTACAATTCTAATTTTGATGAATTATGTGTAATTAAAATATTATTAGGTGAAAAAGATAATATAAAATTATTCTGTAAATAACAATACCCGATAAAAACATTTATAAGTCGCTTCAGCCTGTAATATCTGACTACTGGGCATAGGCCTCTTTCAGACTCTCTAACACCCAGACTACGGCAAACACCTGGCCAATACAAATGTTAGTAATTACCATTTAGTAATGATTCTACCTTATATGTTCGAAGTAAATAGTATTTAATAGTATTTACTTCGAACAAAAATATAAAATAAATTCATTACAATTCTGTTACTATAATGTATGTTAAAAACCCTTCTCTTAATGAAGAAACAGGCATCTATGCTTAGCAGTGGGACGTTACAGCCTGAATAAATCAATAAAAAAATAAAGAAAACGACTGTCTTGTTATTACAGCCTATCTCGAGAAAAATAAAGAAGAATTTATATTTTTTAATTATAATATCAAGTGCTATATATATATATATATATATATATATATATGTATATGTATATATATATATATATATATATATATATATATATATATGTATAAATTGAGTGTTAAGTAGTCGATACAAGTTTCAGTTTGCGCCAGCTCTAGTGTACGACGTCCGAGCCGCCTCTAATTTGAATTCACGGAGACTCCGCGACGCGTCCGCCGCGTCGGCCGCGCCCGACTTAATGAATCGCGAGGGGGGTGGGGGTGCTCCCACAGGGGGTAGTCGGGGGGTGATCGGACGGCCACCGCATCCTCCGCGCGGATAAGTGACGCCCGTGTTGCTTCGTACATAGCTCCTTATGTATTGCGGTACATAGCGACCGGCCTGTACCTACGTAACGCTCGCCAAATTTATGTCCCGCACATGTCTAGAGACCGCGGCGTACCTTTAGAAGGATTTTGCGTGTATACGTACAAACAGGGGCCGTCGAAGATATTCGAGGTGGAATTTTGTGTGGACCTTTATTGATGAGTTCCCTAGATGGAGTGTATTTTATCACAGATGTATGAAACATTTCGTCTTGAAAAAATATGGAACTATTATATCTTTTATTGTGTCATTATTATAACTTACTATATAAAAACCAAATCTAAAAAAGTCGAGTTTCATAAAATGTCTTCTAAAAGAAAACAAAAATAAAGAAAGAAAAGATCTTAAACTAATGATCATGAACTTTATATTGTATCATAGCTGTGAAGGAATGACTGTAAACAAAAACTTGCTAATGGGCAATTATGTAAATGTACGATCGCCGCAAACAATCAAAACGCAGTGAATTATTCAAGCGCTTTGAATTTGCTCGAGGCTACTTTTATTTACTTTAAAAACTATCGTTTGTACGAACTTTATAGTATTAGTAAACATATTCACATCATAATTATGTTGAGTTTATGAAATATTAGTACAATTTAAGATTTTGGCCGAATGTCATTTTTATTTATATCACCATAATTATAATAAATTTGTATAATACAAAAGATAAGAAAAATAAAAATTGATTCCAATTTTAAAACCTAATAAAAAACCTCAAAGACTATATAATCACAAATTGGGTATAACGAAAACACAAAATAATAACAAACATTTAAAAATCCAAGCGAGTAACAAAACGTCGAATAAACACAAAACATTTTTCGCTCACGCATCTAATTCCTCGTCCCCTAGTACCTAGCGAATTATCCGCCGCGGTCGGGGTCCGCGGGCGCTCACTCGCTCAGTGTGAGCCCGCGTCGCCATTATTCTCGATAATCACGCGATATCGATTGACGACGTGCGTGCAGCCCTAATTTGGTTCCTCGTGGAATTACTTGCGGTACACGTGATCGTATTTCGTTTTTTTTTTTTGTTTTTATCAGCGAGAAATTGGTATATGATGGTATTATGTGAAACATTTTATTGAAAAACAAATAGAATTATTAATTTCATTTAAAAAACTTACTTTAGAAAATACTCAAGTTTCTTATTCGTTTTTAGCAAGACCATTTAGACAAAAAAAGTATGCAAAATTAAAAATGAACTGCAAATAACAATTAATAGTAAAAATCAACTGAAAAAAAAGACATAGTTGAAAGGAGGTCCTTTATTTTTTACTAAATACTTTAATTAAAACTTTTTTTTGCCTTATTATATACTCTATATTCTTTATAACTATTGCACTACTTTTTTATTCTTTTTTATATCATATCATAATAGAGACGCGGCTGGTGGACATTTCGCTACAAAACGATATATGGGTCAGCACTAGCGAAGAGTTTTATAAGCTGCAAATTAGCTTCGTTTTTACCGCGTAATGAAATGTGTGCTGCATTTCTTTTCACAGCTGCTCGTAAATAAAAAATTGTGTGTCACTTTTTTCTGGAAACTTTAATGGCTTCTTAGTTATTATTTAATATTTACATCATACATTTTAATATTTACGTTAAACAGCCTTCACTGTTGATATTATGTATCTACTATCTATATATTTAATATAGTGTGGTAATAAATTTACAGTCTTTTGAGGTTTAAAATGCATTTATAAGTATGAAAAATAACGAAATTGAGAGAGAACAGTAAACTGCCTATATGGTTAAGTAGTTATACTAAGATTAAAGGTAATAATATAAATACCCATAATACAGAGAAGTGACGTCACACTACATCACAACAACATAATTCATAACACATAAAACAAACTGTCCCAGTCCGGATGTTGTTACTTGTTACATAACAAGTTGAGCGGGAGGCAACAGGTGCTATCATTACGAGATATTTTATACTCGCTCTGAGCATTCTGCGGAAAACTTTCCGATTAGGAGTTTAGTACTTCATATTGTTGACTTTTGAACTTATGAGTAGCTTTATTAATTGTATATTAATGCTAATTTGTTATGATATTGACTTTATAAAACTTTTAAATATATAATCAGTACTTATATATGATTAGTAAAAACTATATATATGATCATCTGCACAATCCGCATTGGAGAAGCGTGGTGGATTAAGCTTTGATCCTTCTCCTACATGGGGAAAGAGGCCTATGCCCAGCAGTGGGATATTACAGGCTGAAGCGCGATATATATGATTAGTGATAACTGTTTTACTGTCTATAATTGATGTGCTTAACATTATTATCGTAAAGGTGAAACAAATCAAAGTACATACACGAAATTTTGACTAATTTTTTGTAACATAAAAAGTTCGTTAAGAAGACATAAGCACATATTTAATGTTTATTAAATTACTAGCGACCCGCCCCGGCTTCGCACGGGTGCAATGCTGATACTAAATATAAAATAAAACAAATATAATATAAAATAAATATAATACATAAATGTATGCGCAAAAATGTGTTTATTTACGACATAACATTAGAAACCTCTAAAACCGTGTTTCTCTACTATATTATGCATGTGTTATACTTTTAACCTTTCTCTGGAATCACTCTATTTACTAAAGAAAACTGCATCAAAATCTGCTGCGTAGTTTTAAAGATCTAAGCATACAGACAGCGGGAAGCGACTTTGTTTTATACTATGTAGGTATGTAGTGATTTTGTAAGACAAAAATTCAGACGAACGTGTGTGCTAGTATTATTTTAATAATCCTTTTTTTTGTTTTATGTGACTGTATTTACTCTTTATGTGACTGTACATAAGGCGTTCAAACTAGAGAATATATTATTATTTGGCTTATACTTTGTACACAGTTTACTATTTAATCTATCATCATTATCATCATCACATCAGCCTTTCGCAGTCCACTACTGGACATAGGCCTCCACAAGTTCACGCCAAAAATGGCGTCCAGTAGTGGGTTGTGAACTTAATTATGGTGTAAGGCAAAAGTCGTATAAAATCCCACTAAAAACATTTTCATGTAAAATATTGCCTACACGAGACCATATGGCTTACATTGTCAAAAACTTATCAAATCAAGAGATATAACAAATGATCAAATTTAGAGCCAAGCTTCTAACACACGCCCTGATTCTAGAAACACTAAAACTAGCGAAAATACGTGGCTCAGTCATTTCGTGACTAGACGTCCTTGTAGGACTACCGGACTAGATGATACATTTTCTTGCTTCACGCCCTTGTTATGGTAATAAGTAAATAACAGCAATGAACCTACCAGTACCCGCTCCGTTTTAAATTGCTGAAATACAAACTTGGTCAATATTTCGTTTTATTTATAAAACAAAATAAACAGGTTGAAATTCCGATAAAGTAGATCTTCTTAACACTTAATTAAAATAGAAAGAAGGTTTTGGTTGACAACGCGATTGCGTTCACCTAATAATTTTTAATAAAGGAACAGTATAAAGATAACGTAGCCAATCTCGGTGCAATTTCTCGACAGATGCGCTCGGCATCGCAATGAGGGAGGTGTCGCTCTCACGGGAGGCGACGTGCCTCCCAGCTGCGCGCGCGCACCACCGTTCTAGGGGCGGCCGTGATTATTACCATTATTATAATCGATTATCCTATAATTTTACCTTATTGTTTATTTTACTTTGGTATCATAAACAGTAAATTGTATTACTTTGCGAAAATTACGAATGAAATCGACTTTCGGAATAACACATAATTTTAAATTTAATTTAGCTATTTAAAAGTTTTTATTAGATAGAATAGACAACTGAAGTAAATTAGTTGTCGCCTAGTTCGTTTGTGTGACTTTTTTTAAATATTTAGTTAACGTTTATAAATTTTGTGAAGTATACAAGCAAGGTAAGACATGTCAAAAACTCGATATTTTTTTTTAAATATCGACGTTGATGGTAGATCCAAATCAATAACCGCGCTCATCACTAAACCCGCGTTTTCTACCGCGACGGTATCGACTATCGCGTGATAGTCACCGCGCTCCTCGGTGGCCGCGATAAAATCTCGCGAACGTGCGTGACCGCATCCTGTTCCCTATTCCCCCCGCTTCAAACCCCCCAAACCCTCCCCCCTCAAACCCGCGCCCGCGCATGCCCACGCGCATAGCACCGACGCTTCCGCCCGCGGTACCGCTCACCGTAAGGAGGTATAGCGTTACACATGATCACCTAATTGATAAATATTTTATACAAAACGAGAACGAACAACCTGCTCTCATTGAAGCTTTAAGCTTTCGTTAATTATTAATTTTTATACAATAGCATTTTATGAGTCTGTATATGTCATATATCATATATGTATGTATGTCCTGGTATAAGATCTTGATAGGTAATTAAGTATTGTGTAAAATGGTTAAACATTAGTATATTATTATCAATCATATTTACGTTTCAGATTCAAGTCAATATTGTGGACCGTATTTGAATTGAAAGAAAAAAAAATTTAGGAAACCAGTATATTTCAGAATCATTGTATATACGTGTGCAAACCAAATACTAAATACAAAATTTGGTTGAACTGCACACACCTTTAGCACAGAGATACATTATATATAACCTGGAATAGCGCAAGGCTACATTTCAGCCCAAAAAATCCCGGTTCAACTGTGGAACAATTTGTTTTATTTTCCCCAAATAAGGGAATCACATGCTTTTTTGGACATTATTTGTTAACGATCAGATAACGAAAATAGGATACTTGTTATCTCAGAAAATGCACGATTTTTACTCACTGAAATTCTAAACCATCACATTTCTACACGAACAAAGCCACGCGAAAAGCTGGCTTTATATAATAATAAGAACATCATTACGTGGCAAGGCGGTGAACCGAAAAATCGCGGTGGATGGTGGATTAAAAATGAAAAGCTGCACCTGCGGATTGTGTTAACGGCCTTTGACAGGCTCGTGAGTACATTTGTTGTAAATCGATAACCTACTCTGGCTTGATTTATATGACATCTAAATACAAACATTGACATTATTGTAAATACAATAATTGCGTCTTCGGTGCGACAAAGCCAGCCTTGTGGTCACAAACCCGCCTGCCCAGCGTGGTGACTATGTGCAAAAAACATGAGTTCACGCCATTTTTGGCGCGAACTTGTGGAGGCCTATGTCCAGCAGTGGACTGCAATAGGCTGAAATGATGATGATGATGATGATGAAAAATAATTGTGAATATACAGGTATTGTTCTCTAGTTACAATATCATACTTCAAAATTGAACCAAGGAGGAATGAAATAAAAGCCAACGCAACAAAAGCGTTATTAAAATTATTAAAAAACTGAAGAAATATAGTGACAAATATATAATATGAATTACAGAAATTAGTGTTCTGTGTGGAAACTGATATAGACTTCATAGAATTACGTTTGAAAGAGAAATATTACAGTAAAACAGTTAAAGATATCACAAATTGGACTAAGCCCGTGCGAAGGCAGTAAGCAAATATAATAAGGAAATAAACGAAAATAAAATTACATACCGACATTAAACAATTAATGACCTAATCGCGGTTCCTATATACAATATTTAGTGTTGCCCAAATTCAGTCTTGGTCTTGCAGTCTTGGTCTTGTTCTTGCGTTTTTGCAAGACCAAGACCAAGAACAAGACCGCGTATTTTTAGCAAGACCAAGACCAAGACTGACCGTGCAAGACTTGAGCAAGAACAAGACATAGCCTGCAAGACTCTTGCGTCTTGCAGCTAGGACTTAGCGCTATTTCACTGAGTAGTTAGGTGTAACAGTTCGGTGTATAGGTAGGTACGCTTAGGAATTCTATGAGACGCAAAAAACTGTATCAAAGAATATGAAAAGCTGGACCTATGCGCATTACGTCTAATACCATAAACATAGCGAATAAAAAAATATCTATTAAAATCAAACTGAGTGCATGCATAGTTATGTTTTAACCATCGGCACTTTGATAATGCGGCATCAAAGGTTTTGTACTTACTTCTCAAAGAAATTTGCCGCTTTTCGGAAGTACATGGTTATGATACACGCGCCGGCGGCTTCTTTTGAAATCTAAAACAATCGTTGCCGCCACGCCGAAATCATAACATTTGACACTATTTGATTGCCGCCATAGGGCGTAGGTATACTCATGCAAAATAATTTCGAATTTTAAGAGTACCTATAGGTGTTCCAAAGAATAAATAAGTTTCAGAGTGCTAAGAATGAAAATGAATACATTATACTGATCACGCAAGTAGTATTATGATTAGGATAAAATGGTAAGGATAGGTAGTAGATGTCATATTAATTCATTCTAGTAAGTATATATTATAATATTGATTACTTATATGGTTTTAAACTAATTACTTAGGTACTATTATTGTACATTTAGTCATTATATTTCTTAAGTTTTTACAAGAAAAAATAGCAAAAAGTGTTCAAATATCACCCGTTTAATAAATATTGTAGCCACTTTTAAATATACTTGAAACGTGTAAAAAAATTCTACAAAACTAATAAAATAATATAAAAAGCGTAGGTACTTACCTACTAATAAAATAAAAAGCCTGCGATAAGAGTTTTGTATTACTTACCAGCCCGAATATCTCTGAGAGAGATGATGGGAGTAAGTATTTACTAGCTGTGCCCGCGACTTCGTCCACGAGGAATAGTAACTTTGGAGGTATAGTGACGTTCAGGACTTATTTATTTATTTTAAAACTTCTGTCATCAAACATACAAACGAACTCTTCAGCTTTATAATATTAGTATAGATGTACGCCAAAACATTCACTTATATGTAAAGAATAGTGATTGGCACTAATTCTTTACATATATTTTATTCACGCGTCGCGTCTGTACAAGTAGGTAATATTTAGTGTGTGTTTGTACGCCGCACGCGGCATTGTTTGATTTGCGGCGGCATCCTTTTCATAGAGCCGGCACGTGGCGAGGCGGCGCGGTAGAAAGCAAGGAAACGTACTATAAATAAAGGAATTATTTTAATTCCAGTCATTTCCAATTGAGCTGTGCTTCGAGCACTTGTACTTCTTTAATTTTAGACCCAAGGCATAAGGCTCAGACTTTTGACCTGACAATGTGGGGGAAGCAACTTAAAACAGAAAGTCTGCGCAAGTTCAATGAACTTTATGAAGAATATAAAAGTCTACACTCACTGAACAAATCTCTGGAATTACCAGAAAAAGAAAATAAAGTATGTGATGAAGATGAAGACGTAATAGACTTTGATAAACTCTATGAATGTCCCTCGACGTCATCTGGATCTTGTCTTCAAGGCTTAGTGATAGACGAGTTGGAGGAGTACCTGAGAAAACCAAGAACTGCCAGCTCGGAAGACATTTTAGATTGGTGGAGGACGCATGAGACAGAGTATCCGATTTTATCGAAAATGGCCCGTGATTTTCTCTCAATACCTGCAACTTCAGTACCTGCTGAGAGGTTATTTTCTAAAGCATCATTAGTAATTAGAAAACATAGAAATAGGTTAAGTGATGAGTCAGCCAGATGGTTACTTTGTATTAATTCTTGGTCAAAAAAATTGATATAAAGTATCATAACCTAATGATAAAGCTGTTGATTTGTGTTGTATTTTATTTTTTATTCAAATAAATGATAAATCGTAAAACTCTTTTACTAAATTTCTTATAAGTTGAGGGTTCAATCTCTTTCTAGACAGATAAGTATTGTTCTTTAAAATACAGTCAAGTTATTGTAATTAATTTGTTTTTTTACATGTTTTAGCAAATGTAAGCTTATAAATCATAAATGTTTATTAAGAAACAGTTACTTCCATGGAAAACGACATATAGGTCAGTTGATTTTTCGAATTTCTTATCAAATCTTCAGTTATTTATTAATCTGCTTGATCTTTACTATGGCTATGTTAATTCAAGCTCACAATGTTCCAATTCTAATACGTTTTTCTAAGATTTAAAGTAAACTTTAATAAATAGTAATAGACTAATAGGTAATTGCAAGACTTGCAAGACTCTTGCTGCAAGACCAAGACCAAGACCAAGACTGGGAGCGCAAGACCAAGACCAAGACCAGGTATATTGGCGCAAGACCAAGACCAAGACTGGCTAAATCTCGTCTTGTTCTTGCATTTGGGCAACACTAACAATATTAGTGTTTGTTTTTAAACAAAAATACACAAAAAAAAACCGACTTCAATTACATAGACAAGTAATACAATGTAAGTGGACGAAAAAAATCAATAAAAGCACTATTCGTCACTAAGATTTTCGAGGGTTCCCCTCGATTTCTCTAGGATTCCATCATCAGATCTTCGTTTCCTTATAATGGTACTACCCCGAGGACAAATCCTTTCCAACAAAAAAAGAATGTTCGAAATCGGTTCATAAACGACGGAGTTATCCCCGAACATTCATAAAAAAATATGTATATACGGTCGAATTGAGTAACCTCCTTATTTTTTGAAATCGGTTAAAAATGAAGGTATCGAATTCAAAAAGGGGGGGTGTCAAAGTCAAATAAATAAGCATTATTAGGGAAAACTCAAAAATTACTCGTCAGATCTCGTTCAAATTTGAAATAGGACCACACGACCTCAAACTTTCGAATATAAAAAGAAAGAGTAATCAAAATTAGCACAGCCGATAAAAAGTTATAAGGTAAAATAAAAATCGAATCGATAACCAAGTGGTTATAAACGATTCGTTTTTCTTAAGCCGGTGCAGTTTCGACATGTTCTAAATTGAACGGTTCGTTTCTTGAATATCGCACAGATCATAAATTTTGTTGACAATCTAGTTCTGTTTCTTGACTATCGCGTCATTACTCCTCGTTTATTTATTGGTGTCACAGACCACAGAAATACTAGATGTTTACTTCTTAAGATGCAATGCCTATAAGGTAAGGTATGAAAAAGATAAAGAGAGTGAAAGCAGGTATTAAGTTACTTACCGTAGGAACAAGACGGTCGTGTGTGTATGTTAAATAATTTAAAAAAAAAAATAGTGTGACACAGTGCTGAGTAGGTAGTGACACGGAGAGTGAGTCTTTATACCGCTTTTAGTTGTTTATGTTAGATCGGTATGATAGTATCGGATCATGATAGTATCGGTATAATAGTATCGGATCATGATAGTATCGGTATGATAGTATTGGATCATGATAGTATGGTATGGTCGGCATTTACTGTACTGATACGTATTGCAGGCGCCAATTTATCCTTCGGTTTTAGAGTTTTATTATTTTAATATATTGTAATCTGATTTGTTTAATAGAGCTTTTTCATTTGTAAATAGCAATGTCATCACTACAGCCTATACAGTCCACTGCTGGACATAGGCCTCCACAAGTTGACGCCACAAATAACGTGAACTCATGTGTTTTGCCCATAGTCACCACGCTGGGCAGGCGGGTTGGTGACCGCAGTACTGGCTTTGTCGCACCGAAGACGCTGCTGCCCGTCTTCGGCCTGTGTATTTCAAAGCCAGCAGTTGGATGGTTAACCCGCCATCGGTCGGCTTCTTAAGTTCCAAGGTGGTTGTGGAACCTTGTTATCCCTTAGTCGCCTCTTACGACACCCACGGGAAGAGAGGGGGTGGCTAAATTCTTTAGTGCCGTAGCCACACAGCAAATAGCAATGTAATCATCTTTAAAGAATAATATCCAGTCGCGCGTCGGAGCTGTCACATACACTTTTTTTTTGCTCTACATCTCATTTCCCCCTGTTTTTCCTAACGAAATGTTCGGGTGCGATAAAAGTTCGAGCCCTCATTATTAACGGTTGCATCTGCGGATCCGCTCAGATCGCGGACGGGGTCCGTTCAGAGGGCATCAGGTAATCTTTTGAAAGCAGGTAGCGATAAAAGCTTAATGGGAAATCCGTACTGATGTTCTTTAACTAGTGCAGCGTTTGATTTTAGACTTTCAACGTTTACAATGTAGCAGCGGTGTTTTAATTTAATTTGTTACATTCAATTATCTTATTACATCTGCTTAGTTTAAATTGTTAGTGATGACAGTGTAGTGTGTTAGATGAAACGTTTCGAAGAAGTTCACTTTGAATCATAAACTTAACTAGCTACATATATATGGTATAGAAAAAAATCACGTAAATAAAAAAAATGAAAACTCTAATTAACAAAAATTTCTAAAGTGTGGTCATTAAGTTGATTTCAAAAGTAATTTCGTTCACGTTTCAACTTTGTAAAGAAATAATATATGTATATTCATTTAAAATACTACCAACACGAATTTGATGATAATATTTTGTTTTATTCAAAATGATACAGCAAAAACGGAACGGGTATAAAAAATAAATTTACAAAAAAATGTGCACACGACACGCGAAATTCTTAAAAGCAGTCGCAGCTCGCATCTCATCGGAGTCATATTTTGCGTCGGGTCAAACCCCCCTGCGAGGGGGCCGATGCGACCCACTCGCGGGTGGGTTAATTAGTCGCGCGGTCCGGCTCTCTCCATCTAACTTGCCTTCTTTATTTGCCCATTTGATACAAATGTGGGGATTTCTCGGCGAGCGATAAAATACGGTTGGAGCTTTTTAAGCTCGGTCATTATTCATTAATGCTATTATTACAAGACATTGTTACAAATAGAATTTTTAGTAGTGGACGAAGTTTTTTTAGATCAGGTAAATTGTTTTCAACTAAATTTTAATGTTTTTTTAATACACACATAATTATAGTATATGTATATTGACTAAATAATATTGGAGTGACTGTTTGTAATATTAAAATAGCCGCTTTTTACTAAATGCATATGTATGTATACACGGTACATATACCAAAATAACAATTTTTACAATTTTTGTCTGTCTGTCTGTTTGTTCCGGCTAATCTCTGAAACGGCTAGGCCGATTTTGACGATACTTTCACTGGCAACTAGCTGATATAATGAGTAACTTCCTGCTTCAGCCTGTTATATCCCACTACTGGGCATAGGCCTCTTTCCCCATGTCGTAGAAGGATCAGAGCTTAATCCACCACGCTGCTCCAATGCGGGTTGGCGGATATATTCCCTACTATGAGTAACGACCGCTATCAGGTTACATGATAACAACCGGGACCGACGGCTTAACGTGCTCTCCGAGGCACGGTGGGCAGACCCACAAGGACTGCACAAACACCCAGACCATGGCAAACACCTGTATGGCCAATACAAATGTTTGTCATGTGCGGGGATCGAACCCGCAACCGCCAGCGCAACAGGTACAATCCATGGCTGTGACCGTTGCGCCAACGCGGCTTCAAGGAGTAACTTAGACTACTTTTATTTTATTTTATTTTTTGTAACTGCGAACTGAACAATATGTTTTTTAAATTCCACGCAGACGAAATCGCGGGCATAGCTAGTATACATTTATAGTCATTGGGTATCTATAAAAAATTCATAATAATTTATGTATATTAAAATATAATTCACGTCCAAATTAAAGATATTGTATTGTAATTCAATTTATCATTAGTTATACATAATTACACTTAATATCTTCTTATGCCTCACTGTGCCTGGTAATTATTTATTTGTGTTGTTGAATACTACGACACAGGAATTGCTTAGTGCGGAAATCACTGTTCCTTCTATGTAATGTGTATCTTTACAGTTAAATAAACTATTTTGATTTTGATATAATATGAAACATTTTTTCCCTCATTTAATATTTTTGCTTAATCTATATCAATTTTAGAAGCCTTTGATTGTAATCTTTACTGAGGACTGTATATTTTTTACAACTAAATTAGCATTAATAGCGAAATACATTTACGTTATCATTTCGATACGTAGAGACTACGAATAAAGAGAAGCTAATATATGTAAATATTAGTACTCCAGCATATTAAATGTATCGTTATTAAAACAAATATTTAGCTAAATACTTATAAAATTCAAACGTAGGCTGGGATTTCTTCCGAAAGCCGCACTGAGCTCGTAGTGATAGATAATGGAACTTTAACAGAAAAATGTCACTGAAATTCTGAATGACTACGTTGGTCCATTTTTAGTGGACGTGCCATTTTTATGCAAGACAATGCCATCCCGCATACGGCTCACATAGTATTTGCCTATTTTCAAGAAGTTGGCATTACACGCATGGAGTCGCCACCATGCAGTCGTCGGGACTGCACCGTTAAACACCGTTACCACGCGTGGGAGGAACTGGGACGACGTGTAAGTCAGCGGAATCCGCCGCCAATCACGCTACGTGAAATGCAAGATCCTCTAATAGAGGAATGGCTGAATATTCCGTAGCATCGCCTCAAAAACCTAGTAGCTAGTATGCCAAGTTGCATAACAGCAGTATTACGAGCTCTCGGAGACAAGACAAAGTACTAAAGTGCACACATGCACAATGATACATCTATAACCAATCTACATTTACGAAAATACTTTTTTATTTTTTATATAAATTGATTAAAAAAAAAAACATTCATTCATTTTTTTATTTAAGCACATAAAAATATTCTCTAATTTAGTTTTTATTTCATAAAGCTAGGTCAGGATTTTGAAGATATTGAACATTTTCTAACCGACCCCTTTTCTTTGCGGTCCAATTTAGATCGTCCCTATACAAACTGGTTTATTAAACGCGCGTCCGGGTACAATAGTTCAACTTTAGTTTGTGCGTGAAAATATCACCTAAAGTTTAATTCAACACAGTTACAAACAAAATTCAAAATAGCAACGTTCTAGTACTAGCAAAGATCAAACGTTAATAATAACAAACACGATACCGTTATTAGTGTCCTAGTTTGAATGTAATCAAAGTCGAGCGACCTGTGAATTAGTAGCCACTAGCAACAGAAGCTTAGCTTGCAATTACAGCTAGCGTCCCCGCGGGGTCAGCGCAGCCCGCACTAATGAAGGCGAATCTTCAAAGGGACCCAAAAGGCCCGACTGTCCGGCCCGCGGCGCTCTTGAATCTTTAAAGGGGTCGCGCGTCGGGAGGGTTACGAGAAAACGACGTTATTTGACTTGTAGTGAGCGTGCTGTTTGATATTTATGGTAGTGATCAATTAGTTAGTTTTTTTTTTTAAATCCGGTTATTGTTTTCGACACCTATATTTAATTATTACCTTATCCAAAAGATTTTAGATTTTTATTCCAATCTAATAAAAAATCAATCTATGCTAGTTTTTCGTATTTGATTACATACAATTCCAATTTTCAAAATCCGCATCTAACACAAAAAAATGTTATATTTTTTTATAGGACAATATCTAGTCTTTAAAGTTAAAGTTATAATATATTTCCTAAACATCAACGACAGATTCCTAAAAACCTGATGAAAATAATATGAAAAAAAAAAAAATATACTATTAATTAGGTAATCAAATAAATAATTGTTTTTTAAGTATTTATTTACTTACAGTCAATATGATAACGTTAAAAATAACATAATGATTTATTCGGTTTCTCAAAGGATGATTGATACATCTCGGCATGTTAAAGTGTTGTCAGAGGCAGTCGCCTTCTACGCGTAATTATCTGTAATAAAGTAATTGTTTGCCACGCGTCATACTAAATTTAATTGTAACTTAGGTTTGTTTTTGATTTGTAAAAATCAAGAACAAACCTAACTTATAATTACCTTTTTTATTTAAGATTATAATTATTGTTTATCTTTAAATTAATTCTAAGCTTATTTCAGTGAAAGCAAAATTTTCTACACTGTCAAAGGCCGTTAGAGAACGTTTGATTGGCGTGCCAAAGACCTATCTGAAACCTATATACCTGCAGTCCTTTGCCGTCGATTCGCAGAACTTGAGGAATGGCCGGGGGCCTGGGTGGAGGGTGGCTCACAGCTGACGTTAGTACCCGGCTAATATTCTACATAATAGGTATATAGCTGTACATACACGAATGTGAGAACACAGTTCCGTCTTATGTGTTACCATACGTTAATCTACAGGCAGTGGCATGCATAAAGTTTTTAGACAGGGTAGGCAGTCGAAAAAAATATGAAACGCCACACTGCACTTACTTTCTCGCATTTTTTTTCCTAATTTATTTCAATTTTGTTGGAAATACAGGCTTTTAGAAAATTTCAAGAACAGACAAGTAAATTATTGGACACGTAAATTGCATTTATACTAATAATGCAAGCATACACATACAGCAGTACATAAAATAAATTTAACTATAGATACCAACCATGCTTATTAATTCGTCCGGCTTTTCTGGCATGTGATACAAGTCGTGCCGAATCTTTTATGCGCCACTTATATATACAGCAACCAACTGATACTTATGAACTTATCAAACAAATCAGTTACTGGATAGACATAGAGCCCTCATAAGGCCGGTACTCCGATAATTTCGATTGTGTCAAACATGTGTCGAATAACAAGCAAAGAAAAACAATATAATTTGTTAGTATGAACTATGAACGCCCCCAGTTAACCAGCTATATTTTTCATAATATTTATTGCAAAATTTCCTAGTTACTGTTCCGTTTGCAGATTTCTGTTTTATATCTAAGCTGGGTATGGGCCTACAATGAACAATTTTTAATTTATCTGTAAAATCGTAGGTGTTGAATTTGGGTGTACTATTTACTTTAATCAAACACACATCTCCGTTACATATTTCACAAATAAACTTATCCATCACTAATATATTAATATTTTCACTAATAACAAGAACGCACAAACGAAAAATTTAAAGTGAAATGTAATATTATTACTATGGAAGATTCGGATGGCGGATGCGATTAAAAAATCATAATTATTGGTATATATATACTATAATTATAAATAGTAGTAGTTAACGTATTACAATTTTTTTAACTATATTACTAATTTTGTGATAAAAATAATTGTTTGCTCGCAAACGAAAAAAAAACGACTTCAATTACATCGACAAGTAATAGACAACGTCGGTAGACGAAAAAATAGTCAAGTAAATCCGCATTATTAGATATAGCTCGAAAAGTAGTTGTCAAATCTCAATTAAATTTAAATGGGACCAAATGACAGGCAACACCTTTCAATTAAAAAAAAAAAAAACATCGAAACGCGTCCTCCCAGTCAAAAGTTCCGAGGCAACCATATATTAAAAAAAATACAATCGAATTGAGAACGGAACGGTTTGGAACTAATTTTTGTATAAAGAATATTTTTATTAAGTTATTATATAGTTAACTAATCTGATCTAAAAGTTTTGCTTTGTTTTATGACTTTCAATAGTGAATGAGTAGGTATACAAATACAGTTTTATTTCATTCTTAACAAATATAATTGTAGAACCTATATACCTATGTACCTTATATAACCTATATACCTTTTATACCTATGTTTGTAGGTACATGGATAACACATGTGAGTAGAGAAGATTTTTTTTAATATTTATTATTCTTTAGCTCCATCTATATGTATATATGGAAGAAAATGTGTGCTCACACCTTTCTCTCTTGCTCAGTTCGCTTCGCCCGATCACACTTCTCCTAACGCTCTCGTCACACATTCTGCAACTTACTCCCAAGTCAAGCGTGCATAAAGAGGTTTTATTCAATACTCACAAAAAACATTCTTCTGTGTAAAATGTCATGTACGTTTAATTAGCATTTTCGGACGCATTACACAACAACAAATGTGTTAATGATTGTTTCTAATCGTTTCACGTATCGTCAAAGGCGGGAATCCCATTCGAGTGGACAGATAAAATAGTTGAGAGCATGACAGGATGACGTTTCTAGTTTAACGCTAAAAGAGCCGCGGTTTTCGTAACGCGAGTAGCCGCTAGGCATTATTACGTTGTTTTCAATGGACGACAGCGACACAACTGGAAACTCATATTTTTATAATTCGAACTAAAGTTTTAAGCCATTTAATAAAATCAAAGTTAAATTTGTAATGCATTTAATTGTATTGTGTATATGTCATAAAGTGAGGACAAACAGAAAAAAAAGCTATAGAAAAATTTTCAAAAAAATGAATTAATTTGTGTTTTTATATTTTAATTTCAACATTTTGACTAAATTCCTTCAAATATAATAACAGATTTCTACGTGTGTAATTTATTTATAAATACAAATGATAATATTGAATTTTAAATGAAGTAGGCAACTTGACAGTCCACCTAACTTCTGAATGAAAAAGACATCTTCAATAATCTAAAAAGTCAAAGTCACCGGACTGAGGTAAAATTTTTGAGGTCGCTTTAAACAATGGCACCTTATTCAAAACTGTATAAGACATGTTTTTGATTAAAAATGCTATATTAAAACGGCGGTCAACCGTCAGTTCACAAAGCTTGGCTTGCTTTTGTCTTAACAAAGGCTAGTGTTCAGTTCAGCCTACGCGTAGTTATATACTGCTGGTCAGGAGTTCGGGACATCGAGGGTCCGGCCGCGGAGTCCGCGCTCTAATTAAAACACCCCCCTTCCCCATCACCCGCCTAGCACCCGATCAGTCAAAGATTAGTGCTAGATATTCGACTCTAGAATATATCTTCAAGATCAACAGCTTAACTCATGAAGATACTCTTACAAACCTTAGAAAAACCTTAACTTTTACATTTTCGCAATTTCACTTATTCAAAATTTTTAAATATAGACTTGAATATCACGGCAAGATATCATTTGTAACGATAACCTCTTTTTCAAACGACGCGACGGGTGAACGATTGATTCATTTCAGCCTAAAATATTGTAGCTACTACCCGCTCAATTAAACAAAGTGTCATTGACAATCTGCTAGGAAAAGTGTTGTTTCTGTATAAAATCACAAAATAATCGATAGCAGGTATACGAAAAGAAGGACAACACCAAACTCTTCGCGACTACTAAATAACTGTAATCAATTAACTTTCATTATGTATTTAAAAATCAAGAAACAATTGACCGAAAAAACGCATGTTCGCATCTTTTTTCGCGTCACCACTTTGAGATACACTTACGCATGACCAAATGCATTATCAGCTTCTGAATCTCAAAATGGCATAGAAACGCGCCGATACCGTGCCTAAAGGTTATTGAAAGACACAACAAAAACAATCGATCACCTTATTTAGGCGTTACACTTCTGCGAAATATTCTTTGATCAGCGAGGCCACCCGGAGGCGATGGAAAAAAGGACCGGCCACGTGCCACGAGTAAGATTGCTCATGAAGCTCCCTATGTCTGAACAAATGTACACGTAATTATATAGTACAGTATGGTACGGACAAAAGAGACCCTAATTAAAAGATATTTTCGCCTTAGTGATGTGTCAGTGTTATTCGAGATTTTATAGGCTCGGATAATATTTGTTTTTGATGTATGTACACAAGTGTAACGTAATATAGTAAAATGCTTTTTAATTAAATTGATCGAGACTCTCGTTACGCACAAAGAAGTAAAAAATTATGATCGTTCAAAGAGTGTTACGATAATTTAATTTTCAAATCGTCAAAAATGATTTTTGCATTAAGAATTTACTTAAAAGATAAATTTAAAGTATTTTATTAAGTAAGTGTCACCAACCCGCCTGCTCAGCGTGATGATTATGACTAAAACACAAGTTCGCGCCAAAAATGGCGCGAACTTATAGAGGCCTATGTCCAGCAGTGGACTGCGATAGGCTGAAGTGATAATGATGATTAAGTACGTTAGTAATCTTATTAAGTTTCACATAATAATAAAAAATCTGCTGTAAACCAGCAAAAAGTGGTCGTAAAACTATAGAGTAGCATTTTGAATTTGCTCAAATTGTTTTCAATGTTCAAAAGCATCTAGAAAGAATTAATGGAGCAATTGACTAGAATGCAAAAGATAATAAATTTCCGTAATACAAACAATGTGTAGGTATATGACATGCTTCAGTTTAGAAGAATGGAAAATAATATTTCTGATGACCTGAAGTACGAGCTCAATAGCAAAAACCTATGAACAAGAGAGCTCTATATCATGTCTGTTAGTTTAACTTATTTCAGTACTAGAAATTACAGCCAGTTTGAGGAAAAAAAACTGATAGGTGTGTGTCATGCTATATATTAGGAATGGTTCCATAATGCTGTACCTATACATTATAAATCATTGTATAATTTTTGAATAAACTGACCATGTTGAAATCACTGGCGAAAGATAATGATTTCTTTCTTTCTTTTTTATGTGCATCTTTTAATTTGCTAATATAAGCATTAGGAATGCGAAAAAAAATATATCAAGTTTTTTAAAATACCGTTGGAAATTCTGTTTTCAAGATAACCTATTTTCTAAATATAATATTTTTTTAGTCGAAGACTTGTTTACAAGAGCAAAAAAAAAATATGTTTAAGAGTTCTTCGGATTTTAAGAAATTTTATTTTGATTCTTGACTTTTGGTTTTTTGACTTTGGGCAAACTTGGGTTACAGTTTTTATCCTCCATAATTAAAATCTTGCGGATTTTTTTCAATTTTGATACACAATTTTAGAACTATTACGAACACATGTAAATGAAATTAAAACGCCTATTAAACATATTTAAAAGTAATGTAATACGAGGTTTACATAAAAGGATTACAGGTTAACAGATATCAAATTCACCAAAGAAGACCCCTGACGTCACGGAAGGTCGAGTGGACACAAGGGTCGTCGAATCCCGCTGATGAGGGCTCGGTACTCAGACGGTTGACGTTTTAGGGTTCGCAGGTACAATTTTTTGTGTCTTTGTCACGTAAAATGTTTCAATCAAAGCAATCCAAGAGTCCGCTGAAAGGAAATTTTTACATTTTATATTATACGTATAGTATTTATATATTAGACGTGTCTCCTGACAGAAACTTACTAAAGAAACGTACCTTTATTTACGGTTAAAGAATCAATATAACTGTTATACTAATGCGAAGAGGTCAACTTATACTTAGCATTAGTTTCTTGAATATCGATAAATACTTCCTAAATTATCTTCTCTGCTCTTCATATTTATGACCATATTTAGTAAAGAAGCGTGAGATTGCGTTATTTTCTGATAATACATCATTAATATTTAAATTGCGTCGATAAGAAACAAGTTGTAACGATGTACACAATGCTCTCTTTGAAATAGTGCACTAGTTTAGCGTGAATAACTTACTTTTCAATAGTAAAAAAAACTAAATGTATCAAATTTCCAGCTCCAAATTTAAAACAAATTGCAATGCAACCAGAACTCAGTGGTAATAAACTGAACTTAATTAACTTGGTTAAAAACAATTGTTTTTCTTGGAATCACCATTGATTCAAAGTTACAGTGGGGACCCCATATCTATCAGTTGACAAATAGACTGAGTTCTACAGCATACACACATGCGTAGCAAAAAAAAATACCGTTCGGTGGTCTTGGATATGAATGGTCATCGTCGCCGCGTCATATATCAATACCTCGATATTTAGCCAGTCGATATGACATCTCTGCAGAGAATCCAGGATATCCCAGGTCTCGACAGATTCAAAGGCTTTCTCGTAGTCTACTCTAACGATGAAGGTGAGGTATCACTTTCAGGGAGTACTTGTAAGTGAATTTGAGTACAAGGTACGCTACCCGGGTCAATTCGACGTTTAGTTGGATTGTATATATATATATACATTGACATTTTTAATAAAAAAAAGCATATGAACAGATAGACTCTACCTAGTTTAAGTGAATACCATAGGCAGCCAAAGCTTATATGTGAGCAGGACAAGTGGCTTTCTTAGCCAGAATATTGGATACAAACTAGGCACCAACATCAGGAATACTCGCATATCAAATAACAAAATTGTCAGAAAATCCATGAGAAACCGTTTCTATACCCTAGTTATAATAAATACACCGTCCCGAGAGGATCATGAATTTCGTTCACAGGAACAGAAAGATAAAATAGTAAAGTACATTTAAAACAAATCAACTATGTTTTACAATGTTTTTATTGGTATTCTTTCTGTATAGATATACAAACTCGATTTCACCTATAATGGCCGTCCCAGGACACAAACTTTGAAATTGATATCATAAGTGCTTTTTAGGTCCAGTCTATTTGTTTTGGGCCCTTTTAGTGTCGATGTCAGATCGACAGTATTATGTGGTTATTTCGCTGATTTTAAATAAACATTATTTTAAAAATCTGGAACGTAATTGCGCAGATTTTAGCTGTTACTCTAGTGGCTGCGTGGTTGATCCCCGCTCATGTCAAATATCTGTAAAGTGACACAGATCTTTGTATCCGTGTAGTGTTAGAAGTATGTTTGTACTGTGTGAAGAGTTTGTTGGTTCCAAAGGTGAATCTTAGGAATTATTGGTTCGAATTAAAAAAAAAAACATTTTTTTTATATCACTAGTTCGGCAAACAAGCGTACGGCTCACCTGATGGTAAGCGATTACCGTAGCTTATAGACGCCTGCAACACCAGAAGCATCGCAAGCGCGTTGCCAACCCAATCCCAATCCCCCCAGGAGCTCTGGTCACCTTACTCACCAACAGGAACACAATACTGCTTGAAAACAGTATTATTTAGCTAGGTCTTCTGTGGGGTCGCGGTACTACCCCAGTCGGGCTGCTCCATATTTTGAGCAGGAAATTCCTGCTGTGCCCTACCTCAGTTTACTGGTGGATAGCCTATTTGTCGAGGAAGGCTTTATAGCATCATGCTACGACTAATAGGGGTAAATCATATACATGTTGCGTTAGCGAAGATAGCCAGTAGCATTATACACAAATATACAAAAATATAAAAACAATGTTTTTCATGGTTTCGTGGCGAAACTGCGTTGAAAGCTTGTAGCATACGAGTATACATACACCTATAAAATTCAATGTGAATATCACTATACTGAACCTAAGATACGGTGCGACGCAATAAACTTAGGGCTATATCAACAGCCCTTAAGTAATGGTGTTTAATATGGAATACTTATCGACACTGCATAATTTTATTTTTGCGAACCTTGCATTAATTTTTTTTTTAATCGTTATGTTGAGACGTGTCTCAAAATTACACGTGTCATGGTAATTATAAATATATATTATACTATTTGTGTCGGCCAAATAGTGACTAATTGACGCAGTCACTACGCTTAGCTACTAGTCCAATTAAATCGTAGTAAATTAGAACGCTTCTCATTTATTTATTTCTTTGGTATACCTAATGGCTTCCCTTCAAGACAAATGATTCGCCAATGTCACTTAGAAAACGCCTGTCTGAATGACTTACTTCCACTATAACATATTCCTGTGCAAAATTACATTCAGGTCTGTTGAGATGTTCTACCGTGATTGAGTAAAAAACTATATATTTAAACCCTGTAGTAAAATTACTTTTAAAAAGTACACAGGAAAACGATAATCGGTAAATTGGTAATCGGTGTTGTAAATTATTGTAACTGTAAACTGTGTTTAGGGAAGTGATTGTAAAAAAAAATATTATGTTTATGTAATTTTTATAATAATATTTTATTAATTAATTATTTATCTCTTGCTGTTTCAGGAAGCTATTACTCCTTAAGTTTTTTTAAACTTTAAATTATTGGGCCAATAATTAAACTCAATTAAGTTCAAAGTCTTAATTTTGGGTTAATTTTTACACAACGCCAGTTAAATCTTATTTGACAGAAATCAAATACTCTAAGTAATAAGTACTTAGTACTACAGCTTATGATTTAAAATCCTATGTTCTTCAAGGTTAATTTCGAAAATGTTTTAGATAAATCGAATAAGGTAACGTTTTTTGGGCATGCTGGGTTTGTTTGGCGAGGGATCGCCTTGTTCGCGAACGATCGATCCGCGACACGGCCCCGGGGGCGCGTCAATTTGCCCCCGGCTCGTCAGCGCTAAATTATCCCGACATCTTTAAATGGAATTCCGCGGCTCGCGTCCGAGTCCCTGCACGTTTCGTGTAAGGAGCGTTACACAGAGTAAAGTCGCGTTTGGATAAATTTTTATTTTTTTATTTGACATGTATTTTATTTAAATTTATCAGATTAATAAATGGTCTAGAGAGATTAGGTGTATTAGTCAGTAGATTTGTTAATTTTTTATTTCGAAATTTTATTTTTGGTTCTTTCTTATTGGCCACAATCGGTCGAATATCTTGAACTAACTAAGGATGACTTGATTAGTCATTTTCAAGTTATTCGTAATTCTATAGATGATAACAAAACTTACTCTACAACAGATATATAATAGCGACTCTCTTTCTAAATTTAGATACAGAACTGAATATTATTTATATAATTAATAAAAACAAACTTAATATACCTTTTTTTAAGGGGATCCCAGACAAATTCGGCCGTTTTCATGTGCTATAAAGTAAGTATACGTTAAAGTTACGTTAAAAATATCAAATAAATATATGTTGTAACTCGGATTCAGTTTATTAATGTGACTGTAAGATAATTGTATAAAACTCTCTAAATAAAGAGAAATAATTGTTTACCTGGACCTCCTTTCGCGTACAAAAATCGTATAGGATTTCTAATTTTACTACTTATAATAGTGAAATTTTTTTGTTTAATTAAGAATCCTGTACTTAATAATTCTACAGAAGGGTTTTTTAATAAGTGCAATATTTTATTAGAAAATCGTAAAAATATAATTTTTGGTTATTTGCCGGGCGACGGGCGGCCCGCGGCAGACGGCCAGAGGCCTTTGTACGGGGAACTTGTGTCGCTCGCCATCGCACGCTGCTCTTGCTTACGCGCAAATCTATTTACTTTTTTAATCTAAGATAGGCATAAAAATGTAACAGACAGACAGACTTACTTTTGAATTTTCCAATTGTATTTACTTCAATAAAAAAAAAAAATTTAAATTATTCATTTTGAGTTGTGTAAATGTAAAGCTGCTTAGTTTGTGGTCTAAGATCCGAACCTAAAGTCGATCTTCACCGAGCCGATAATAGAATAAAACATAAATTTAGTATATCTATACAAATAAAATTGGAGTGTCTGTTTGTAATATTAAAATAACCGCTTTTTACTAAATAAATATGGATGTATACACGATACATACACAAAAATAGCATTTTGACAATTTTTGTCTGTCTGTATGTCTGTTTGTTCCGGCTAATCTATAAAACGGCTCGACCGATTCTGACGGGACTTTCACTGGCAGATAGCTGATATAGTAAGGAGTAACTTAGGCTACTTTTATTTTAGAAATTTATTTATTTTATAACTGCGAACTGAACAACAGTAACAACTAGTAATTAATATAATTTTATAGCCTAAATGATCGACACGACAAGAAGAAAATTCAATAATAATTATGGATGATCACAACTTGTACGCAAGCTCTTGGTCTAGGAAACGGATCGATCGCATGTCCTAGTAGTACAAGTAAGAGCCGGTAGATGGCCGAGTTTAATAACCTTTACGTAACACTGATCAGGTGAAGTGCGGGTGGGTGGGGTGTGGCAAAGTCTAAATGCTCAAGGTCATTGAGAAGGGGGAGCATCTTAAGAAGTACAAGAAAAATGAATTACTTATTGAACACTTTTAATGTTTTTTTTTATGTTTTTTAAATGTAATATTTTACTTTTGTAGAAAAGAAATCACATTTTAATATAATAAAATAGTCACTAAATATCCCTAATCATATTACATGTGTATTTAATAATGTTATACGTTGGTATAAAAAAAACTCTATGTAAGATTTCGAATAATCTTCTAAACGCGTCCTAAGGGTTCGCCAATGCGAGGGGGGTGGATTTCGGCCTGGCAGTCCCTGACGGCCGACGTACCACCTGCCTCGAACAGTTTGCTCAGCGCATAGTAAGGACATTTCAAGACTTCGGTATACCTCCCCACGTCTACGAAACGTATACGACACGTTATTATGTATATGCAACAGTGAAGATTCAGTATTTTACGTAAATTTTCCTTTGTGTGGAAAAATATGTAAAGTTAGTTTACTGTTTATTGAGTAATATATATATATATATATATCTATGAGTATATTTTCAATATTAGCATAGATATGTATCTATATATAGATATATGTGTGTGTGTGTGTGTGTTTTCAGATATAAATATTATAACTTAACTAGCTGACCCGGCGAACTTCGTATCGCCTAACACAAACTTTATCGTATGGTATTAAAGTTCAAATTGACTTTTAAGTAGCATCACAAATCTTTTGTATGGGAGTATAGAAAAGTGTTGTTTTTAGACTTTTTCAGGAAATTTTAAATTTTTTTTTGAATTTTTCTCTCCGTAAGAACCATCCTCGTACTTAAAGAAATATTTAAAAAAAAGAATTAGCGAAATCGGTCCAACCGTTCTCGAGTTTTGCGCTTAGCAACACATTCAGCGACTCATTTTTATATTATAGAAGATAAAGTCAGCTTTTCTTATACTTTTTTACTTTTTGAAGGACAAGAAGTGTAGTCGAGGATTGTTGAAGATTTCAAATGAGACATTCTCTTTATGACAATATTATTAAGTTACCGTTTTTAAAAGCCTATTTGAAGAAAGTTATTTATTATTTTGATTTTTATTTTGCAAAACTACTGCAGTTTAATGATTATGGTTTTATATGGTGTCCATTTTCTCGAAAAAGAAATCACATTAAACTTACTAATGTTACATTGTAAAAGTTTGCCAGCTAAAACTCAAACAATGTATGCGACATATAAGATCGTTTTGTAAAAACAAACAGTCCAATTGTGACGTAAATTTTGCTAAATACGTTGAAGTAATCGGACAAAGCTTTAGAGCACTCGTTTGAATATCTTGCAGTGAACGTTGCAAACACCAATTCGAAGTAGGTAATCACTGGAGAACATAAGTATGCCTTTCACGAAAATATTTACTGATATGGTATAATGATAATGTCAATAATACTATTAGTAGTTTATTTTCATTCTTCAATGTGTTCGCTTGCTAACGAGAAAATCTACTTTAGTTTTTTAATATTAATAATAATAATAATAATAAATATCTGCATAATACAGACACAGTCGTCCGTTCCTAAAGTAAGGAACTTAATGCTTGTGTAGGTAACAGCTGACTGGTATAGCTACATTTTTTTTCGATAAACATACATATAAATAATACATATACGAATACTTCCACTAACTAATATATATATTACACCCAGACTCGGGGGGGAGGGAATCGAACCCACAGCCATCGGAGCAGAAAGCAGGGTCACTACAAACTGCGCCAACGGGCTAGTCATACAAGTCAACAGTTTAAACCTACATATAATGTAACCTAGATGGACGAAAAAATAAACTCAATAAAATACTCATTATCAAAAATAACTGAAAAAATAATCGTCATATCTCGATTTTAAATTTGACACAGGAAAAGCACCAACATTCGAATAAAAAAAATCCTATATTGTTAGTTTTCATTTCAATTCGGAAAAAGAAATGAATTTAACAAGTATGTCATGATTTCGAATCGCTTTAGTCGACATAACATTGATACAATTAAGGTAGAATAAATTACCAAATAAATTACACGTTAAGCCGTCGGTCCCGGTTGTTATCATGTACACCTGATAGTGATTGTTACTTATAGTAGGGAATATATCCGCCAACCCGCATTGGGGCAGCAACGTGGTGGATTAAGCTCTGATCCTTCTCCTACATGGAGAAAGAGGCCTATGCCCAGCAGTGGGATATTACAGGCTGAAGCGAACGTAATTACAAATTAATATCTAAATCTATTTTAATTTATTAAGTTGTATTCAATTCTCTAGTGTTATTGTATATTCAGTATCATCTTAAACAACAATGACAAGGGTTTACGCGTCGTAAGTTGCCCTTTGTATTTATGTATTACAGAAATCATTTGTAGTTAGGTATTAAGGCTTGTGACTTAAATACACTTTTGTTATATAATTTATTTGCAGTGGCCCTGCATTTTACTCTGAGGGTTGTGGATTTGATTTCAGTAAAGTCTGTATGTAATATGTATAATTTGTATTTTTTTTTCTATGTCCTTTACATCTATTGCAGATGTTTTAAGCAGTGTTAATCCATGTTGGTTTCACCGCTCTTCAGATTGCGATGATGGAGTGTCCTCTCCACAGATGTTAACTGCTTCGCCTGGTTTGAATTTAGAAAGTGCAGGTTTCCCACTGTCGCGAACGACAAGTCGCTACGTGTGGAGCTGGTTCAGATGCAGAACCTGACTCGTGTCTTATGGGGATCCGCTCCGAGTACCTTAGTCGCCTTTTACGACACCTGGTACTTGAGGGGGGCACTATTCTATTCTGCAGATGTCCCATGCATCTACAAAATATGTATAAATTCAAGACCGTCAACTCCGATCTCCGTTCTTTTAATTACCGAGTCATATTTATTCACAATAGTGCTGTGTGGCTATGGCAACAAAGAATATAGTCACCCCCTCTCTTCCCGTGGGTGTCATAAGAGGCGACTAAAGGATAACAAGGTTCCACTACCACCTTGGAACTTAAGAAGCCGACCGATGGCGGGATAACCATCTAACCGCTGGCTTTGAAACACACAGGCCGAAGACGGGCAGCAGCGTCTTAGGTGCGACAAAGCCAGCCCTGCGGTCACCAACCCGCCTGCCCAGCGTGGTGACTATGGGCAACACACATGAGTTCACGCATTTGTGTTGTACTGATTTTAATGTATAGAATCATACCTCCGTTCCTATCTTTTTGACTTTATAGACACCAAACAACTCATGTTTCGGCTGTGATTTATAAAAGATACTAGGATTGTTAACATAAATTTACGGAATGTCTTATTATTATTCCGTTCAGAACTCTTGAAATCCTAATGATCCTTATTTAGCCTTTACCTTTAATTCTTGGTGGTCCCTGGTGGGATCGGCAACGCGCTTGCAATTCTGCTGGTGTTGCTGACATCTATATGCCACCGTAATCCCTTACCATCAGAAGAGCCGTACGCTTGTTTATCGAACAAGTTGTATAAAGACAAGTGTACTTTAGACCATACGACTGAAGTATAACTTACAAAACGTAACTCTCTATTTTCACTAACTTATCTCTCTCTCTCTCTCTCTCTCAACTTCCGTTCACCTCGCCCGGTCACACTTTCACAAACTCACAACACTCTTGTCACAACTCTAGTCTAATACATGTGTCAGGTGATCTATCAAAAGTAAGTAAAGGAAAAAATCAAGGCCATCGAGACTGGCTGTTCATGAAAACAACCTCAACCATTTGACTGGTAGGCTACAAATAAAGAGATTATTCAAAAATTCCAATTATCTCAGTCGCCCCTTACATTATATATAGACACCTAATCGTTTTCTAAAATTGTTTCTTTCTATACCCAGCTCCGTCGTGTCGTACGTAATTAAGTTAGCGGACAGCCCCCGGCCGTAACGAACATACATAACCCGTCTTAATGACTCGCGCTGCCCACACTCAACTATACAGCGTTAGTTCAAATCACCCGAAGACAGAGATAGCCATTCAGACTCCGACGTAAACTATGCTTATTCATTTATTCAACTACTATTGGTGATTAGGAAGAAAAATTACCAAAAAGAAAACGTTTTATTTTTCTTAACTTAAAATCCGAATCAAAAACAACTTTATTGAAATAGGCTTCAAAAGCACTTTCGAAGAGTCATTTTTCAAAATAAAATGATTATTAGTTTTTAAAAGTAAAGCTACCACAGATTCGGAATGTAGATTCTACAGAGAAGAATCGGAAAGAAACTCGTTAGTTACTCTTTTGAAAATAATATATAAACTGTGTTTTAATATAATTATCTTGCATGAAATACAGCGTCACTAAGTCCACACATCTTCATCAACTATGTAATCCTGAAACGAATAATATGCTTTATTTATTAATTTCTTTTTAATAAAAACTTTAAATTTAGGTTGAGACAATTGCAAAATTGTTTGTGGGATTTTGTTATACATGCGAATACCATGACTCAGAAAGGAGACGTTTACTTTGCGCAGTCGAAAACTTGAAAATTAATGTCTAAATTTACTAATGAAAGAATTTTTCTAAATTATTATTTATCTTATACCTATTTAATATAGCATCACACATAAAAAAATGAGTAGGAAATTAGAGTTACATTGATATACATATCACCTTTTATTGTAGTGTGAAGTCTTGTTAAAAAGTGACAGGAGAATCTGAACTTGCGTCATTTCAGACTTTGAGCTCTCTGAAGAAAGAACGTAATTTTACATAACTAACTCGCTGACGGTAAATGTTTTTTTTAATTTTTTTTATTTTTATTTTTATTAGAGTTAAATACGAAATTCGTGTCTATATGAAGAAGTCATTTCTATTTAAGTTCTACTGAATTATCTAATTTCAATTTTGCAGTAGCAAGTGATTCAGCATATTAAGTAATAATATTTTGTTGTTTCCATTTTAAAAATTTTTCGTTTATCTTAAATTTTTTCTGTCATGACAATATCTCTTGTTAATAGCTACGTTTTTCAGGATCTCAATGGCTATAAAAAAGATTAGGAAAAGTTTTTTAACTACCCGCCTTTCGATAACTTATTCTAAGCACAACAAAGAAATTTTTTTTAAATGCTTGTAGCACGACAGTCGGGTAACAAACAGCCAGTTTTAACTGTCGTGCTAGCCAAAGCATCGTTCGGGATTATCAAGCCCGTACTCCGTAATCACCAGCAGCGGCGACCACTCACGCGTAAATTACGCGCCTTGCCCGTTTCACAGAGACCCTCCTCGAGGCGACCCCTCCGAAACGTAGTCGCGTAGATCGTTTTAAAGTCACAGATTGTATGTTTTGGTTGACAATGCTGTCATAGTATTCTTTTAAGTGAAAACTTCTTTTGGCGCTCAGCCCAAACATTTGTGAGAAAGAGACAGACAGCTGCTGGATCGGGTGAACTCGGGACTTATTCCGTTATCGCTTGGTTGTGATTGCCAATGGAGTTTGCACTTCTACCGTATGGTCTTAAGCACACACTCTATTTTTTTAATATTACTTGTGGCTAACAACTGTATGTTGCGACTGATAGTAAGCGGTTACCATAGTATATTCTTTCGCTGTCAACATACCACAACCTACTGTATTTTGGAGATCTGGCTACTTTGCTTAACGAAGTACAATATTGCTTGATTTTAAAACTGACGGAGGTTCGTAATTTTATTGCGTTTACTGTATTTATTTTTAAGGGACATCTTTAGTTATGAGTTACTTATATATTTTTAACAGTGAAAACTCTATATCCTTCTAGGCTCAAAAAAGGCTATATAAATATCGTGAGAATCCATAGATAATTCTGCACAATTTGTATTTACTATGGATCATTGAAATCAGTTTAAGTGTGCGAATATGTGCTAAATATAGTAACTCATTAATATTACCCATAATTTTAAAAACTGATTTATTTACTCTGTGACAGCAGCGTCGGCAGCCGTTTCTAAACTACGCAGGTCAACCTACACTGGCCACCCGCAACCTTCGTTAATGTCGCTCAGAGCTCGCGCCTACAAAGACAATGGTCCTTCAGACTCCCTGATGCGTGCCTCATTGATTGATCGGATTAAAATGTATCAAATTTTCGAACAGATTTCAATTTCCGAACCTTAGTAATGTTCGACAGATGTCAACGAGCCTTTGACGTTTCGAACAACGATATTTTGTATCATTACCGTCTTTGTACTATAAACTGTAGTTTAAAAATAAATTCAAAATGTATTTTGCAAGCTTGGGGTCATATTATTCTCTTCTATCTAAAATCTTCAATAAATACTACCTATTAGTAACTTAATTCATCATAACTAGATGCGTAATTTTGCCTTCATATTCATACCAAGAAAAAAAAACAAGTAATCCTTGTACATTACGTCACCTAAAAGTAGTAAAACAAAGACCTCGCCAAAGAGTTCTTCCTCACAAAGCACCACACGGTAATGACTTCCCACGTTACTACGTTCTACAAACGAGTAATTGAATTTCGCATAGCGCAGTAGGTGCCTTTATTAAACACCCCGGTATTATCTTGCGACGCCAGCGCACTCGCCAAATCCAATATCCCGAATGTGCAATAACAATCGCGGCCGTCTATCGGACGCGCGTAAATTATGCACGGAACCTTTCCACTTGAAATTTCTTTCAGTGAAATGTAGACTTTATTCAGTTGTAATAAGACTGGTTACGGGGTTCGTGATACCGCGGACGGACGACGACACCGCTGTGCTAATGGCTAAGACTCCCCACGTCCCCCTTCTAAGGGTGTGTTTCCACTTTATACCGTGTGAAACGTAACCTAACTTATATAGTATACGACCACCGAAATAGAAAAAGGTGATGTAGCATTAAGTGAATCACATTTGATTCACGGAACTTCATTAAGTTACTATACTTAACAGAATGGTTAAGTTCTTAATTACTATTATTTTAAGTACAATAGAATGATGAGCAGGTAACGAATAGGTAATAGCGTGACGATGCCTTAAAAAGACATTCACGGATTCGATTCCTGTCCGTGACAAATACTTGTTTTTATAAAAATATTTGTTTTTGGTCTGGTATATGACCTTAGGGGTGTAATACATGGGTCGGTGATGTTCCCATCTGGTCCTGGAGAGAACGTTCGTCACTACGTAAATCACGTTAATCTGTCAGTACCGGTTGTTATCACATACGAGTGATAGTGATCGTTACTCATAGTAACAAAATTATCCACGTCTCCAAGGCTTAGGGTCTCGAATAATTCTCTATTTTTAATATGTACGATTTTATTTTTGTGTTACCCTCACATTAGGAATTCTAAACATTTTTGAATATCATATCAAAAATTGACCGCTCCAGCGGGATTCGAACCCGCGTCTCCGACTGACCGTGTCGGCGCTCTAGCCAATTAAGCTATGGAACGCTGTACCCGCTAGAGCGAAATTTTTGATATGATGATTTTTTTTTATTTTCGGTTTATTATCAAGAATCGGTTATTGCTCAACAGTGGGACGTATACAGGCCGTTTCAGTTAACTTATAAATATACTCTTATATTTTATTCTATTGCTGCTAGTTTTTTTTTTTTTTATAAAGATAATTGCATTGAGGTAAGGTCACAGCAGACATTTTGGGGAAGTACCTCAACCTTACAGAAGATCACAGCTAAACAGTACTGCTCTCAAGTCGTATTGTTCCTGTGGCGAGTAAGGTGGCCAGAGTTCCTGGGGAGGGTCGGTGTTATGTTAGACTACGCGCTTGCGATGTTCTGTTGTTACAGATGTCGATAGGCCGTACGATAGTTTGCCTACCTAGTCATATAAAAAAAAGTGTGTGTGTCAGCTCCGGCGAACGACTGGAGATTACTCATTCAGATCGAATATCTAATTAAGCACAAAAAAGGCTAACTAGTCTAAGAAAAAGGTGAACAGATGAATACCATTTCAAATGGTAAATAAACGAATCAAATAGCGCACAAAAACGTAACGAGGTCATTCGTTCAATAGATTTTCCTCCTCATATTTTTTTCATACCAGAGGCTTTATATGATAATTGTGTTTGCTCGCAAACGAAAAAAAAACCGACTTCAATTACATCGAAGAGTAATACAACGTAGATCGACGAAAAAATAGTAATACTTTGTTCGTATTCCATATAACGCGACATTATAAAATTGTAGAATTATATAATGTTCTACTGTTATTTCTAACATTTTGTTAGCGATTGTAGGCAGAAATTTCATAAAAGGCCCGTCGTCGATTCGCGCGAAGCGCTGACATCGCTTATTACGGCGGGTTTTTTAGTTGAAGCGGATTTATATTGAATTACGGTTTATGTCTTTTTTATTAAAAATATGTAATGTTCATGTTTTCACACAGCTCCGATGCACGACTGGAGTTTACCCCTTCAGATCAACTGTCTAAATAGGCACAAAAAGGCTTACTAGTCTAAGAAATATATTATTATTATATCAAATTGTAAATAAATGAATGCAATAACGCCATCTATCGGAACCTTATTGCGTTATTAGAAAACGTCTGAACGCCATCTCTAACAAGGTCATTCGTTCAGTAGATTTTACTGTTCAATTTTTTCATTCCGGGGCCTTAAATGAAAATCGATTCTTAAGGAGAAAACTCCAAAAACAGTCATGTAAATACGCCATATCAGATATAGCTCAAAAAGTTCGAGTCAAATCTCAATTATATTTAAATGGGACCACATGACAAGCACCACCTATCGATTAAAAAAAGAATCATCGATATCGGTCCACCCAGTAAAATAGTAATGAGGTTAATATAACGTTGGTCGACGTAAAATAGCCAAGTAAATACCCAGTATTAGCGATAACTCAAAAATTAAAAGCTCAAATATATTTATAACGAATAAACTGCTACTCTCTACTCTAGTGGAATATTGTAATTTGATCGATAGTGAACGAAGTAATTTCATAACATTTTGATAGATGGCGTTGTGGCAAAGTATTGAACATGACCACAGTCGTCTTAACATCGTCGTGTAAATACGTGTCATCAAAGATTACTCAAAAATTGCTCATTATATCTCAATCATATTTAAAACGGACGACATGACAAATATTAGCTTTTGATTTATACAAAAAAGATCAAAATCAGTGCACCCAGTAAAAAGATATAACGTATAATACAACGTAGGGTGACGAAAAAACCGTCAAGTAAATACGCAATATTAGATATAACTCACAAATTACGAATCAAATCTCAATTAAATTTGAATGGGACCACGTGACGAATAGTAGCTTTTAATTTATATAAGAAACGTCAAAATCGGTGCACCCAGTAAAAAGTTATGAGGTATAATACAACGTAAGGTGACGAAAATAATGTCAAGTAAATACGCGTTATCAAAGATTAATCAAAAAGTAGTTATCAGATCTCGATAAAATTTATATGTGACCACATGATAAACATCAGCTTTCGATTAAAGTAAAAATTATCAAAATCGATACAACCAGTAAAAAGTTATTGCGGATTTTCAAGAGTTTCTCTCGATTTCTCTGGGATCCTATCATCAGATCCTGGTTTCCTTATCATGGTACCAAACTAGGGATATCCCCTTTCCAACAAAAAAAGAATTATCAAAATCGGTACACCCAGTAGAAAGTTATGTGGTATAATACAACGTAGGTCGACGAAAAAAGCGTCAAGTAAAAACGCATTATTAGATATAATTCGAAAAGTAGTTGTTAGATCTCAAATAAATTTAAATGGGACCAAAAGGGAAGAACACACCACCTTTCGATTAAAACAAAATTTGTCGAAATCGGTCTACCTGGTCAAAAGTTCTGATGTAACATACATAAAAAAAAAAAAAAAAAAAAAAAAAAAAAAAAAAAAACAGTCGAATGAAAAACCTCCTCCTTTTTTGGAAGTCGGTTAAAAAACGATTCTTAAACTTAACTTTCTTAAATATAACAAAGCACTTACTTTTTCTTCATAGCAACCGAGGGTAGACCTCGCGATAGTTAATCAAACGAACAAACAGACTAACTCAGTTAACTTATACCAATACATACTCATACTCATATTTTATCACATGTAGCTTTAAGCGGCCTTTGACTTCGTGTATTCACGTTTTGAAAGCACGTGACTGATACTTGGAGAACAATGACGTCGCGTGGACGTAGGTTACAAATGAGAAACAAATGTGATCGATCTATATCTAAATCGTTAAGTTTAGAAGTTTATTTGTTTGAAAGGAGCCAATTTCTCGAGCTCGAAGGGTTGGTGCAGTAACGGGGCTGGCTGCTAAACTAACTGTAGCGGATTCTTTCTCGGCTTTTTGCGAAATGTGTATTGTTACTTGTCTTAGCGACCTTTTCAGCGTCATCGGTGGGGAAAGTATTGAGACTCAGCTGATAAATTGGGAAGCCTCGTTAGGGCTCCGAATAGACGTTCGTCCATAAGTCTCCTAGCGAAATCATATTTAGTTATGTCTTTGGAACACAGTAACAGGCGACTAAGGGATAACACAGTTCCGCTACCACCTTGGAACTTAAAAAGCCGACCGGTGGCGGGATAGCCATCCAACTGCTGGCTTTGAAATACACAGGCCGAAGACGGGCAGCATTGTCTTCGGTGCGACAAAGCCAGCCCAGCGGTCACCAACCCGCCTGCCCAGCGTGTTGACTATGGGCAAAACACATGAGTTCACGTTATTTTTGGCGTAAACTTGTGGAGGCCTATGTCCAGCAGTGGACTGTATAGGCTGTAATGTAATGATTAGAACACAGATACTGTATGTCTTACTGATGTTAGTTGTTGTCTTGACGTTTGCAATTTTGTTGTGTGTGTACCTACTGCTGCCGTTGCCGGCTGCCATTCAGTATAATCGTTTATTTGTTTCATAACATATTCAAATGAATTAAAAATTCTTTTTCATACGATAGTCTTTTATAAAGAAAGGTTTATAGTCAATAAGACATTACGCTATGAATCAAATGGGGCAAGCGGTAGTAATAAACGTCTACGAGGGTGAAAATCGCGTTGTGGTACATGTAGATAGTACAAAGTTGTAGACCTATATTGTGGTACACACACGCAATATAGAGAATATAAATTTGAGAACCTTAAATAAAAAAGCGAACAATGGATATATAATATGTCTTTGTCAGTTAAATTCTTTTATTCAATAATTAATTTAAATGCTACAAATACTAATTTATTATATTTTATATATATATATTTTTTTTTAATTTACGCGTCGATACGCGGGAAACTAGTTCCTTAGGGAATAGTTTTTTTGATTAACTTATTACGTTTTGCGCTATTTTTTAATTGTTTTTATGACCTTCATTAACTACTACAACACTACAGATGCTAATCACACTACTTTTAATTTTGTTGCCACATTATCGTTGTTAATTTGTAATATAATACTATTTTTTTTTTATAATAGAGTATAACTAACAACTAATAATAACCAAAAGTAACGACTACTTACTAAAGTATCTAAAGAAATAAGATATCTTATGAATCAGTAGGTAACCCTGGAAACATCGAATTTTCGTTACATTTGGGGAACGGAAAAATACAATCGACGCCGTGACTTAACGAGATAGAGTGACGTAGCCGTCGAGCTGACGTTGACAATTACGTCCGCGCCTTGCGTAAAATAACTTTTCAAATTACGACTTAATCCTGACCTCGAGGTTCTCTTGACGTTCGTATGAATAGAGGAAAACGGACATACTGGCTAGTTTTTTCAAATTAAAAAGAAGGTTTCTACTATTTTATTAGCTGGCTTTTACCAACATGATCTAGTCATAGTAGGTATAACTAGGCGAGTAATTAATTATCTATGGTAATGAAGTGCTTAAATTTCAAACTATAGAATTTATTGAGATTAATTGTAAAGAGACTTAGTAACCAATAAGTTATATATCATATAACTTATTGGTTACTAAGTCTCTAATTTTGGTATGATTTGAGTTCATGCTGCAAAGTTGGATACTGGGTACTTGGAAATGTGTATGAGATAAAGAAAGGTCATGAAAGTAAAAACAAAAAGAAGGCATAAAAGAGAAAACGATGTTGTAGGTACAGCTTTTTCAGTAATTATGTCAATAATTATGTCCTTAGGTCTAATAAATATATAAATAATAAATATCTTTGATACTAAGGATATATTTGTATAAAATAGATGTCTCCTAAATTAGTACGATCAACATTTTCGGTTGTCAAGCAATGAAGTTCAGTTTCTGTTACAAACGAATAGGTATAAATATATTTTTTATGGGAAGTTAAACCCTTTATTTTTACGGCAAGTTTTCGTGCGATTTCGTTGTTTTCGTTTAGTGACTTCATACGGTAAGCACTTACAAAGTTTTATTACCTTCCAATTCCAAATGTTATAAAATTTATTGTGAAGATTGCTTTTAATTATTTGAGATAAACTTGCATTCGCTATGGCTTCAACTTACTTGCGTTCTTTTAGTATTTCACACAAATATATTGTTTATGTACTTTATAATTTATACTGATATTATAAAGCTGAAGAGTTTGTTTATTTGAACGCGCTAATCTCAGGAACTTCTTGTTCGATTTGAATTTTTTTTCCAGTGTTAGATAGCCCATTTATGGAGGAAGGTGTATATATATATATATATATATATATATATATATATATATCATCACGCTAATACCAATAGAAGCGGACCACCAAGAATGTTTCAAAATCGTTTTTTTTTTCATTTTGAAAGCTTCCACTGTGTGCGCTGCAGTTTCGCAAAAATCGTGTATGACAAAATTTATTTATTTATTTATTTTTATTATTAATTGTTCCTATTCCATGCGGACGAAGTCACGGGCAGTAGCTAGTTATCATATAAATTGTATACAAAACTTTTGACGCATAAACACACACACATTTGACATTTCGAAGGCTTTTGACCAGATTTGGGAACAACGAGAGTAAATTTTATTAGGTTTGATTGATTTATTCAGTCTAACACAAACATCACTAGCATCCCACTGCTGGACAAAGGCCTGTTTTTCCATGTAGGAGAAGGATCGAGCTTAATACACCAAGCTGCTCCACTGCGGGTTGGCGGATGATAATGGTTATATAATTTATTAATAGGACAAGCTATTGATATAATTCTTTTGATTATTTATGACACAGCACTTAAATAAAAGTGAAGCTTGAAACTGAATGTACTGTAATAGTATTTCGTAAAAAAATCTGTTAATTGATAGTTATCTGTGCTATTAGCCGATAATAATTTCATGTCAATAAATCATTAACATAATCAACGCATTAAACATTGCGCTAGAGATTTTTTAATATAATAAGTAATCATTAGAAATACCAATTCATAAGACTTTTGTTGTCTAGTATGAAACTTTATTTAATTTTTAAGGTTTTCAAAAATAGCTCTTTACGTGAACGTAAATTTTAAGGGAGCTTTTTAAAGAAACTGCTTACCGAGGAGGTACGCGAGATGTAATCTATCGTGAACTGTGCTTATCTAAATAATGCCTAGTTTTTCCTCGTGAAGAAATCTACTTAATTTTTACACTAGTTGAGAGAGCACGGAAGGTGTCTCCATTTCTTTTTATAAAAACTAGCTGACCCGGCGAACTTCGTATCGCCTAACACAAAATTTATCGTATGGTATTATAGTTCAAATTGACTTTTAAGTATTATCACAAATCTTTTGTATGGAAGTATAGAAAAGTGTTGTTTTTAGACTTTTTCAGGAAATTTATTTTTTTTTTTTTTAGAGTTTTTCTCTCCGTAAGAACCATCCTCGTACTTCAAGGAATATTTTAAAAAAAGAATTAGCGAAATCGGTCCAACTGTTCTCGAGTTTTGCGCTTAGCAACACATTCAGCGACTCATTTTTATACTATAGATAGATAATAGTTTCTGTCAACGGCTTTGTTTGTGAGGGAAAAAGTTAAAATAGAAAGTTTCATCCATTTCAACTGAATTAAACCTTTTTTTTAAACCGTAGCGGATTGAAATCCTACACTTTTACTTCTAAGCAGCGGAGGTCTTTAGCCACTTTGCATTATAGTCTTCGTGCTTTGAAGTAACTTTGGAAAGTCGATCATACAGCATCGCAATAGTCGAATCGAGCATAAAGCATCAGACCAACAGCTTTTAAAACAAATTAAAAAAAAAGACTGAAGCACTCTTATTTATAAAGGCATAAAAATGAGCACATAAAAAAGTTTTATAACATATTTCCGATTTAAAAATTTAGACAAAATTAACGCTATTTATATAAAATAGCATATTGCGTCAAAAATGTATTGACATATGATTTAGGATTAAGGTGATTTGTATCAGACATAGATAATCCAAACCCAAGTTATGAGGGTTCAAAAAAACGACGAAGCGCTTCGAGAAAAGATAAGTAGGGTAGACTGGGTACGGTTGTGCCAGGGTACGGTAGTGACAGTCGTTATAACCGCGAAACTATACGGAATACGGGGAAGAGTGTAAGACAAAAAAGAAGCGCGATGCATGTCTACATATGTTGCCCAGTATTGCGTTAGCCAGTGCCCAACGTAAAAAAAAGCAGGAGGCCACATTGCTTTTCAGCAGCCAAAAGTAAGTTTTTTTGTTCAGATTCTTTTATTATTTACTTTTATTGGTATACATATATACTATAGCAAATATTTTTTTGTTATCAATTGAATATTAGTAGTTAATTACCAATGATTACTTTTTACGTAGATAATTTAGGCTACTCATGGTGTTTTATTGTTTTCAGAAGTATGCGTTGGGTACGGTTGTGACAAATGTAGTCGGTACGGTTGTGACATATATTTTTTTATGTTTTTGCTTTTAGATGCCCAGAAAACGCTTGCTAAAGACCAAAAGAGCACGGTTTGATATTTGTAGGATGCTTATGATGAAGTAAAACGTGGGACTTCTATACGGAGAGCTGCAGATTTGCATAATATTAATCGCATGTCGTTGTTACGATACATTCGTTAACGTGATGAAGTCGGTGCGAATCACGATGTAAACAGCATCAGCATGGGATATGCAGCTCATAATAAAGTATTTTCTAAGGAGTAAGAAGAGCTATTATCAATATATATCACACGTTGCGCGTAAATAAATATATTTTGGCCTTATTAAAAAAGAGGTACGAAAACTGGCCTTTGAACTGACAAATAAATACAACATAAACCGACCTGCTACTTGGGATGAGAATGAGATGGCTGTTATTATAATACCGTTAAATAGTTTAATAGTTTTATAGTTACCGGTAATTTAAATTTAGTTAACACTTTGACTGATTTTATGATTTTAAAGAAGATGGTGATAATAACATCAGATGTTGCAGTGCCTTATTAATTATAAGAGTAGACTTAATTTAATTTGATTTATAAATGTAAAACTTTATATAGAAGAAAAGTATATTGTGTTATGTTAAACATTTCTAAGAATAAAAGCCATTATAAACCTTTTCTGTGAATATTTATGTCTGTCACTACTGACCCCAACCACTGTCACAACCGTCCTTGGGGTGTGGTCGGTTGTGACACTTTTCTTTTTTTTTCAAATTTGATGCTATATCTAATACAAAGTATTTTGAGACAAAATGTCAGTATTTTTATGTGGACATATATACAAGCTACGATTTAAGTAATTTTTGTCTCAACTAACTAGTAAATTAACAAAATTATTGGCGGTCAAACCTCAATTGTCACAACCGTACCCAGTCTCCCCTAATGCTTTTCGTTTTTTTTTTTATTTGGCTCGTCTTGGCGGGGGCACTACCGTGCCCCCAGATGATAAAAATCACCATTACTAATATTTACTTTTTGTTGGCGTTGAAATCGTAACAATAATTGTATGTAAAATAATGGCTTTCACGGCTGTATTATTTGCAAACGTACTTTTGCGTTTGAATTGGTGTGCGTAGAATGTTAGAATTTAGTAGAACATGCATCTGTTTTAATTAAAAACTTTAAAAATATACGGCCAGTTTAGACTTATAAAAAAAGTTATATACGTTGGTTGGTTGGTTTGGTTGGTATATGATCGAAAGAAAATATTATTACAACCCAAATATCCATCCAGAACGAGAATTACACCTGCGAACATAAAAACTACTTTTATCATAACAACTCCAGATTTCTTCTGCAATATATTACTTACACCTTAACCTATAAGGCAGTCTTAGCGCTGGTCTGATGTGCCACTATAATTACAGTGTTTTCTCGCAAACGAGAAAAAACCGACTTCAATTACATCGACAAGTAATACAACGTAGGTAGACGGAAAAATAGTCAAGTAATCTAAATATGCGTTATCAAAGATTACTCGAAAAGTTAACATCAGATTACGATCAAAGGTTGCTGGAATTACAGAATAAGCATGAGCTTTTGATTAAAATAGGAATTATCAAAATCGGTATACCTAGTGAAAAGTTATACGGTATAATACAACGTAGGTCGACGAAAAAGTAGTCAAGTAAATACGCATTATTAGATATAACTCGAAAAGTACTTGTTAGATCTCTGAAAAAAAAATAAAAAAAAATCAAAAACAACAATCGAATTGAGAATCTCCTCCTTCTTTGGAAGTCGGTCAAAAAGTGCACGCGGATAAGTATAAAAATTGAATAATGTACTATTTTGTGCAAGCCCTCTTTATTGCAACTAAATAGAAGAAAAAAAACTTTAACCTATATTTTATACACGGAGAATTCGGCTGTTTGTGTCTATAAAATGTTAATGTTGGCATTGGTATGGCAATAGCACGCGTCCCATTTAGTGCATGGCAATAAGGTATTATGACGCTTTGCTTGGCGGCCTCTCAAAACTCATTAGTCGAAGTAGAATTTATGAAACTATACGATGCCGTATATTCGTATATTGTGGGTTTGGTTGGAGATCGCAGCTCAACTACAACTATGTACGACGAGTACGTCCAAAAGTCGCTTTGCTTGCAGTTGTAGTAAAATTATTAAATGCATTTATACTTAGTGTTCATTTCACCGGTTGCGTTAAAGTCTTAGATATATAACACTTTAGTGAAAACAAAGGTTGCTTTTTATTGGTAAGATGTAAGAGGTTGTCCCTTAACATATAATAATATTCAGAATTTTAACATGCATATTTTATATTATCAATATATATTTTACATTTATACACGTATATTAATACTATTTTGATTATTTATGTATGGATATTTGTACTTATATGTGTAATTGTATGAATTAATGAATCTATCATACACTATTTTTATTCATCCTTAAGAATATTGTACACTTCCTATCCGTCACTACTATATTATGTCCTGTGCCCAAAGGTTATCTGGAAGAAATCGCTCTTCAGCGATAAGATCGCCTTTGTACATCTTTTTTTTTGTAATTACTACTGTTTGTTTATATTTTGGTGTACAATAAAGAATATATTATTATTATTATTATTAAGATATGTGGTAGATAAACTTTTTCAATAGGCGACAAATAAGCCCTTAAACACCCAGTATCATTTAAATATTCGTCACACAAAAATAATAGTAAAACTATTTTAAATGGCACACTTGACATTTATACCTACATACTTCTATACTAGTATTTTCTAAATAATAGACCCGTGTATAAAGAAGAATTGTATTTTTATCGTTTGTAAGAGTTTTTGTGAAAAATCAGGGACTCGACCTTGGGGATAGGAAGTAGTTACTTTCGTTTTCAGTGGCATAAATCTTTATCCTTCCTTTATTATAGTTTATTCTCTAAAAGATCGTTTCTATCTATAAAATGTGATTTCTTTTGTAATAGTCATACATAATATTGTCTTAAATTATATGTAACATTTTGTTACTCGGGTTGTCAATTTAGTTCCATATTTAATTCCATTAAATCTACGCTCCTTATTACGTATTAATTTATTAAATGAACCAGTTAGATTTAATTATGTACTTTAAAGATATTTTGAAATAAATGTTTTTGATATAATTTTTTCCTTTATTTTGTGTTATTTAGCGGTACATCAATAGAAAATGACTAGATAATTTTGAATGAAACTAAGCAAGATTTGAGTCCAAAGAAGTGAGGATAGTGAATGCCTTGTCTTTCAAAATTTAGTAAGATTCCCTTGAAAGAAAGGATGAAAGATAAAATGTGTAATTTCGAACGAAGTCTTTATTGTATATCTACGCATTTGGGTTCAAACAACGGTTAATAAAACTGTCCTACTTTTTTTTATTAAACAAATTGTCAAATAGTCGTACGGTCCGCCTGATGGTAAACAGATACCGTTGCCTACGAACGCCTACAATACCAGGAGCATTACAAGCGCGTTGTCGACCCTAGTGACGAAGCTAGGCCTCAACCCTCCTCAGGAGCTCTGGGTACTTACAGAAACACAAAACTAATTGAGATAAGTATTAATGAACTGTAATCTTTTGTAAGGTTAAGGTACTTCCCCAGTCGGGCTGCTCAAGATTTTAAGCGAGATATTTCCTGCTGCGTCCTACCTCACTCAAAGATACGAAAAAATCTAAAATATGTTAGGAGTGTATAATTCCAAGGCATCTCATATACTCGTTGGTATGTATGTTCAAGTAATCTGTGAGCTGGTGACTGAGATATTAATATGTATGACGGTGGCCGGCGCTCGTATTTCTCGTTCGTTTAACTTCCTATTACAAACTTGGCGAATCTGATGTTATCATAATACATACATATCATGGTACGTACCACAGTAAGATTTAAGTCTTTTTTTTTCATTTTCTAAGCAAATACTTGTTTATAAACGTTTCTTCATATTCTTTATATCAAGGAACAACCTTTTTGGTGTAGTAGTAGCTTTAACGGTCGCGAGTTTGATACCCAGTCGGGACGGATGCTTCTACAACTGTTTATAACTAACTACAGGTAGTCAGTCGTTTATAATCTATATTTACATCTATATAAATAAATAAAATTGGAGTGTCTGTTTGTAATATTAAAATAACCGCTTTTACAAAATTCATATGAATGTCTACACGGTACATATATCAAAATAACATTTTTTGCAATTTTTGTCTGTCTATTTTTTCGGCTAATCTCTGAAACGAAAAATAACTGTTTTGATAAATTTCACGAGGATGAAGTCGCGGGCACAGCTAGTATGTATTAAAAGAATATACTCATCTTAATTTTTTAAGTGCTCAAACACAGTGCACAAATTATATCTACCTCAAAAATATGGCAATGATTTTGACATAATTTACCTACGTAGTATATAAAAGGGCATATGAAATCTTGTAAGAGTTCATTATATGCGTATATATACATATACACTTTTCCTTTAGAAGCTAACCACTTAAAGGTATTTGTTACTAGTTGAAAAATATGTTATTATGCTATGTTTAAATGCTACGGAATGGATTTCGTGAAAACAGGAGCGACTCGTGATAAATATTTGTATAGCCCATGCAAAACATTATCGTAGCTCCTGCGTTTGTTACTTTGTAAGTACGTTGCTTGTGTAAGATATAAATCATGTGTCCTAACATCTGATACAGGAGCAATAGTATTCCCTGGCGGCATCGATGAGTATAAGGCGTTTGTTATTATTAAAAAAAAAAAAAAATCCAATTCCAATTTTTGTTTAATTAATACAACAATTTCTAAATCTTAATACGATGAATAATACACACAAATAAACATAAAAAATAATTAAACAAATAATCCTTGGACTTTCCAAGCTTCTCAACCACTTTACCTGTCTCACTGACTTTAATTTTTAACTTTCACAACAATTCTGTTGAGATCTTTTCAATGAAATAGTTGTAGTTTTAATGCCTTTGATAAATTGGTCGTCGGTAAGCTGCGTTTGCGTAATAGTATCACAAAAAATCTGTAATTTTTCCTTTCCGGGAAGCAACTACTTTGGTCGTAGGAATGCGCATCCCTCGGCCAACTTCGATATTTTAACCCCCACCCATTACGTGTTCATGTTGAAATGATAGCGCAATTATAAGTAAACCATACTACTTTTTTAGATACTACAAGTTCGTATTGACGAACTTGTAAACTTATTAACAGACTTCTACAAAAGTAGAACTCTTTCAATTCGACTATTTTTTTAAGGTAACTAAGTCAACAAAAAAAATCAGTTAATATTTGGAAAACTAAAGTTAAAAGTTAGCCAAAATACAGTATACTAAATAAATTAAATGCTGTATTATCAATATAATGGGTAAATCTTAATACTAATAATTATAACAGTCTAACGCCTGAAAGAGATCGTTCTGTCAGCGATAAGGCCGCCGATTGTATACTATAATAATAAATAAACTTTGTATCAACTTGTAATTTTTGGTATATAAAGCATATTTTATTTCATTCATCCATTCATGCATTTATTCAAGTGTTAAGTTAGATGAGAGTCCTTAAGACTTGTACAACACAACTAATTGTAACTGCAAAGAATAAATATGATAACAGTTGCAGTTACCTGTCTATCATTATACCTATTATAAAAAGATATTTACAATTCATTGCTAGACGCAAGGTGCTAAATAACTTTTCGAATGACATAAGTAACTGTTCGAATGACAGCCAATTTTTAATTAATTGACTTTATCACGAACGCAAGTTTACGACAATTTTGTTTTAACTGTTAGTTAGGGGTCTATTAATGACACAATAATTGACTGTGGCAATTTTCGTAAACTAAATTCAGTTGTGTCTTATGACGTTATTTCGAATACTACTTTTATTTAGGTAATAACTGACCCGACAGACTTATCTGCGAACTGTAAAAGTATAAAGTTGATATTTTTTTTTCTTTTATGTTTTCCAATTCTATGCACATTTTGTCAAATTATCATGCCACAAGAACCTTATACATCATATATATTTAATTGGCTAGAATTGGTGCAGCCGTTGTCGAATTCAGTGCTAAGAAACACGTTCAGCGTTCTATTTTCGCTATGCACTAGCTGTGCAGAACCAGTCTATAGCCTTCCTCGGTTAGTAGGCTATCCAATATAAAAAGATTTTCAAGTGAAATTTATTTAGGCGCATGAGGGTAATTTTTTTACAGATGAAACGTACGAAGATGTGCAACGTTTTGATGAAACGGCAACGTTTTTGTCCAACAACAGAGCCACCTAGCGTGTGCTATAAAAACTACAACAGGTGTTACATTAATATCGATAGTATTACATTGGATACTAACTAGATGGCGCTGGAACGGAAATCTGAAGCTTTAGATTTATCTTCTAATATATAAAATTCTCGTGTCATGGTGTTAAACATTGAACTCCTCCGAAACGGCTGGACCGATTTTAATAAAATTTTGTGAGCATATCGGGTAGGTCTGAGAATCGGCCAACATCTATTTTTCATACCCCTAAGTTATAAGGGGGGGGGGGGATTAAGCGGGTAAAAACATATATGGCAAAGAAACGTTTGCGGGGTCAGCTAGTATAAATATCTCTCTTTTGTCGGTCCCTCATGTCTGAGGATCGTGGTCAGCATCAGGGTTGCATCTGGAGCGGATGATGTGCCTCCACCGGTCTCTGTCCATGGCGTCTCTTACGACCGTGTATAACTTAGTGGCAGATGAGTTCTTGACCTGGTCTACCCATCTCGTTGGTGAACGACCGCGCGATCTTTTGCCGTCCGTGTTCCCAACCACAATCAGTCTCTCCAGATTTTTATCGGCTCTGCGCATCGTGTGGCCGAAGTACGACAAAATACGCCGTCGACATATGGTGGACAACCTGGTTTGGATATGGAGCTGGGCCAGGATCGACGCAGTCCAAGGTATTCTCAGCATTCGCCTCCAGCACCACATTTCGAATGCATCAATCCTTTGCCTTTCTCGGGCCAGGATTGTCCATGTCTCAACTCCATACAGGAAGATAGGGAACATAAGGGCTCGTACCAGCCTGGTCTTAGTTCTGATACCGATTCCCCTTTTCTTCCAGATGTTGTTCAGACGCGCCATAGCATCCTTTGCCATCCCAATACGCCTTCTTATTTCGGGGACACAACTGCCGTCTTTACAGATTTGGGCACCTAGATAAATGTAGCGATTGACGGTGTCAATGCCCGGAATGTTGAGAGTATCTTTTGATAGGTTTCCGGCTCGACCCACTATCATAACCTGGGTTTTCGTTCGATTTACTGCAAGCCCCATATTTAGACTTTCCAACCTATGGAACAGCTCTCTCATATCTTCTACGGATGTTGCGAGAAGAATCGTGTCGTCAGCATACCTGAGATTTGACAGTCTTTTTCCACCTATAGGAAAACCTTTCCTCCAATTTTCAATCGTCTTTCTAATAATGTACTCTCCGTATATGTTAAAAAGTGCGGAGGACAGAATACAACCCTGTCTCACACCTTTCTTTGTTTGGAACATACTGGAGCATTCCGTACCAATCCTGACGAAAGAACGGTTCTCAGTGTACAGATTGTGAATAAGCGCAACGAGGTGTTCCGGAGTTCCCATCTCAAGTAGCACACTCCACAGTTTGTCCCATTGGACGCAATCAAAGGCTTTAGTGTAGTCAATGAAGCACAGGACCACGGGGCTATTGAATTCTCTACTCTTCTCAATGATTTGCCGAACGTTGAGTATCTGCTCCCGTGTTCCTCTGCCTCTCACAAATCCTGCCTGTTTTTCGGATATTTGACGGTTCAAAAAGTAGTTCAGGCGTCGGTTAATCACACGGAGGAGCATCTTGCTCGCATGAGATATTAACGCTATCGTCCTGTAGTTACCACAGTCTTTCGAAGAACCTTTTTTTATGTAAGGGTATGAACACCGATTCCGTCCAGTCTTTTGGCCACCTTCCAGTCTTCCAGATGCCAGACAGTATAAATATAAACGAGACTTAAAAATTAGTTTGCCAAAGAAGTTTCACTTCTGACATCTGTACTTTGTACGCACGCATTTTTTTTTTAATTCATACCAATAGGTAGTTCCGACTAAACTTTTTAGCTTGATAATATTAGTATAGATAGATTGAAAAGTTTCTATATAAATTAATCCTTAGGAAATAACATAAGTCTTTAACTAATCTAAACAAATTATATAACTATTGTTGTCATTTTACTGTCTTAAAATTTAGTTAAACCTTATTTGCGTTAATCCACACAGATAGAACTGCGTGAGAAATGAGAAGCATGAGTAACAAAGTTGTAGCAAAGTTGGGACATATATATACTCGTTTATACACATAAAATAGGTGCATATGAAACTTTTTCTTGAAAAAAATTAAGTAGGTACTAGGCGTCCTACGCGGTCTTCACGCGTTCGATACATATGGTCACAGAGTACTTTTGAGAAATCAATTTGCTATGTATTACTTAACGATCGAAGGAATTATATAATTAAAATAAACATACGAACCTATGTTGTCATTTACAACGAGATTTTTAGCTAAATTTTATATAGTGATTATATTGTGATTCCAAAAATTTTTTCTATACATTACTTTATCAAATAAATAAAAATTACCGACCAGAAAATCAAATAGGTATATTACCTTATATATTTAGTGAACGATTAAACATCTACTAGGTATTAAAACTAACTATTGCATATCTACGATTTTATTTTTGTGTTACCCACATATTAGGGATTCGAAACATTTTTTTTAATATCATATCAAAAATTGACCGCTCCAGCGGGGTTCGCTATTGCATACTGCAAATATATTTAAAGTTATTTTTAATTCTTATAAAATCTCAAAAAACATCTAATTCAATAAAACAATAATAAAAATCACCGCAATTATACAGCCATAAAAAGTTCCACGCGGACATTCCTAATAAAAGAAATATAAGGGTCGAATTGACAGCATCTTCCTATTTTTTTTTTCTTTGGTTAAAAATTGTCCCAACATGTGCGTGTCACATGTGCTTCACATTTTTGTACAACAAACTCTTTAGAACAATTTGTCTAATTCATTTGTAGTTCAATAAATTGACCGCTGAGTGTTAAATAAAAATAAATTGCAACTAACTGGGTCTGTTAGCACAAATATGAGCATTTTTTTACATATCGTACGTCGTAATAAGTACTATACCGCCAATCCGCAATAGGTTAAGTTCTACCTTCTACTAAATGCTGAAAGAAATCAAAAAGAGACCAGTTGACAAGCTAAATCAGTCATTCAATCAATTTACTGTACATTACTATGCATTTATTAAAACAATTTGTAACAACACTATTGAACTTATTATCTAACATCATACAATAGACTCGTGTCATACTTCTTTAATTCAGGCAAAAATATGCATGTCATATTATGTACATCTTCGAACCTTACTTCCAAGGGACAATTTGCAGCAACCCGATTATAATAGAATACATTATCTTCGTCGGAGTAGCTTATAGCAGACATGCGCCTTACAAACTGGGTCCGTCCGCGAACATGTGCATGTCACATGCGCTTGTTACAGCGACAGTTATTCTCGGCGCGGTCTCGGCGATGCTAATATCGATAATGGCGAGTCGGGTGCGCCAAGCCGCCGTCGCCCACATAGCTCGCATGTGCGCCGTATAATCCGTATAATTCACGGGGCCAGTGTACACGCGCAATTTACTCAGGGCTGACGATAGCTTACTATTTGTAAATATTTATTTTTCTAGTAAAACTTTTTTACGCACGCTTGACATTGAGCTTAAGCTGGTAAATGCGTGCCGAGGGCGTTACGAAAATTGTGATCGGGCTAGGCGAACGAAAGTTGAAAGGGAGATATAAGTTAGTTTTTTTTTATATATTTCTAGTACGCTCAAATTTCTAGTACGCACATAGATGTACCTTCTTGTTTGTCATTAATAAATAAATAAGTATCCGATATTATTAGAAAAAAAAAAATTTAATAAGCTTAATAGAACGCGAGCGGTAGCAGCCCTGCGTCAGAAGGGGGACGGCCGGGCGGCGCCTTGACAGCGCAGCGCCGTTAATTCCTGAACGCTCCTCGCGAGCGATTGACAACGCGGTCGGAATTTATCGACGCGCACACTCACCGCCGCCTGCCGGCCGCTAGTGACGCGACCACGCGCCTCACTCGATATTATACCTTATTTATCTGTATATATTACAAAATTATGTTAATTACTAGCTGACCCCACAAACGTTATTTTGCCACATATGTTATTAACGCCCTTAATTCCCCCCTTATAACTTAGGGGTATAAAAAATAGATGTTGGCTGATTCTCAGACTTACCCGATATGCACACAAAATTTCATAAAAATCGGTTTAGCCGTTTCGGGGGAATATGCTAACTAACATTGTGACACTAGAATTTTATATATAAGATTTAGCTGTACATATGAAAGTTATCGTCATACATTGGATCTAAAGATCTCCGAAACTGAATGTAGTCGTTTGTATATAATATGAACGTACAAATTTTTGTAAGTTTTTGAACTTTGTCAGTTACTACGAATACTTACTGTTACAGAACTTACTGCGATTGTCATGGTGAAACTGCGACATGGTCACGGATGACAGTCACTATAAAGATGCATATTTGACAGAAAATATGTTTATTGAATTTTTTTATCAGGATGAATAACGAAGCCTTCACGTAAAACGTTGGGTATGGTTATTTATAAAATATGTTACTGTAACCAAAATTATCGATATCGATTTCTTCACGAAAGGATTAACGCAACACTAACCCGCGTCTCTGTTCAGTTCACCGTCGTCTATATACCGGTTATGTACCTAGGTAAATAGGGGCTTGCCTTTTAGATTTGACCCAAGTTACCTAGCCTTATGCCTCGTTGCCGTTCGTTGCGCCTAAACGCTTTCACAGATTAAATAATAATGACGCGCCGGTGACGTCAGAAGCATCTATTGTATGCGTTACAGCCTAGTCTGCTCTTTAGATATTTTGCTGCCACGAAATTCAATTTACGCCTTTGCGGCGTTGCCATTGATAAGATTTTTCGCTCGAATTTCGAAATTTATGAAAGTAATAAGCAATTTATGTACGTACGTCGAATTTACGACAAATTTTAAACTCTATTAAATAGAAATTATGTTTGTAAAAACTTTTTCTCTTCAATTCTATTAACTGTACAGTTGAGAGATCCCTTCACGTCACGTGTATCGGTTATAAGCGTGCGTATGTGTGGGTGAGTTTGTTTGTACCGCCACGAGTTCGAAGCGCTTCAACCTATTTAGATGTGTGTTTATAATAGAGCTTATAGCTGAGCGGATAGAACTTGTGTATCGTAAGCAACGAGGGCAGGTATTAAACAGTTTTCTAGCGCTTCATTTTTTTATAATGCTTGTATTTAGCGGTGAAATTAACTACTATAGTTAACTTGAATGAACCAAAATATTGTTCACTACTGGCAGGATTACTTGCTCAGCAAAAGACCCATGATACAGGGGTTCCCATCCCAAAAGTAAACGTTGAGCAAACTTCTATGGCCTGATAAACTTTTTACCACGGAGGGATTGTGGTCTATGACAATTTGTCAATAGCAAGTTAATTACAAATAACGAGTCAAAATGCTTTTGAAGCTAACTTGAATGAAGGATTTTTAAATTTTGATTGTTAAAATATATTTGTAAATTATTTATTCTTTTTTTGTACAAAAATTCATGGAAAATTATCTAGTATGATGAACTCTCTTTTGACATCTACTCTTAACGAATTCACCTTTCGATATTGTACTTTCATTCAAAACAATTACTGGAAAAGACATTCAACTTATTACTTAGGAATTGAATTGCCAATTTTTAATTACAAAAACCCTTTAATGATTTACGAAATACTAAAGTGATATTTCAAATAAGATATTGATGTATATTATCACACCAATATCTTATTTGAAATATCTTATTTAATTACTCATTTCATATCATTTTGAGTTAAATTGCTAAAAAAAAAACTAAATCACGTAATTTTTAGTTCTTATAACGAACTTATAAATCAATTTTCATCTTTCAACCCCCTTACAAGTTTTTATTCCTCATTCTATTCATACCCATGCTTTGGATACATTGGTGATGTCATCACTAATCATTATAATCAATTGAGCTAATTCGGCCTGTAAATTTACAAAATTGGATTCGAATAATAATAGAGTAATAGAGAAGATTATAGAGAAATTAGATTAGAGATTAGAGATTATCGCTATTTCACCACACTTCTCCTGGGCGCGAATTTGCAGATAATTTTCATACCAAGAATAGAATAGTGCCTACGACTTTACTTTTGTTTATGACAATATACGTTCGCATTAAAAAAGCTCAGAGCAAGAAATGCCACAAACGTTAGCGAATTGACCTTTAACGAAACGTTGTAGAGAATTAAACACCCACATGTCTCATCCAGTAGCGCTACTTCCTACACGTAGGTAGTTGGTAACGAGCGGAGACCGCGCGGGTTTGCCTAATGTCTTCATTTGTATTCAGATTTACCTACGCAGATAGCACGTGTGTACCGCCCGCAACCTAATAGCTACACTTACCGCAAAACCCTGCACGACAAAATGAACTTAAGGACGCTATCACATTTTTCCACAAATATCAGTGTTTTTCACGTACCATTTTAATTAATTAGGAGTCACCCTGAGAGGATATTTTGGTTTCAAATGAAAGATAATATATTCATCTCCGAGTGAGACCATAAAAATTCTATAGCCCCATACAAACTTTTCACACAAATACAGTTTAACCATCACAGAAATCGCAAAAAATTAAAAAAAGACGGGTCTGAATAGGAACCATTATATCTAAATACACTGCACTAAGAAAAATAACTACACTAAGAAATTGTTGCTTATTTAGTCCTCTATGCGTAGCGCTAGATATTTTATATAAAAATAAATAATATTTCCATTTATGAGAAAAATAAGAAACGCTCTCAAATTTCTTCATACATTTTTTACAAGTGAACCATCGTCGTTCGTCATTCCGCGCCGAAACGCGCTCATGGAAGCACGGCTGTATCGCTTCAGAGCAAGTAATAATTACGTAAAAAATGAGTTCCTTGTGTGTACTGTGCTTGGACGAAATTGATACTTCACAATCGATTGTCTTCGCTATGCATCTGGTTTATATATAATAATCAATAGTAATAAGTAATCTTCGCAATTTGTCTTCTTTTCAACCGACTCCAAAAAAAGGAGGAGGTTACTCAATTCGACCGTATATATATATATATATATATATATATATATATATATATATATATATATATATATATATATAAATATATATATATATATATATATATATATATATATTTTTTTTTTTTTTAATGTATGTTCGGAGATAACGTTTTCGTTTATGAACCGATTTTGATAATTCTTTTTTTTTTTGTTGGAAAGGAGATATCCCTAGTTTGGTACCATGATAAGGAAACTAGGATCTGACGATGGGATCCCAGAGAAATCGAGGAAAACTTTCAAAAATCGTACGGGTGACTAGTAAATTTAATCATGTTTTCATTAAGTACTATAAAGCACTACTATTTAATAAAGGTCTGGAGTCGATCTGATGACGGAGAAGAAAGATAGTCGAGGGAATTCTTCAACAAATTATAGCAATTACCTGGTGTTTGAACTTAATTCGTTTCTATCGATGAGAACTTTGCACCTATATGAGTTACAAGTGCCATTACAGTGTGATGATGGAGACGAAAGATAATAAAGGGAACTTTTCAACGATTTATAGCAATTACCTGCTGTGTGGTCATCTGTGTCGCAGGACCAGGTTTGATGATGGAGCCCATAAACACTCGAGGGAATTTCTCAACAATTTACAGCAGTTACCTTTTGCTGTTTGACGACCGCTTTGATATAATGGTGCATGTGCCGTGTCGGCGGCGCCTAAACACCGACGGTCGCGGGTTCAATTCCCGCTCGGAGTAGATATTTATGTTTATACTAATATTTATTTTTGGTCTAGTTGTTAATCCTTGTGGTTCTCCCAACCAACCTAGCCTCAGAGAACACGCTAGGCTGTCAGTCCCGGTTGTTATTACGTACATCTGATAGCGAACTTTACTCATAGTATGTCGACGCGTTAGCGCAGCGGTCACAACACTGGCTGTTGCGCTGGCGTTAGTGGTTTCAATCTCCGCGCAGGACAGACATTTGTATTGGCCATATAAGATGTTTATCATGATCTGGGTGTTTGTGCTTGTGTATTGTAATATTTTATAATATTGAAGTCGGTGCCAAGTAAATACTACAACAACCTGACTACAATAACAAATACAAACAACACACACAAAAAACAAGTACAAAAAATATTATTAAATATTGATATAAAACAATAACAGAATAATAACAGTATTCAAACTAATTTATAGTCAATGAAAAATCATTTCTGATTAACTAAATCAAAATACGAATTACTTTGTAATAAGTAAATTTATTTTTCACTTTTTAGTTTCCTGTTTGAAGTCGTTTTTTTTTTTGTTAATAATTATTTTATTTTAAATTTACATTCATCATCATCATCATTGTTCCGTTTGCAGAGTTATAAAATAAATAAATTTCTAAAATAAAAGTAGCCTAAGTTACTCTTTATTGCATAAGGTATATCCCAGTGAAAGTACCGTCAAAATCGGTCCACCCGTTTCAGAGATTAGCCGGAAGATACAGACAGACAGACAGACAAAAATTGGAAAAATGTTATTTTGGTATATGGACCGTGTATACATCCGTATGCATTTAGTAAAAAGCAGTATTTTAATATAACAAAAGGACACTCCAATTTCATTTATTTGTATAGATTGTTTACGTAAAATGTTATGTTTATATTATTATAATGTTAAAACTATAATTATATAACTTAAAATTGTATGTGATTTTGAATTATAAAAATAGGCGTATTATTATCTATTATATTTTATTGTATAGTACGACGAACGAGTAGTAGATACCCTGACGCCTTAAGACATCGTCATAAACAGAGTAAGGGAGAGGTTCCGTGAATAGTAGGTAACAGTAACTTAATAACAGTTACCAAGTTCGACTTTAAACTTACAACTAAATTTACTAATCAATACCAGTAAAATTAAAAATTAATACTTTCAAGTACCAAGATTAGTTACGTCGGTACAAAATCGAGCAGAAAGCGGTATCAATGTGTGCGTACGTGTAATGTTATTGTGTTGCGATTTAAATACCTAAACTTGAGCGAGTTAAAAATGTGATAGCGTCCTTAAACACGTTCTTATACGCTTCAAAATCCCATTTACGTATACACAAACAGCCTTATCGTTTAGCAATGACCGAACGTACAAGCTTACGTAGATATAGGTCGGGCTATTTCCAACGAAGTCGTGGTCACGGTATAATTAGAAATTAATTATTTATCGATCGAATATAAAGTACGACTATTATTTGTATTTATATTATTATTGACCGTTTAAGTAATTGAAATAATCATTAGTTTTGATTAATTGCCAAAATTGTAGTATAGTGTTATAACATACAAAAATAGGGTTTCGTAGCACGTAACACGTGAATACATGATTTGTAATACATATACACAAAAGTAAATACCAAACACTAGGTTACTTGAAAGGCATGTACATAGTATTATTTCTTGTTAAGTACTTTGAGCTGTTTTTGAAGCAACAATTAATAAAATAGGTTCTTTGTGATACATGACCATATTTCGGGATCAGGCAATCAAGAATCATGAACTGACACTCCAATTTCATTTGTATGTATAGGTTCTAGTGCGCAGTGAGCGAGTGGACGAGTCACAAGTGTAATTACAAGCACAAAGGGCCTTAGGTCACAAAGTTAGGGGCGCTTTGTCATATTTAATGAATACCTTAGACCTAGACCGTCGATGTACACCGGTGTGTACGGTGCCTACCTTCCAAATATTCTATTTCATTTTATAGCAAATTATGGGTTTGTTAATATTAATTTTAATTTAATAATAAATAATTTAAATTCAACAAATTAAATACAATTAAAAATTATCATAGTTTTTACTAAATGAATTGGTACAAAGGATTATGATATTATCGTCGAAAATTTTTTTTTAATTGTTATCCTTTTTTCAATTATTCTCACTATTTAATGTATTCTAAAAATGAATGAAATCGATTCAATAGATTAAAAGTACACCAGTTACAAAAAAAAATAAGAAAAAAAACGATTTTTTTTTCAATGTTAGATAGTGACTTCGAAACTAGTAGGTAAGTTATCGTATCTGCTATCTGCTATCTGCTTATCGTATTTTTTAAACTTTTAACATCAGATTGCTATTCACCCCGTGTTTTGTTGTTAAAGAAAACGCCGTGAACAAAATGGCACAGCTTGAAATAAATTCTCAAAGACGTATATCGTCAACTCGTAATGGTACAGCGCTACTTCAGCTCCAAATCCTCGCCTTGAACAGGAGGTATTTTACCTAGAGTGGGACATTTACATGCTGTCATTTCTAAAACAATCTCTAAGTTTTACTTATTGAAGGATTACTGTATGTGAATGCGTCTTTATCACATTTATAAGAAAAAATATATATACACATTTTATATTTAATTTTGGCAACAAATTTTACGATTGCATAAAATTCCATAATTAATAATAGAGTGATTTTTTTTAATGAAACTGGAGTTCCTTACTAGTTTGTTCTCATTGGGGCTCGTCCATTAACCATGTGATGTTTTTAGAAACTTCAAAGGAGTGTGGGATGGGGCGCAAAATTGTTATGTAACATCATGAAGATATTATACTCACAAACGTACAATTTAATTATTTTTTTTTTTTTGATAAAATTTTCCGTTTTCGAGAAAACTCGAAAAAAATCTAAAATTTTGACCTTTGACCCCGAATAACTTTTGTAGCACACATAGGATCAATGGGGATTTTTAAAACTTTATTTGTAATGGTGAATCCCAGCTCGCCACCAATATTTGGCTCCGTGGAAATTTTTGTTATTTTAAATGTCTACATTAACCGGATTAATACCTATATACTCGTTTCAAGTTGGAAAAAACAATACCACACTTTATAATGTATAAATAATACCTAATATTAACTATTTTTATTATCATTAGTAAATCACATCAGCTTTGAATTTAGAATTGATAACTAATACAAGTTTTCAAAGGCTTAATTAACCAACTACAATAACAAGATAATCATTAGGTACGCAATAATTAATATTCTCATCGTAAAATGAAACAAATCGTAAAATAATTCATAAATACTATTAAAATATTACGAATTCCAGTCTCGTAATAACGCAGACGGTAGAGCCAGACATGGTTAGTGCATATAGCTAGGGCCTATAGCGGCTTTGACCCAGTTACGGGCGGGGCGACCCAACTTTTATTACTACCAAGTTACAAACTTTTGCTTTTTCATATTATGACACTTTTTTTCGTATGAACTTTGTTAAAAGTGAATCTTGTGTTTATATCTAATATAGTTTATGTTTTCGTGAAGTTTTTAATTGATATTAATTGAAGTTGAAATTGAAGTTTCTTTAGCCGTGTTGGGAACTTTTTGGTTGGGGCAAATCTTATGGGTTCGTGGTGTCAACGACATGTGTCATGACTTACGCGTACCGGCCGCGTGCTGTGCGCGTTAGACGCTTTTTGTATGGGTGGTTTCACGTGTTCGCGTCACCGACATGCTTATTTCATTATATTCTGTAGCTATACAGCTGATATTGTGCAACATTATACACATAATTTTAATTCAAACATCATGAACCTTCCAATTTTAATATTCGAACAAATTTTAATTTTATTCATCGGCTCTATAGCTACCATTTTTTTTTTATATGAAAACGTAAGATCATGGTTAATTATAACAATGGTTAGTTAATGTATTGAGGATTTTAAAGGAATAATTGCAGAGTATCTTGCCGAGTCTTTTTAGTAGCATCTATTACCCTAATTGGTGGTAGCTTCACGTTAAGTATAAATCTTTTTTTATATAACTATGATAATGATGATAACTATGATGATGATGATAGATAAGCGATTACCATAGCCTATAAGCATGTTCGCAAGTAAGCAAATTAATACGTACGAAAATGACGATTAAAATATTAAATAAATGTTTTTTTTTTTTAAATATTATTATCATATGTAATAAATTGATTGCAGTTTCAATAAGAAAACTAAGAGTTTCTTTCTTCAGATCTGAAAATCTTTACTGACAAACAACTTTCATAAAGACAACACAATTACGTAACGCTAGCCAGGTACAAATTATAATATTACGACTGCGAACCGTGATATTCATGACGCTGAAATCGTTCGTTAATTTACATTCAACATCGATGAGATGAATCACGCAAAATTCAGCCTTTCATCGGAGCAAACAAAAAACGAACAATTAACGCTAAAAATCTCCTCTTTGTATGGAGCACTCGATTAATTGCGGTGCCGAAGGCGTATGTGCTCGGTAGTGGGTATATAGGCTCGAATTTCCGAGCATATACCTAATGTATACGTGGGCAACGTCTCGCGGGCCTCCCTCCCCATCCTCGGGCTTCGCCCCAGCCTCCCCCGTCTAATTGACGCCGCACCGGACGCGCCCGCGGGGACTGCGCTCCGCCTTCCGGACTGCTCCCGATTTACAACATCGGCCGATAATCTTTTCTTGATGACGCAGCTCCTGCCGTAGTGTGAGAAAGGTCTCCATATAATAACTGTCTGGTGTCAATGGAATCTCGGGCTGGATTAACTTATTTTGGTCTTCTTAGCGTATTAAAAAGGGTATTATACAATGAAGCTTTATACGAAACTCAACGGCACTGTATGTAAAATATTCATACAAATCTAGATATTTTTTTTCAAACTTAAAACGTGTCCTACTTAATAATAATTAAGTATAGATCTTCGATACTAATTTGTCACTATTATTTCCTGATTGTATGCATTTGTGAATTAAGAATATGTCTCCCGGCAGGAGCGTGCTAGCTTTCTTAAATATTTGTAAGTAAATATATCTTATAGAGACGCCATAGACAGAGACCGGTGGAGGCACATCATCCGCTCCAGATGCAACCCTGATGCTGACCACGATCCTCAGACATGAGGGACCGACAAGAGAGATATCTTATATGTATAAAAAGAGCAAAGTTATGTTACCTACGTTTACTAAGCAAACATAAACAGTGTCTTTTTCATTTAGAGTTCTTTGAAAAAACTGTGTGCTTCGATCGAACCCCTATTCACATTTACCTTTATTTGCCAGGAAGGTGTCAACAGCGCCTTCGGGATCCTAATTAAAAACGCTCATCGCAGCCAGAACCGAGCGACATGAGGGGGTGAGAGGGGTGCGAAGAGGGGGTGGTAGGTCCGCGTAGCAAACGCACTAATTAATAAGGGTCCGCCGATATTGATTTACGACGTACCGCGTGTGAGCCCGAGGCGCAAGGAGCCGGGAGAAAGCTAAGGCCCATTCATATCAACATTTCAAAGAGCATTGTATCCCTCACAGAAACGTACTTCTATACTGTTATATGACCTATTTGCCTTCGCATATACGTTCGCGATAGGCTTATCTAGAATCCAATTAGTTATTAAATTTAGATCGACGCACAAGTCACGGTTCGAAAGCCTTCTCGACCTTAGCACGAATTCGAATTATTTTTTTTTATTTCACAAATTAGGACACCAAGTAGAAAGAACCCTACCGTAAAATAAAGCCTTAACTATTGTTACGTCGTTTCAGAGATGTCGGAATGATCCTCCAAAGCATACTTCACGGGGCTCGCAGTTCGGCGCGGACAGAGAAAATTTAATTAAACCTCCACATTAGGCTATGCAATAAGGCCTTCTTTGTTTTAACGGATACTTTAAGAGCACCGGCGGATAATTCCGGGAATAGCCGGCTACTGTGTCAAAGGCTACGATGCTATTTAATTTAGGTACGTGCTCTGTTCAAAATGATTTATATTCGAGTTTAGTGCTCGAAATAAGTAATTATTGATGATTTTGTTTCTCTTACTACCACTGCGACAAAAACCATCGAATACATTTCTTAATTAAAAATTGTAGAGAACATATAAATCCAAAGAAAGTTTATCTTCTACTAAAGTTCAATTTCGAATGATGTCCTACACGTAAGCATTAAGAAAACTTAAGTAACCAGCTGGTCAAAAAACGTACATTAGCGAATGTTCTCGATTTCCATTTGCACGCCCGCGTTGCTACTGACGGGGAATTTGCATCGGAAAGAAAGGGCAAAAGGAAAAAGTGCAAGAACCACCTCCTCCCCTCTCCGGGGAGACCACTGCGCTAGCCACCACACGTACCCCTATGCTGAAAGTACACTGTACTCATTTTTTTTACCAACAGTCGATAAAGTATATATTTCTTTTAAATCTACAATGCTTCAGTATAAAAAGGCAAATAAATATTACCTACTTCATAACTTTTGATACAGCTATATATATATGTACCTAAATAAATAAATAAACAAATAGTTGTATACCCGATACATATGTATTATAGTTCTCATTTAGTCTATACATTATATACACGCTTCAGCCTGTAATATCCCACTGCTGGGCATAGGCCTCTTTCCCCATGTAGGAGACCTACAAACCAGTGCCGTGACCGTTGCGCCAACGCGGCGTCAACGCAATGCCGTTATACGCAATAAATATGAATACTTGAAAAATATCAAGGGTGATCCAGATTTTGGTACATGACTTCTTTTTATTTGTTTTATGAAACTGTGAAATTTCAAGTCGTTCTGAATCACAGTAAATTTTCTTTTCCCAATTTTTTAATGTTTTTTTTTTAATTCTTCAAATTATAATGCAAATGACATAGCACTTTTTAACCGACTTCCAAAAAAGGAGGAGGTTCTCAATTCGACTGTATTTTTTTTAAATGTATATTACATCAGAACTTTTGACCGGGTGGACCGATTTCGACAAATTTTGTTTTAATCGAAAGGTGGTGTGTTCTTCCCTTTTGGTCCCATTTAAATTTATTTGAGATCTAACAACTACTTTTCGAGTTATATCTAATAATGCGTTTTTCCTTGATGCTTTTTTCGTTGACCTTCGTTGTATTATACCGCATAACTTTCTACTAGATGTACTGATTTTGATAATTCTTTTTTTTTGTTGGAAAGAGGATATCCCTAGTTTGGTACTATGATAAGGAAACCAGGATCTGATGATAGAATCCCAGAGAAATCAAGGGAAACTCTCGAAAATCCACAATAACTTTTTACTGGGTGTACCGATTTTGATAATTTTTGATTTAATCGAAAGCTGATGTTTATCGTGTGGTCACATATAAATTTTATCGAGATCTGATAACTACTTTTTGAGTAATCTTTAATAACGCGTAGTTACTTGACTATTTTTTCGTCGATCTACGTTGTATTACTCGTCGATGTAATTGAAGTCGGTTTTTTTTCGTTTGCGAGCAAACACAGTAATGTAGTTTAGTTAATTTCCTACAGACATGTACATATACCTATTTTTTAATGTATTTTGTTTTTTTTATAATAGTGAAATCAATATATAAATTTCAATTCCAGTTTCTTTTTCCTATAATTTATTTGAAAAAGGAAATAAGACCAATTATAGTAACAATGTTGATACATTAATAATCAGTACGTACATACATACAATTTCTAAGCCGTTTATAAACCAGAATACTTCCAACATCGCACCTGACGCGAGCGAACACGTTCACAGGTCTTGGCACTTTTATTCAAATCCTCTGGGTGCCTACAGCGATACAAAAAGTCTTTGAAAAATCCATCGAACCCTGCAATGTTAGCTTGAAAAGGTGCTCGGATACATGAACAATTTCGATACAATTCGAGACGGGAATTATAGTTCTGAGTGTGTGTGTGTGTGTGTTATTATTGTTTAGCCTTCGCAAATTTTTAAATGTTACGATTATGTTGGAAATTTTAATATTTTAAAGTGGCTAATTCTCAGTTTATGATCATAAAACATGAGCATTAATTTTTCAAGTGACTTCTTTAGAATCATTATAATTTGAAAGTCGATGAAACGAAAATGTGTCACGATAAAGACACAAACGCATGAATATAATAGCATATATATATATATATATATATATATATATATAGGAGAATATAAATGAGAAAATGAGGTAGAATATATCACGACTGTATTGTACGACATTTTTATTTTTTTCTCAGAAGTTGGTACCCCTTTTCGTTCATGTTTTACTAGGAATTCGTCGATTGTAGAACGTAATCATCGTCGATAGAACAAATCGCAACGACCTACCTTCCTACGACTTTTCAGAAGTTTTTAAACTGTTGTAATAGCGTCTATTAGAGATCAGTTTATACTCAATGGTACAATATTATATTGAACCTACTAATATGATACATGGGTGTCGTAAGAGGCGACTAAGGGATAACACAGTTCCACTACCACTTTGAAACTTAAAAAGCCGACCGATGGCGGGATAACCATCCAACTGCTGGCTTTGAAATACACAAGCCGAAAACGTGCAGCAGCCGTCTTCAGTGCGATAAAGCCAGCCCTGCGATCACCAACCTGTCTGCCCAGCGTGGTGACTACGTGCAACACACATGAGTTCACGCCATTTTTGCTCGAACTTGTGGAGGCTTATGTCCAGCCGTGGACTGCGATAAGCTGAAGTGATAATGTGATGATGATGAGGGAGTAATATGACAATCTTATGTGGTCCAAAAACACAGACAACATAACACCCAGATCAAAAAAAGATCTCTAGCGCTTTCTGACTGTGTGCTATTACCACCATCATCATATTATAGTCATCGTATATAACTCGTACAGTTGTATAGCCATAAACTATAACCCATTAAAAAATCAAATGATACTGTTGCTTTATATATTACTGTTAACTTTACACAATTTTGTACTCATTTCTTTATGATCAGTAACGTCAAAATTAATTATCGAAAAGATTTTGAGGGACCATTATGAGCTGTGTGGCTACGGCACTAAAGAATTTAGCCACCCCCTCTCTTCCCGTGGGTGTCGTAAGAGGCGACTAAGGGATAACAAGGTTCCACAACCACCTTGGAACTTAAGAAGCCGACCGATGGCGGGATAACCATCCAACTGCTGGCTTTGAAATACACAGGCCGAAGACGGGCAGCAGCGTCTTCGGTGCGACAAAGCCAGTACTGCGGTCACCAACCCGCCTGCCCAGCGTTGTGACTATGGGCAAAACACACGAGTTCACGTTATTTTTGGCGTAAAATTGTGGAGGCCTATGTCCAGCAGTGGACTGTATAGGCTGTAATGAATAAAAAAAAAAATTATGAAATAATGTATACACTTATACACATACATAACGTAAACGAAAAAGTTTATTAGAAAAAATAAACATGGAATCTGAGCCATCTCCTAGGAGTAAGAGAACTAATAAAATTAAAAATAAATAAGTTTAATCGCGTGCTATACGAACTAGGATTCTAGCTGTGAAAAGATGCGGACCGTCACGTAGAAAATGATCTTATTTACGATTATTATGAGTACACTCGTTAGTATCTGGATCGTAAACGGATCGCCAAGCACCACCTGCTCCTAAACTATGTTCCCTATTACGTGTTGAATGACTTTCGATCAGACCTCTAATCAAACTTTTAGCCATCAATAAATATCGCTTAAAATTGATCGTCAATTATCACTTTAAATAAAATTTTAAGCTTATATTTCGTTGTTCAGGTATTATCAATTGCACTTTTTTAATACTATCAATTACATTATGGAACGCGCAACATAAAACATTACGCCTATCAGATCCGAAAATGACTTTTTATCAACATATAATATATATTTAGTTTTTTTTTTCAAAAACTTAATTTCAAATAAGCTTTCTATCAAATGATTTATGAAGACCACATACAATTTCGTACCAAAGCGTTTCCAAGATAATAATATTTGTGTAATGGTTACCAACTGCGGCGTCATCGTCATTGGTTTTTCAGACAAGGTTGAATGAATCTTTAGGCGTCGACACCACAGCGTGCAAAAGGAAAAAATAAATTGGAAGCGGGTTGGTTAAAAAATCCCTTTTTGTTATAGGTCGCATTCATGCATTCAGCCTGTAACATCCTACTATAGAAGAAGAAGGATCGGAGCTTAATCCGCCACGCCTATCTACTGCGTTCCGCGGGTTGGCGGATATTTTCTCTACTATGAGTAACGATCGCTTATTTATGATAACAACCGGGACCTACGGCTTAATGTGCTCTCCAAGGCACGGTGGGGAGACCTACAAGGACAGACAAACAAATCGAAAACAAATAATTGTGCAAATACAGTTATCCATACCGAGCCAAAATCGAACCCGCAAACCGTTGATATTTAAGGTGACTACTCGCACCACTATACCGGAGTGGCTGTCATAGGTACTATAGTAAATATAGTATAATTTTTGGGTGTATATTGTAAATATTTATTTATAATTTTTATACTTTAAACAAATAGGTGCAGTTAGTTTCTAGCCCGAATATCCTACTTTTTGCCGTAATGCAGTTTTATGATTATATACTAGTATTATTTGCAATGCAATAATTACTAATAAAAAGCTTTTCAAGTGTATATCCTTATGACTTTTAGTTATACCTATGCAGGTCATTGAAACAACAATGCAAAACAGATATACCATAATCGCGAAATAATGTGTTAGTCAAATACCCAAAGCGGTGCTCGCGAGACCTGAACACGAGACCAGCGCATTATAGACAGCTACGATTTCAATAAACACGATATTATGAAGCTGATGAGATTGTTTGTTTATTTCTAAAGCGTTTGTTTGTATTTCGTTAATTTTAACAGACTTAAGTATCTCAAGCTTTACTTCGCTTCAGCTTGTAATATCCCACTACTGGGCATATGCCTCTTTCCCCGTGTAGGAGAAGGATTAGAGCTTAATCCACCACGCTGCTCCAATGCAGGTTAGCGGATATATTCCCTACTACGAGTAACGATCGCTATCAGGTGTACATGATAACAACCGGGACTGACGGCTTAACGTGCTCTCCGAGGCACGGTGGGGAGACCCACAAGGACTGCACAAACACCCAGACCAAACACTTGTATGGCCAATACAAATGTTTGTCATGTGCGGGGATCGAACCCGCAACCGCCGACGCAACAGGTACAATCCATGGCTGTAACCGTTGCGCCAACGCGGTGCCTCGCTTTACATAGGTGATCTTAATTTTTTTTACTTGAATAAAGAAGCAGACATTGTAAAGAAAGTATTACACGATATGATTTATACGAGTCAATAATTTGTAAAATGTATCAGAAATTTAGGTGAGCCCGCTACTAGCAAAATCATGCAAATGTTGCCTTTATACACTAATGCGTATTTTTATAAAAAAAGGTTTTAGTGCTAACGTTGAATTGGTAAAAATTCGTAACGTTTTGTATAAGTCACAAGTACCTACTTCATTTGTATAAAGAAGATATCTGTTTTTTTTTTTTAATTTTAAATTTAAAGTTTAAAAAATGTGTAATTTAAATTATGTTATGAGGCAATATTACAAAAACGAAATTATTGTACAAAAACGTGTTAGATAAATTGCATTTAAAAAATATCTGCAACAACGTTCGCGTCGAAAAACTGACCACTCACTTTTGTAATACGAGTTAGTGACACAAAAATTTTTTTGGATACCCGCACCCCATAAATCTAATAACCGTGCTATAGAAAACAAAAAATATGCTTTTCAAATTGTACTAACATTGCTTCCCACGAGAAACGCATTCAGTATAATAAACAGTTGTAAAGTTACTTTTGAACAAGTTCGAAATCTTTTGTTTCGACAAAACTGAACGTATTTTAAACAGTTGAATAAAAAAATTATAAAGCAAACTAAGACTAAACAAGAAGATCGAAGAAGTACAACGTGTCACACAAAATAAAAGTAAATAAATGAAATGTAATGTGATATTATCTAGATTGTGATCTAGATTTTTATTTTATTCAATCTCAAGTCAGGACTTAAGACTTTTAAACAGCTTTTTTTATGTAAGGCCTTGGAAAAATGCTATGCCCACGATTGTCACGACTTCCTAAATCGCTGAAGTCAATTCGCCTAAAAATATCAAAGAATAAATTAATAAATTAAACACAAAAATCGTTAATCGTTATCAACAACTTTTTTGTTATTAAGATTAATATTTTCAATGTTTCACTTGTTAGAATATTCTAATTTAATTTATTCATTGATAATTCCAATTATCGGTTACAAAGAAGATGTCTGAATTGCTCGGATAACGATTCGTGAAGCAAATTAAAATGAATAGGCGCCGCGCTCGCGAGTTCTTTCTAAATGACGTCATTACTACCTCACAAACGTCGAGGCGCAATACCAATTCCTAGTAACTAGACACCTAGGCTAAAGAACAATAAAGCTTGATATGTGTTGTTTATAGTATTCTAAACGATGTTGTCTTGATAGTACTAAAAGATAGCGATGAAAAGACGCGAAATGGTCAGGAGAATATGTGGATTTGAAGCGAAAGGCCGCGGATTACTCATATCATGAGAAAGTTTATTTACGACCTATTAAATAAAGTCAATGTCCTAAAACTTATAAAATATTTAATATATACTAAGTATAAGTTTTGAAGAAAATAAGATTTCTAGATGCGGATTCTAGCATATATGATGCGTTTTTCGTTTAAACTAGATCGTATCAGTAAAATTTGAAAACAATTGTAATTCCTGCATCTGTGTACTATTTGGGGATACCTTCTAATTTTTATGGCTAGAATAATAATAAATAAAAGCAAAGAGTAATCCTAAACTCTATATTAGATCTTATGGACAAACAAGTGAAAATTATCAATAACAGGAAGAACATAAATGTTAAAGGCCAAGTTTAATAAGCATTATTGTCAAATAATTGAGTTTCAATCTCACACTAACAAGCGAATAAACAGCATATTTTACTTTAGGAAATGAAAGCAACAACAATGTACTGTGTAAGGTGTAATAAACACATGCGCGGCTAACAATGAACGGTACTGGCAAAACTTACTTACAGCCTTACCACGAGCTGAACTCTGGAGTAAACACAATGATGCCTTTCTGTACGAAGAAAACCTTGAAGAGATAACTCTTACCAGGCCTAAAGGAAAGACTGAACCATAATAATCGTAAGCCGTTATGTATATTTGGTTAGAGTTAGTGAGGTATGTTGTCTTGGGTATTTTTATAAGGGCTATAGTAAAAAACCATGTCTCGAAACAATATATGATTGTTACGGAAACAGACAACAAACAAAAGTTAATGTTAAATGATACTAAATTATCACCAATAAGTCTAGCCAGTAAGCCAGTAACTTTAAATGCGTGGCTAAAGAAAAAAAAAGGCTGAGTTGTCTCGAAGAAATAGCTAATCAGCCATAAGTCCGCCCATTGTACTTCACTGTCTGTAACTATATTTATGCTTTGTTTGTAATATATTTGTGGTGTATAATAAAGTATAAATTAAAATAAATAAAGAAAAAAAAGGATTAGAAGGAATCAGCTGGGAACAATCAAAGGATAATATGAGTTTTGCTTTTTTATCACTGTACAGATAAGACCTCTCAAGATTATTTGTCTAACTTGAACTGAACTCTTGAACTAACTCGCACTGACTACATAAGTATGATACTGTCCTTATCGATTCATCCATGCATGAGCTTTAGTATGACCCGAATCACGTGTAAAAATATAAATTAAATTCTGTAAAATAATAGAAAGTTGTCACGCAATGCCGTTTAGTGTTTATTAGCTGTGACAAGAGAACGTGAAGTCGTCTTCTGTAGGAAAGCTCATTACCGCGGGGCAATAAAACAGGCGGACACCTTTCGAAAACATTCTGTAGACGCAATTAAGTTCTTTTACCGGACTAACGAGAGGGCCTTTTTAGAATCGAACGTACTACGAGTACATTTCGATTTCTAAGTTGCATCTGTGACGAATGGCTGTAATTAATTTCGTTTTTGTTTCTTGTCTATGACTAGTCCTCGTTTCACAAACGTTGAGATTAGCGTAAAATCTATAGGTATGTACTTCGAGTTTTTACTCTAATACTGCCATCCTGTGATATAAAATAGCAGTATTGGATGATTTCTTTAATCCCAAAATAAAAAAACGAAGATAAAAATTTAATCAGATAGGTACATACCCTTTACCATTATTATTAACATTATGTTTATTGTTTGGTGTGAATTGAATTACGTCAAATCATTTAACCCAAAATAAGTGGTGCATTGGAAACACATATATTCTAAACTCATAATAGCACTGGTCATAAATATCAAGAAGACAATTTTGTATATAAAATTAATTCGTTCTGAACTTATGCTTAGGTACTCTAATAAGCTGCATACTGTAGGTACACATTAATCTATATTTTTAAATTATTTAATTAATGATGATTTGTTTCTAATCTTTAGTTATTTTGATTAAATTATCCAATTGCTTAATTTTATTAATGTATATGATAATAATATGTTCTTCATTTTTAATTTTGATTATTTTGGTTGTGATGATTTTTTAAATATTTTAAGTGTTGAACTGTATCAATGTAGGTATATCTAAGTTCAAATATTTTAATTATGTATGATTTTTTGTGCTTTTAATCATTGTATTCCAAAGTGTCATGTTCACTTGTAAGTGACATGCATATCAGATACTTTGTTATCTATAATATTATTTATAATTATAAAAGCGAAAGGTCACTCACTCATCACGAAATCTCCGAAACTATAACACCTACAAACTTGAAATTTGGCAGGTAGGCTTCTTATAAGACGTAGGCATCCGCTAAGAACGGATTTAACGAAAATCGACCCCTAAGGGGGTAAAACGGGGGTTGCAAGTTTGTATGAAAGTCCTATGTTTTTGAAGTAAGAGACTTGAAATTTAAAATGTATGCTCTATAGATGGTGAGAAGGTGTTCAAATAATATATCTTTAGAAATCAACTCCCTTTAGGGGTTGAATCGGGGGATGGTAGGTTGACTCACTCATCACGAAATCTCCGAAACTATAACACTTACAAACTTGAAATTTAGCAGGTAGACTCCTTATAGGGCGTAAACATCTGCTAAAAACTGATTTTACGAAATTCGAACCCTAAGGGGGTAAAACGGGGGTTGGAAGTTTGTGTGAAAGTCCCATGTTTTTGAAGTAAGAGACTTGAAATTTAAAATGTATGCCTCATAGATGATGAGGAGGTGTCCAAATAATATATCTTTAAAAATGAACTCCCTTTTGGGGTTAAAACGGCGGATGGTAGGTTGACTCACCCATCACGAAATCCCCGAAACTATAACAGCTTAAAACTTGAAATTTGGAAAGTAGACTCCTTATAGATTGTAGACATTCGCTAAGAACGGATTTTACGAAACTCGACCCCTAAGGGGATAAAATGGGGGTTGCAAGTTTGTATGAAAGTCCTATATTTTTGAAGTAAGAGACTTGAAATTTAAAATGTATGCTCTATAGATGGTGAGAAGGTATCCAAATAATGTATCTTTAGAAATCAACTCCCTTTTGGGGTTAAAACGGGGGATGGTAAGTTGACTCACTCATCATGAAATCTGCGAAAGTATAACAGTTACAAACTTGAAATTTGGCAGGTAGGTTCCTTATAGAGCGTAGACATATGATAAGAACAGATTTTACGAACTTGACCCTTAAGGGAATAAAAAGGGGGTTGGAAGTTTATATGAAAGTCCTATGTTTTTTAAGTAAGAGACGTGAAATTTAAAATGTATGCTATAGATGGTGAGGAGGTGTCCAAATATTGCATCGTAATCTATATATATAAAAGAGAAAGGTCACTGACTCACTCATCACGAGAACCCAAAAACTGCTGGAGGGTCCATCCATCCAGGATGGATAAAGATGAAATTTGGCAGAGAGGTAGATTATAGTTAGTAGACGTCCGCTAAGAATGGATTTTGCGATATTCCACCGCTAAGAGAGTTTAATTGGGGTTGATAGTTTGTATGAAACATATACAGCAGCTATAAGTTCGTCGATAGGTTATTTATACTGCTGCCTGAAAATAAAACTAAGAATGTGGTGTATAGAGAGGTTTTATAAAAACAACTATTAAATTATACTAAATTGTGCCTTTTAAAAAGTTACTCAGAGTAATAAGCATTTCAAGTGATTGAAATTAAAAAAAAATGCGTTAAACATCTTAATAGTAATGCATATCTTCATAACCACGCGGATGTAGTCGCGGGCAACAGTTAGTGTATTATAAAACAATGCCCCCAAAAGTGTATGTGATCGATTTCCTCAAAATCTACTGAACAGATTTTCATGCGATTCAAGAGGAAGGTTTACGGAACGGCTAAGACGATTTTGATGAGAGTTTCACTGGAAGTTTGCCGGGAAAACTTTGTGAAACACTGATTTCAACGCGGGCGAAGCCGCGGGCACGCTAGTTATAGTATATTGTTTGGTTTTAAATTTTTTATATGTTGTAAGTGTGATTTTGAAATAAATATATAAATAAAATATTTTTGTTTCAGGACCTACAGAAACGTTAAAGATAAACGTAAAATCAAAAAGAAAATCAGCAAAAAAATCTCCTAGCTCAGGGTAACGCAGAACAGAAGTAACAATGGGCGGAGCATATAATTCTATGAATTAATTGTAGTAGGAAAGCCAAGATGTTGGAATGGCGACGATAAGCACAGCGTTGGCAAAATGCCCACAAGTAGGGCAGACAATATTTAAAAAGTTGCGGCGAGTCAGCTTCAGTCCAATGAATGACCATCAGCTGACGATTACAAAGGATAAAATTCTAATTTAAGTTGAATTAATCGTATTTATAAAAATATTATAATATTTTGTGACAGTAAATAAATGTAATAATAAAATAAAATAAAATTTCTTCCGAAGTATTTTTTATACAACTAGGTCGGCAAACAAGCGTACGGCTCACCTGATGGTAAGCGATTACCGTAGCCTATCGACGCCCGTATCTAACACCAGAAGCATCGCAAGCGCGTTGCCGAAACAACCATAGAACAATAGACCTAGGAGCTCTGGTCACTTTTCTCACTACAGGAACACAACAGTACTTAAAAGCAGTATTATCTAGGTGTGATCTTCTGTAAGGTTGAGGCACTTTCCCGATCGGGCCGCTCCAGATTATGAGCAGGATCTTTCTTGCTGTGCCCTATAAAAAAAACATATATAGCACATATAGCATATAACATATATAGTAAAGTACAATTTTTTTAAGTAACATCATTTTTTGACTACAAAAATTTTTTTACGGAATTCAAAACCTAAAATTAATTTTTTTCTAAATTAAAACACAAAATACGTTATAAAATTTTATTATTCTTCGTCTTTAATTCATACAATAATTAATTTCATATTAAAAACATCGATAAAATTTCTTTGAAAGATTAAAAATTTCATTTAATCACATTCTAAAAAAGCGATAAGGACTAAAATTTATATCGTTAAGATAAAATCTAAGGAAGTGACGACATGAGGAACATTAATGAGAGGATTTACGCTTTGTTGGTACGGAGTTACGAACGCGACAACGTGACGAAAACCGTTGTACATTGTAAACATTGAGAAACACTTACACGCACACAATGCTAAGATTGAATATATTCTGATGTAGCACACCGTAGTACTTCGTGTGGTAGCCAATAGTACAAAACCCTGAAGTTTTATATTTGATACTTTCACACTCATAATTCGAAAAGACTTATTCATCATTATCATCATCATCATCATCATTACAGCCTATACAGTCCACTGCTGGACATAGGCCTCCACAAGTTCACGCCAAAGATAGCGCGAACTCATGTGTTTTGCCCATAGTCACCATGGGCAGGCGGGTTGGTAACCGCAGGGCTGGCTTTGTCGCACCGAAGACGCTGCTGCCCGAAAGACTTATTAAAAAATATAAATTATTTATACAAAAATTTGTTGAGGTAGGGCACAGCACGATTTGTTCTGCTCAAAATCCTTAACAGTTCGACTATGGAAGTACCTTAACCTAGCAGAAGACCACCGCTAATTACTGCTCTTAAGAAGGTTGTGTTCCTGTGGTGAGTGAGGAAGCTAAATCTCATGGGAAAGGGGCAGGAGCAGAATCCGCAATACATTTGTTGTTCTAAGAGCTCAGCAACGCTCTTGCAATACTTTTGTTGTTGCAGCGTTTATAAGCTACGGTAAATACTTAAAAACTGGTGGGCCGCATGCCTGTTTGCAACCCTAGTCATATAAAGAAAAAATGTACAGATCTGAAAATACGTATTAATTGATAACAATGTACAGGTCATAAAGTTAGCAGATGATGGTTGCTAATTGCTTGATAATCATGGTTTTTCCAAACATTGCTGAGCTCATAATTCTAATGAGGTTCAAAGCAATCGATAATGTTTGAGATTGTCATACGAACATAACTTGAAACAAACTTAGAATTGACAGATTTTAGAAATAGTACTCCTTCTAGCTTGGACACTGGAATGGATCGTAGTCTTCACCATCCAATATTTCCAGCTTAACTACGTGATTCCAACCATTTGATACCAGATGTGATCACTGAATACCGGCTCTGAGTCACATGTTTATATGCGTAGCCGATAGAGATTGAACTTCGGGGCTTTATGATCACTTCTTAATAACGAATATATTCTAAGCCGAAGATTTGGTGATAAAGAGTTAACAATATACGGTGTCTGCTACCTTGCCGGGGTATACAGTTGGCGGTATACAACAATCAAAATAGTTATTTCACAGTACGTCACCAGAATCTATAATTATTTGATATGATACTACTTTTAGATGGGATTGGTTATTGGGTTGATAGAATGCCCTAGTAAAAAGTAGCCTTTGAGTGTAGTAAAAAGATACATACTACACTGTTAATAAATCCATCGATACTATGATTACCATTAGTTGTAGTGGTACTCGCTCTTAAAATATAAATAATAACCTAAGAGATGTTTCAAGAAAATTCACCATCGTAACACTCGCCCGTTTTCTCGAATGGTTACATATATAACATTGTTGTACCCTGAGCTAACATGGCGAACAAATGAAGTATGCTGTCTTTACGACATCGCATATTCTTAACATATTGAAAGGTGGATTATGAAAATTACACAGGTAGCTTACAATGTAGTATCAACTGAAAATCATCATTTCTCCCTGATGTACTTGTATATTAACTTGTTATATATAATTATAATTGTATAATATTTGTGATTAATGTATATAGTATCTGGACAACCGAGCTTAGCTCGGTATTTTAAGTAAATCGTGTTTTTTAGAAATCATTATTAAATACGAATTACATATTGATAAAATATGAATAATATTTTTTGATTTTACCGACATAATAACAAAAGATATGAACTTGTAATTTAAATAAAAAAATCATGAGTGCAATTAGAAAAAAAAGAAAAATATGATCGGATCTAGACATGAGGTTTTGAACCGTAGTCTTCACGGTCGATCCCGACCAGCCTATTTCCTACCTGAGCTATTACAACTTGATTGACCATCGCGAAATTTACTTTCGTATCCTAACGATATTGTAGCCGATTTCATTGCCCAAAAACAGGGATATAACGACATTTTTAAAAAATGAATTCTATCGCATACTATATTTTATGAAAATCGTTGAAACCGTTTCCAAGATTCAAATTATATATATATATATATATATATATATATATATATACAAGAATTGTCGTTTAATAGTATTAGATTTTACTACATACATCAGTTAGAAGTAGGTTTCGAGGTTGTTTAAGAATCATATCTTTTAATCATTGTCGTCCGAATAATTTAGATAGCTAATAACAACCATATGTTGTTGTTATATATGTATATATTATTAATTTATTTGTATAATATAAGCTTCTACTATAAAATATTATTGAAAATAATAATAATTAGCATTAATAAGGTATTAACGAATGTACACCTAAAATTATGAATTTTAGTTAATAAGCCTTCGATTGGAGCAAAATAAACACATTTTTACGTAGGACATTAAATCTATAAGATTCGTATAATGTCAAAGTTTTAACTGTTTTATCGATAGTACTTGAGCAAAGCCGTAATCTGGTAGGCTATAAAATATGACTCTGCGGCTTAAACGAACCAAACGGTAACCATAAATATAAACGAATAATGAGTGTGAGGCGTTTAGTATCGAAACTATACGATTATATTACGAACGCTACTATTTGATTAAAGCCCGCTTCTCCCATCTTAAATTATAATTTAAAAACTGCCTGTTGTACGCCACGACGTTGTTTACATTTCATTAGTAATTAGTAGCCCCCCTTAAGTATTTTTTTAGCTTTAAAAGGTAGCCATTTGTGTTGCGCGTTTGTATCATATCAAGCAAGCAAGTACACGTATCAAATTTATTTATTTTCAATGTAGGTACACCTAAATTCAGACACATATAAAGAAAGCACAAGATGTATAAAGACGACCTTGTCGATATAGGGCGATTTCTTCCAAATAACCTTTGGGCACAGGACACGATACAGTAGCAGCGGTAAGAAGTGTGCGCATATAATATAAAGAGAAAAAAAAAACAATAACAAATATAGTTAAATAAATTGTTTACATATTTAATAATGAAAATACGAAGCATTATTAGACACGTGGATAAACTACGATTTGATAGACTTACATAAACATAAAATATTTATATATAAATAAATAAAAACTTTTTTAATTTTGTAAATTTCATCAAACCCATTCACTGGTTTTAAGGAATCGACAAAACTACGAAGCAACTTAAATAAAAATACTTCTCTCTATAATCGATGGTTCTTTTAAGGCCTTATAATGCAGAAAAGCTTTGTAATTTAAAAATTTAATTGTTCAAAGCAGAATAAATTGAAAAAACATTAGATTTATAAAAAGGAATCTATATAAATAATTGTGCTGACATTTTTACAATCTCTCTCTTCTTACCAAACATTCTGTATGCTTTAACATTCAGTCGATATGTGATTTAAAAGTTAATTTGTTGTCGATTTAAAAACCCAAGTCTCGCAGGTGGTAATTAAATTTAATAATTAATTAGTTTTACGAGAGAAATACATCTATTAGCATTTTCTTATAAAAGATTAAGGGAATTTTTTGAGCAGTACTCGCATAATTTGTTTTAGTCTCTCTAAATTAGTATGCAGTCAGATCTATCTGGAATGCATCTAAAAATCTTCATATCATCAGCATAAAGAAGTATATCTGAATTCTCAAAAATACTGTATATATCATTTATAAAGACATTGAAAAGAAGAGGACCAAAATGCGAGCCCTGGGGGACATAAGAAAAAACAGGTACGAAAGAAGAATATTAGCCCTTTCAGGCTTTTACTGTCACTGCTTGACTATAGTTTTCCAGATAGATAAAAGGCCATCGTGATAAACTGCCATGTATATACCGGCGTTTTCTAGTTTGTTTATTAATATTGCATATTTTAGTGATAAAAATCAATTTAACGAATGGGCTAAAATTTAAAATTATTAAAGTAAATTTTATACGCATCCTTGTCTTTCACATCATCTGAAATAGTTACAAATAATATAAAATGAAAGAAATTTCAAGAGTTGGGTCTACAGTGAAATAATCAAAGCATTCCATTTATAAATTATATTATTCAGTTATATAGACATACAAGACCCCTATCACGGGACGTCAACATGTCGTAGACACGTAGGCATAGAATATAAGGCTGTACATAGCGGTACATAACAGCGCGTTGTATATATACTATATATAGCAATCGCTGGTAAGACGAGCGACCGCAGCGGACAGCCTTTGTGCGGGTCGGTTTCTAAATTACGATACAGCTTTAGTGATACGCGGTAGAGGATTTCAGTTATTTCATTATAATTGTACATTTTTATGTTACATTATGTTCAGTAAAATAATGATTTGATTGATTCGATCGATTTAGTAACGGTCGATAGAACGATCGATACAACTCATACAAAGGAACGAATAAATGGTGAGTTTATGTTTAAATGAAAGTGTCACGAAAAAATTTGCTTATCTCTAAAAGCTATGAAGAAAATATTTGAAAAACGGATATCGAACACCAAACTTTCTCAACCATTTCATCCCTTGAAGGGTGGGAATTCGTGATAATTATATTATTTCGTAGGTATATTTTGTAATTTATTTCATACTAAAATTCCAAAGAAAAGGTTTCAAAAGTAAACGCTTTTTAATACGCAATCAATTATCAACAAAATCTATCTATCTGCATTTCCTACCACCTTAATCTTCTTATAAAACGTTTTATGATAAACATAGAGTTTTCTGGTCGAACTTCACGTAACCACAATAATGTCTTATACTCGTAGACGCAAACAGAAGATGTTTTTAATTAAAATATAATTAAAACCCGCTACGCGCATCTCCGTCCTCGATGCAAGATCAGAGCGGGCGGGCGTCAGGTGCCCGTATTTTGGTCGCTATGGTCGAGTGGCTGCCGCTCAGTTTATGTAGCCCGCACGTTATATAACCTCACCTTCTAATGGTTCGTCTCAGATACACGTCTATTAGAAATGGTATGCCAATGGGATTAAACACTACCCACAATGTAGAAAGCGCCATCTATGGAATCTCACCTTTTGAAAAAAAAATCCTACGTTATAATACTCTCATACAACTCAACATACGTAATACTTTTTTTCGTTTCAGTAGTAACATGATTTGAGCACTGTTATCTATCAGGAGTAATAGAAGATTTGATAGTGTAAGGATTATATAAGGTTTACAGATACATATATAAAAAAATAGCTCTTAATATATTGATTAGAAATATGAGAATTAGATCAAAAAGTTACATTATAACTCAAAAGTATGGTTAACAAACGCTTTAAAAGGCTTATCCAATGAGTGAATGAGTGTTGTTCCGAGTTTTTTATATTATGTTCATGTTTATATTAATTATTTAAAATATTTTCTTCTACCACCTTTTTATCCTGAAAAGCTATAAGAATATTACAGTTACAAGTTCAAGAGATACAACTTCTGAAGTGTCAGATGTCACTGAAATGGCAAGACTTGAGACTGTCATCAGTTTCGGCAATGTTTATATTATTTTACAATTCAAAACAAGAAAAAAACTTTTGAAAATTCCAATATTTTCAATGTCGTATTGGTTATGAATAACCCCCCGAAATTATCATACATTATATATGAAACTAAGACAAAATATAGACACAAATGCTCTATATTAGAAGACGCTTATCTCGAAAATTAGATCCGTTTAAAAAAAATATGTTTGCGTTAGACAGCCAATGCTATCAGGTTCATAATAGTCCACAAATATTCCTGTATGACATCCAAAACGGAAACAGAGAATCATCGCTGTTGAAACCAGATTTGACGTGTACTATGACGATAGATGGCCGCTACGGTACACGGAACTTACGAGGTTTAAAACTTAGGATTACACTGGAAGTATAGAGGACAAAATATAGTCCCAACTATAAAATTTTAAAAAGAGTTAGTGGTGTGAGTTAGTACATAGTACTGTAAAATTTTATATAAGTATGTATAAGATAAAGTCTTAAACGATTTGACAAAGGCCATCAAATTATCAAAACAATTGTAAACACAGAAATGTAGTGTATTATATTATCAACCGTAATTGCTATTTGATAATTGATATTAAATGATATAAATACAGTTGTTCTAAATTACCATCAAACAAATAAAGAAGGTGAATTCAAAGTTACAATTTTTTTGTAAGATAACATATATTAGGAGATCCGAACTAGACCTCCAACAGATGAGTAATTAATGCATAAAAAGTATTTATATTTTATAACTATTTTCTAAAATAAATCACGAACGGTTTAGCTAAAAATTTCTTGATAATTTGTATCCATTAAACAGATTTAGCTAAAAATTTCTTGATAATTTGTATCCATTAAACAGATGGACGAAGGTCGTTTATAGTTCGGAATAATACGCCATTGAACACTTTCCATAACATTAGGCATTTTACTAACTCTGCACCTTTCCTTGGAATAGTTGAAAACGTTAGAATTAATTTCAATTGCCTCATATTAATATACGTTTAACAATATTGTGTAATCGGTCGCGTTTGATAGCTTGCTGGTTAAATTAATGAGTGGGATGCACTTATAAGCAGGTAAAGCAACAAAACTTAATGTTGAATCTTAATTTAAATTGTATAAATTGATATAGATTAATTTTTAAGAAAAGTAAAGGTTTTAATATAGAGGAACGACCATATCTTTTTTTTTTTTTGTTATGTTTATAAATTAATTTGTGTAAATATTTTTTATTAACGCATTTTTATGCGTCAATTAGTTTTTGAAAAAAAAAAAATTAACTTAATTCTTATGTACAAACTGGTAAGTTTCTTACGAAAGTTTTAATAAACATATATAATAATTGAAAAAAAGTCCATACCTTTTCAAAATACATGTCATTTAAGTTTAGGTCTGTGCTTATTTTGGCGAGAAAAAAAAAAACAATGAAAAAAAAGCAAAATCCGTTTCTCACGGTCCGTGACACATATTTCCGACGAAACAGGACAATTCATAAATAAACTGTTAGCGTGCATATCCCCTATGCACAGGTCCATTGATCTGTATATCGGTATATACGAGGTATATGCGTGTACAGATACATATAGACGTATACACATATATATGTGTATTTACGGTACGGCATCGGAGCGCGAACGCTGCGCTCTCGGCGAGCTTACCGCTGCTTCCTAATGACGACGTTAGATACGGCGGCTGATAGGGTGATAGACTGAGCGATTTTATTAATTACAAAAACAAATTAATTTTCCGCTTACACTGGAACTGCCGCGAAATATGTGTTATCTAATACCTAAGAACATAATGCATATTATACTAATTTAATCGAATGTGATTTCTACATACAACGTCATCTATCAGTAAATTTATTCAGTTCAAATACTAAACTACGTTGTGAAAGATGTTACCACAACAGAGACTCGTGGAAAATTAGCGTAAAGAGGTGCTACAACTACTTTTCGGACAGTGACAGAGTCGAGAAAAACATTTTACTGTCCTATGTCAAACTATCCTTATTGTTTCACTACTCGCCTTTTTCCTTTAAAACAATAAGTCATTTCTTCTTCAATGTTAATAATGTCCAATGATTGTGGCATATTATGTAACAAGTTATGTATGCCAATATGCATACTTTGCGAAATAAAGGATCTGTCTAGATTTATCTATGTATCAAGGAGACGTCGAGTTGCGGAAAATGGCCCGTTAATCATCATCATCATCATCATCACTATCATCTATGTATCAAGCGTACTGCTTGAAATCGATATCTACTAATACTTGATGCCGAAAAGATTGTTTGTATGTTTGTATAAACACGCTTATCTCAGGAGCTATACTGGTTCAAATTGAAAAATTCTTTTTCTGGTGGATAGCCCATTTAACGCGTGTGAAACCGTGTACTACCCAATATAAAAAAGTGTGCATGTACTTATGTACGCACGTAAGAAATTATACTTCATTGGCTAGCTAACTTCACGTTGCTAACTTCTTCTTCGTTGACTAGCTAACTTCAGGGTGTCGGTTTTTATGTCGTCGTTCGTTGGTGATCGCATCATAAAAATTTACTCTCATCATTTTTCCCTAATGCGCCAAAAGAAGTATAACTTCAAAAATCAATATAAACACGTAGATGCTAAAATTATTACGCCCATAGAAACAAATAAATACTATTGCTTTATTACAGGAATATGTTAGTCGCGTTTGTATATAATGTATCCTCATGTTACCGTAGAAATGGACGGAGCCATGACATCTAGAGGACCTGCGCGATGGCCCGTTGGATATATAACCTGTCTCCCAGACCGCCTCCCTGATTTAGAGCTTCCAACTGCACATATATTCTCATAGCGACTACTATAACATACCAAAAACACAGGAACAAAACTTTTCTAAAAAAAAATACTATTTATTCAAAAATCGAACATAAAATTATTCAAGACCTACCTAACTTAGCTCGAAAATTAACGGAAAAATTCAAATATCAATTCAGTAATTCGTCTAATGCATTCGACAATTACTTAAAGCAGAAAAAAGGTAAGAAAACAAAAACATCGATTCCGAATTCTTGCATTATGCACTTTATGTGCTCGGCTTTAGGAATTTCTTGCAGCCATAGTACAACTACGACGTGCAAGGAAGTATAATACTTATAGCGGTTGTTTTAGGGACGTGAATGGCTTGTGGGTGTGTCCTTTGTATGTGTGGCGCTGACCTAGTTTCCGTGCCGTGTCCGACCGCACGCGTTTAGCTCTCTCTAAATGCTGTATGTACCTTCTGTACACGCGCCTTTATATAAGCCTCCGTTTGAACCTGGTTCTCGTTGCGACTGTTTTAATTTGCTTTGGAAATGGTTCGTTAATAAAACACAGTTTTACTACACTTGACGCGCGGTTTCGTGTAACTTCTAGTGAGACGTGATAAGTAAGTGTATTTTGAGTGTCGTCTTTACAGTTTTAGATAATGTCAATAGACATTTATTTTAATAGTGTATAAACTTCCTTTAGACTTTAGAGTATCGTGATTCTTTGTGAGCAAACGAACAACAAACTTTTTTTATTTTATTTTATTTCAGTAAATATTTTTTTTTTTTTTTTTTTGGAACATATTAAGAAAAGAATGTTATACTACATTTACTTGCAAAAGCCTTTAGGCCTGCCCGCAAGTAACAGTCTCACAGACTTTATAAAAGACATAAATATTGATATAACATTCACAAAAACAGATATCACACATATGTATTGCTGCAATAGTTACAAAAACACATTTATACTAAGCTTAGACTTATTACCTATATATAGCTCACCTCTGTAGATTGAAACTTAAAATCCTCCTTTCTAAATACCCTTTCGTTCTATAGTAGAAGTTTTTAAGGTATAATATAATTTACTTTTTAATAACATTAAAAATAAATAAAATAAATGTTCATCAATATAATACATACAGAAAATGTTTAGTTAATGTATTCTTTGTACATATACAAGCCTTTTTAAAAGACACGTGACGTCATTATTTACAATGTTTATCGTTAATTGTTCTTAGGTTTCCTATATTCCGCAGCTATTGTAAATACCATGATCACAGATGCTCGAGAGATAAACTCGTAGACCAGAGTTACGTACGAATGGCAGGTTTGATTTGTGCGTTGAATATCATTATGCTTCAAGACAACAAAATCACAATCACAGCTAAATAACACTGTCTTCAAGCAGTGTTGTGTTCCTGTTGGTGAGTAAGGTGACCAGAGCTCCTGGGGGGGGGCGCTTGCAATGCTTCTGATGGTGCAGGCTATAAGCTATGTTAATCGCTTACCATCAGGTGAGCCGTCCGCTTGTTTGCCGAGCAAGTTGCATAAAAAAACACACAAACACACTACAAAGTAAACAATACCTACTTTGCTAAAAATATCTTGTACCGATTTACACGTACTTACATCTCGAATAATCTTACAACGCAACTAATTATAATAACTAACAGACAGGACATCCTAGATATCATCATTCTAAATTAAACTAATATCTAACCTTTAGACATAATATAAAATTCATATCTTTCAAGCCACTTTTTACTTACTATCTTATCAAAGTCATCGTTAAATCCATCTTTATAGCCTAGAACTTTTTACAAGTTTAGGAAAATATAAAGAAATTTTCAAATCAAAACTTTAACTGAATGCGCTCTAATAAACAATCTTTTAATTTTTTTTTTTTTTTTTTGATGTCTAAGTCGTTCATGTCTAAGACCTAAAAAGATACAAAATTAAATGTGTATCTGTCGAATTCGCAATATTTCACTATTTATAACAACAGTTATCACTAAAAACCAATGATAACAAATTCCTTGATAGACATGCAAACATACTGTAGTATTGTTGCCTTGACCTTGAGCAAATATTTTCTTGGCGTCAAAATATACATTTTTAAAGTATCTAGCTCTTAAAACGAGCTGACTTTACAAAAAAACATCAAAATAGAGTTAATCCGTAAAAACGGCTTATTAACAGTATAATAAAATAAAGTTCTTGACAGTTTAAAAAAAAAGCGTTGACACATTACAAAAAATATAATAGACAATTTAATAAACATTAAACGAACACGCGCGCTTTTTAAATAAAGAATTGTAGAGCTCAAATAAAACTGGCTACAACATTCCATAAATTATGTTGAAACGTAATAAAACTAAATGCATGAAACAAATCGTTGGGGCGAGGGGGTTGCGGGCGGCGCGGCGCGAGGGGGGGGGGAGTCTACAACTTTACTACGGCACTCTCGGTTTCATTCATAACTTTTTACAAGTTTATCTGCGGCGATACCTCCTACATATTTATGTTTGCGACTGGGATCAAAGAGTAATTATATTTAATATAATTTTTATAGACCAAGATTAGTAATTTATTATTAATAATGCTATATTCAAAAAGTATTTATTAATATTTACAGATACTTTTGTTTTTAAAGCTACTTATTACACTGGCTGTTTTTGAAAGTGTTACCAAACGACAACATATTTTTACGAAAAGCGTTATTTTATTTTGACAGTTTTGCTTTAGAAAAAATTGGTATTATTTATTTATTTGAGTATTTTTTGGTCAAAGTATAAATATTTCGTTTAATATATTCGAAACATCTTAGTAATATTATCTTTCATGTACTTTGTCATTATACTATATTAAACTTATAATAATTATAGGTATGCTTACTGAATTATATAAATTATTATTTTAATTCACCTACAAAAAATTGTTTTGATTGTTGAATAATAGTAAATATGTTCATAAAATAGTTTTAATATCTATATTTATATATCGCCTATATATTGAACTTGAATTTTTTGCGCAAAGGAGTAACAAACATACATACACACATAAACACAATCCTCACAAACTTTAGCATTTATACTATTAAATAAAAGTTTCAAAGTAACATCGAAGGTAGGCATAAACGCATTTTAAGAAAACTGGTCTGTACACTAACTAATCTGTGACAGAACGCGCACAGAAGCGCAGCAGTACGATACAACGATACACACATTTATAAATTGAAATAAAGTTTGTTTTAGTTGGGCAATGGGTATGAATGAAAGTGAAAGGGCGGGAGTTTAAAATGGATTGTTATCAAAACATTCGCTTTTTAAACGTGGAAATGAAATTTTCCTAGCGAAACTTTTTTGACATTTAAATGTTATTTTTCGTTCGGAAACGAATAATAGTGAGTTTTATCGATTTAATGTTTGAAACTTTATTTCGTATTTCTAAACGCTAAAGAAATTGAAAGTTACAAAAATTTGCTAGTTATTTTCTATTTTTAAATTTAAATATACTCTTACCAGTTTGTTGCGCGTAAAAATGGATTAAGTTATGTATGTAGTAGGAATATTAGAGGTTTCGTTTCGTTGTTCGTTTGTTCATGTAAGGATATTAAAGGTTACGTCGGGAGTTCTTACATAATATATTTCCGATAGGTATTTGTCGTTATTTGTCCTAAAGTCAAGTACTGGACAGATAAAACTTTCAGTTCCTCCAAAAAGGTCAAAATCTGACTTGAATATAGAGCTGGTCTGCATCGAGGTCTGTACAGACTTAAAACGAGCATATAGGAAAGTAAAGAACATTCTAGACATTTGTAATTCTAAAACTAAATCAGGTGAAACTGAAAATAGTATAGATACTATGAACTAAAGAACAAAAAGTGATAATTAGTTTTAATTAGTAGAGAGAAATGGACATAAACAATCAAGTACCGTTCATTTTACGTAAATTTTCATGTCAAGAGAAAATATTAAATACCAAGTACGTATGCGTGAGCTGTAAAACACAACAATGTTGTCAACATTGTAGTTGTACAACAATGTTGTTTATAATATATCTATAATAATTTATTAATTTATGTATGCAGTTCTAGTGATAAAATAAAATATATTATTATTTGAAACGAATTTATTATTTAATATTTACTAATACGTACATTAATTTTATTTGCGTGTAATGTTATTGAATTTTAATTTTAAAACGCCGACGAAGAATAAATCATAATATTTGTATTTACGACTATACGACGCACGCAGTTACACCCGTGTTGAGATAGTTACTGCTCTATCTCTATTTATGTATGTATGTATGTATGACTTTTATACTGAATATAATTATCTGGATGTATATTCCAGGTGTACAGAAAAGAGAGAGCTTATGTTTGAGCCCCTAGCCATAATAATATTTTAACAATATTAAGTTGATATAAACTTTCTAGACATTTTTTAATGCATTGCTTCGAGAATATAGCCTTTTAAAACCAAACTATCATACTCAAAATAAAGCTGAATCTTTATTATATCAGTAAAGATTGATAAAGGTAACCATTCATGTTCAAACGGTCGACCTGTCTAGTACGATAACTTTTGCCAGTAGTACCTACGTATTTGTATATGTAGATCGCTCAACTTATTTGGCATCTTTCACATATAACACTCACATATAATTCGTGTGTGTATGCATGTTCGTGTGAGAATGACGTGTAGCCATCGAAGCAGACGTCACCTTAAAAATACGATGCAACATTAAATAATAATTTTGATTTATTTTAAATTTGGAAAACAGATGATAAAAACAAAACAAATACGGGATATACATCGTTTCAACCTCATATCCTACTGCTGAGCATAAGCCTCTTTCCGCATGTAGAAGAAGGATTAGAGCTTAATCCACCACACTGCTCCAATGCGGGTTGGCGGATATATTTTCTACTATGAGTAACGATCGCTTCAGGTGTACATGATAACAACTGGGACCGACGGCTTAACGTGCTCTCTAAGGCACGGTGGGGAGACGCACAAGGACTACACAAACACCCAGACCACGGCAAACATCCGTCACGTATGGCCAATACAATTGCTTGTCATGTGCGGGGATCGAACTCGCAACCGCCAGTGCAACGCCCACAAACCAGTGCTGTGACCGTTGCACCAACGTGTCGTCATATATATATATATATATATATATATATATATATATATATATATATATATATATACATATATATATATATAATATTCTGTAATTAATTTATCACACGTTTATGTAATTAATTTATCTATATAAGCTTACATAGTTCTGCGACGACCAAAGACCTGAAGTTTTAATATTAATATTAGCGACAAAATTAATACCCACAATTTGATTTGCGCCAATTAACCTATATTATACGCATTGATTGATAAAAATATTCTTGAAAACGGGACTATCATTAAGGAAATCTCCGTAGTGTCCCGGGACACAGTAGTATACCTAGAGATAGCCATGGAGTGTCAGGCATTTATAATAAAAAGCCAATACTTGACTATGTAAAAAAAAGGTCACTTAAACGGTAACTTTGTCGTTTTACGAATAAAGTATTCAAACGTAACGTGAATGGCACCTTTAAAATCTGGCATTTAAACGTACGCCGCCAACGAGATCGAGACGCCCAACAAAGACCAGAAGCGAAGTCTCGTGTCGTTTTCTTGAAATATGATTTTTATACGCCAGACATGTGACGACATTCAAAACTCTTATTATTCAAATATAATTTAGATCCATAAAAAAATGTGTTTCAGTCTATGCTTTGGACTCTGCGCAATCAGTTTTAGTGGTTTGGTTAAAATCGTTTTCCATGAGAATGTCTGCTTATTACATTTAGGTTAAATACTGGGACAGTACCGTTGAGATAACATGTACTAGATTAGTCTTGTGTTTGGAGATGAAACAAAATTTTGACCAACGTCTCTAGTTCAGCATATTTTGCCACCTTTCACTTTACTCTGATCATTGTCTTTTATACGAGAAGCGTCACATGCGAGTAGTAAAACAGAAGGTTGTAGGGTAGTAATAAATAATAATACATCACAGATTATTCCAATTTCTATGCACACATAAAAAGTTATGCCTTTAATTAATCACAGAGTATTTTACTTACACCTCAGTTATTCTTATAACACAGTTATGACATTTTGTGTGTGTTTTTCGTAACAACTGACAAGTTGACGGAAGATGTACTTTATCGGGAAAGGCGAGCTTCTCAACGATATTGAATATCGGTAAATACTTATTGAACTTTTCAGAGCACCGTAAGGATGCATATCGAAGTGCTTTACAATGAAGTCTTTTACATAAAATTCAACTCTATAAAACGGAAATACGGTTTAAGTCGCTATGCACTATTCCTAATCGCGGAAAGCCGAACGCCTCGATTGCTAGCTATAATCATAGCGACACGAATATTTGCACCTCTATCCCATTCCAAAACAGCATTCAACTGAATTAATACGCGTGATAAAAATACTCTATCTATATAATGTAATTAGGTACGAGTTTGAAGACTTAATAAGGCGCACAGTAATGTCGCACGATAGCCTTCGGTCCACGACTATAAACATTATCATCGATGTTTCAGCGCTCGCCTAATTTGGCGATCGCCGCCGAGAACCGACATAGGCCTTCTCGTCTCGCGCGTATAGGTATAGCAAAAACGCGGGTGCTTGACCGTGCTAGCGTGACGAGGCCGGGTGGCGAGGGGCCGAGGGGGGCGAGATGAGGGGGAGGGGCTTCGATGTTGAGGTGCCCTTGCGAAGGTGACGCGACAATTAGCGTCGCGCGGTCATTCCTCCGCGGCCGGCTGGCGCGGTGTCAACGATTCCGCTGGCGATAACGCGACCGGACGCGCCCGCGCCTCGCGCCTCGCGGCCGCGGCTCATGGCTGTCGACCGCTTGTAATGAATGCCCTGTGTCCGTGTTCCGGGTACTTACAGAGTATCCATTACGGAACACTTAAATTGAAAGACAATGTCCCTGTACCTTTACGGTAAATCTTAATGAGCACTTGTTTACAACTTCGTGAGGAATTTATAAAACAATAATTCACGAGCATAATTTATATACATATGTGCTATCTTTACAACATATATGTATTACGTAGCAATGTTAGAATATAATATAGTCTGTCTAGAAACTAATGGCAGCCCTGAAACGTTCAGACATATTACGCCACAAAATTACTAACGACACGCAAGTCTATTCGACCGGAGCATTAGAAGCTACCTACAACTAGTAATAAGAATTATTACCTGACGACAGATCAGAATGCAGATCTTATATTGTATCAGTCATTAATAAGCATTAAACATTATTTTAATATTTTGAAAATGTATAGAGAAACGTAATTAATGATGATGATGATGATGAGTAATGTATCTAAATTTATGAAGTTGTCTTTTATATTATTAATTATCAATTGGGCGAATGGTAGAATAATATTTTGTTACTCCCTTTGTTATCCTGAAATATTCACACGCGTATAATCGCAGAACAAGGTTAGCACTAGAGAAACTTCTTATATTACCATGTTATCGGAGACATGTACAAGAATACAAAAATATTAAAAAAAAAATTGTTTTCCCATCTTACGATTTACTTTTGTCGCGACAAGCAACAGTGTTATAATATTGTTGTTGTGTCCAACTGTATTGTATGTCTGAATCACGTACCTACATTAATCTATCAACAGCTCTATATGAGTGTCGATGCTAAATTGAAGCAAGTTTTAGGGTAAAATTAGGCTTTGTTTATTTGCTTTTGTATAATTTTACACGCAATGAATATTCATCTATTCTACTCATAATTTATATTAATACTAGAACTAGAACTGTGTATTTTAACAAACTCTAAAACAACTAAGCAAACATATTTGAAACGTATTTAGTAATTAATAATATAGGTTATTAAAATTATGCTACCACAGAGAATAACGAAAGCGTAGTAAAAAATGTAACGGTAATATCGAAACATAAATAATATACTGTTTTTTACTGATTTTGTAAGTAGGTAGAGCAGTGAAATGTCGTGACAGATTATAAAATAAAAAAGCCTTGCATGTATTTATTAATACCAGTTATTACTCTATACTAAAATGCAACAATAGACATGTTGTTATCGTCATTTTCTGCTGGGTTAACCATTCTGTATGGATCTCCTAAGCTCAATGTCAGTAGTACATTTTAAGATACAGAAGATTATTCTAGGATACTTAAATCTCTCTCTTTATCCAATATACAGCTTACAAGGGCGTTTATAAACTTCAATTCACAATGATAGTTAGTGCTTATCTATTTAGTTTATCATCAGTCAGGACGAAGTAAGACACAAAGTTGTCTCTACTCTAAAGAAGAGCAACAGAAGAATTTGTTTTGTATGAATCAATATGCTAAAGGCTATGACGAGTAGGTACCGCTTTTTACGCAAAGGCAAAGGCTGTTGTTTCGGCAGGGAGAAGTACTTTAATTTAATTTATGGTCTTCCGGTGTATGGCCGCATTTAAAGATTTATTGCTTTTATTGGGACTACACCACAGATAATAGTAATTAATTGTTCTATTGTGGTACATTGGTGCAATATATCCAACCTTTTTTGAATATACGAACTCTTTTTAAATTGTTAGTTTTGGCAACTCCCTAATATTAAAAACCGCTAAAACCTGAAACTAAAACTTACGTCACTGACTTCGAAATTGTAAAGTTATAATCTCGACCCTCGTGAGAAAAACTTTGTATTGTTGTAGTTCTGACCATGCACCCACCACTTCTACGAAATTTCACTGTAACATGCACATCAATATGTATATTACACTCAGGAAGCAAAATTATTTTTCTTTTTAGCCCACACACATTGAATATAACGAAAAAGACATTGTATATTAATATAGTCTATGTTGACATAACATATAAAATATGACTTCTTGAATAATATATTATTAATGTAGGAAAAACCTACATATATGCAAAAACAATTATATAAATAAAATACCGATGTACCTAATACCTTATATAAAGACAAATAACTCTCGCGTTTTCACCTGTGATTAAGAAATAATATCCGTCTCATTATGTGACTTTATAGCTATTATTGTAATCTCCTACATCTCATTAGTATGATTATTTATATTCTTTCAAAAATTAGGCTATCTGACGCAAAAATAAATAAACAAACAAACTCTATAGTTTTGTTATATTAGTGTGTATTGAGTATTTTTTATTACTTTATACTTTGTAAATTTTGTTTTATAATAATGAAGCAGTAAATCAACTCCGAATAACGAGATAATAATGATAATGAGACAGGTAACCTTCAAAAATTAATAATAAAATATTAGTTTAATAATAGTTAGGTATACATAATTATATCACACTCGTAAACAGATTCAATACATACATATTTGTTTACATATTCAGTACAAAAACTGCATAAAAATCAAAATTAATTCCATTGTTGGATATTTTTGTGTATTTAATAATAGATCTATATAATAAGTGATCACAACACAATATATTATACATGATTAGAATGCATACTTTTATTCATACATAAATTTACCAATAATATCACGATACAAAATATATGTGTTATAAGAGTAAGGTAAGGAATTTATTTTATATAAAATTATTATTTTTTGACGAATATGATTAGGGCGGATACTTTTATAGTACTTAATATTTTTCCCATCATATACTTGTGCTATATATAGGTATGTATTCTTCAGTCGAAGTATATAAGCCGTAATGGATGTTTCGAGACGTGAAAGCACAGGTGGTGTTCGACGCGGCCCATCGATCTCGGTAAAAATACGATAATGCCGTATATTGCCTACACCGCTCTTTACAGCTGCGGACACACTCACACGCGCCAGCGAGAATAACAAGCGGGAAATATATACCTCCATTTCAATTTATTAAACACCCTCACATGAATAATAGCAATAAGCAATAGAATTTGAAAATGATAGAAATTTATTTTTTTATTGAAGTTCATTGATAAGTAATGTACTTGGTAAGGTACAGATAAAATAGATTAAGTTAGCAATACAGTTACGAACAAACAGAACTTAATCGTAGTAAAGAACATTGAGGCAACGATTGCATCGATTTTACTTCAATTGCAATTGTTAATAACGTGACCGGTGACGTCATAGTCAATAGCAATTGATCGTCTCGGGAGCGCTTGGCATATTATTACGTGCAGTACGTCTACCATGAGTTTCCAGAGACGATACACGTTAGCGAGTGTAGTAGAAAATTTGTATGGCAAGTTGAGCAGCGCCTCTACCGGATACTATCATTACTATATTTGGTACCATAAGTTTTCTCAGGACAGTTAAGTTAACTACACTCGTAAACGTCATTCTAGAGCGCCGATATTTTCATACAATTCGCTACCATGAGTAACATATTTGACAGATGTCACCCTGTTTAACGTTACTATTATAGTTGCGTCACTCACTTGAAAAAATCGTGCGAGAAGTTTATAATTATTAGGTTTATATACTATTTAATTGCATTATATTTGGTAGAACATAGCCCCGTTCCTAAAACACAATTTACGATATAATAATATTATTTTCTATATTCAATTTACGAAATAATATAATAATATAATACAAATTATACAATTTATTTATAAAATTATGATCACGATTTACGTTAATAAAGAAAGAAATAAATAACCATAACACTTAAATAAATACTTACTTTTCATATAATCCACCATAAGTTCGAACTGGGAAGCATTAGTTCTCATTTTTTATATTTTGTTGTTTTAGAATTATTGTATAACAATTAAACAATATTATTGTTTCATAAGTGTTTGACAACAACTTAAGTTAGACAACTGACGGAATAAATTGAAAAAATTTAGAAGTTCTTGAGCTCGCATGAATACACTGTAATATGCTGCTTTGCATTTTTGTCGGATTATTTTAAACTTCGTTTAGACCTCACTTCATTCGAAAGTCATCATGTTTACTCTTTCTTTTTTCTATACGGAAGAAAGAGATAAAGATATTAGTAACTAATACCAATATAACGGATTTAAAACTATAAGTCTTATCGAGTGCTCGATAGACTCTATAGTGAAATTTAGAAATACTCATAATAGGTATGGTATAGATAACTATTCCTGTTGCGTTTCTACGTTTACTACTGTAGTTATGTCATATGCGCTTGTAACAAAAACTCATGGTAGACGTACAGGTAAATTAACTAAAGCCGGCACGTACATCACACTCACATATTGCGTTTTTCGATCAGGCTTTCTTGCATACGACAGATTCTAAGAATGTCACAGTTTGATGACTTATTATTTTGATTATTTTTGATTATAAAAACAGCTTAAATTTTTTTGTTATCATTTTACGATTTATTCGAAACTTTTGAGCAGACTATAAAAAACCATATTATTAAAGTTTAACACATTTGATTTTTTACTACACGTTTTCAAAATATTCTATAATCCTATATACACATGTACCTATTATTTGTAAATTCTCAAGTCATCGTTACGATTACAAAGTACACGGTATAAAGTATTTCTATTTTGCTACTATCATTAAGTATCTCTTATTACAAGTGGATTCAAAATTAAAACTAATACATTAAATAAACTCGCTTATTACAGTGACGGTGGCGCTACCGCATATTGCCTACGCGCGGCAAAAATACACGCGATTCGTGGCCGTCGGCGATAACGCAGAGCCCGCCGCCCACGAGTCTCACACTTCACTAGCTACAATATACCCCACCTACGTATACCGTACACGTATACCCTATAGCCGACCTCACTCCGTTTGTTCATTAGCGTGTCTCTCCCGCGTCCTCGTTAAATATAGTCGGGGACGAAAAGCGTTTACCTCCGAGAAAATGCAACGCGGCACCGAGCCATTCGAATCATTCCTCACGGTCGTACGGATACGAATGCATATAAAAGTTTATACGCTGCCACGGTATCAGATAGCGAGCTAAATTTATCCGGGCGGTGACTGCAAAAGGCGAGCTCATAAAAAGCGCGGCACGCTTGATTACAAAGCCGCGTCGGGTTTATGGCGCATCGCACGCGGAGCTGGAGCTCGCTGAGCCGCGCGCCTCCTCGGCGAGGGTAGTTTTTCAGTCGCGGCCCTGCCACATAAATAAACGATCGCGCACCCCGCGCCCCGCGCCCGCTCGTAAGCCGAGCGCAGATATCGAGAGGACTTAATGGCTGATCGGATTTTGATTAGCGAAGGCCGGCGACGCAACCCCGCTCCCGGAGCTAAATTTGAATAGATAAGTGGGTACCCGAGGACGGCCACTCGCGACCGTAATTTACATACTTACTGGCTTTCGGCGGGTTCGGAGGGTGCCAAGTTATGGACGACGCGAAACGATAAAGTTGATATAGCGCTTTGGTCATCGATTCGGAGCGGGCGAGCAGTTTTTCACCGAACTCTGTTTGTTATCGAGGCGACGACGACCGGTCGCGACTCTACGCTCCATTGTCGTTTTTTGCCCGATGTAATCGTTCCACGGGCGTCGCTATTGAAACAAAGCCTCGGACAGTTTTAACAACTCACTTTTGTATTTGAAATTCCTACCGGTACGTAAATAATGTCCTGTTTTGTTGACATTTGGGTCGAAACTATTCTGTGTGGTTTTTTGTCAAAACAGTAAAATGCGCCCGCTGCGCACATTTAAAACATCGGCCGGCCGAACGTAGTTTTAGTTTTGTGTGTCGTGACAAGCGGATATTTTACATTGTTGACGAAACGAATGCATTCGAAACAGTATCTTTCGTGTGCGAAGCAGCTATCGATGGCGTCTCCCGGGCTCACGAACGGGTGCCGAGCGAGGTCGCGGCTCAATAGCGTCCCCCGATCCGGCCCTCCGTCTTATGTGTAGTTTGACGGGTGAGCCCATCAAAACATCTGGCTGCTGTGACTTTGACCGAGCTGTGCTATTGACGAGACCCTCCCCGGGCGTGTAGTGCAGGTAGAGGGCACGTCACCGCTACACGCGGGGGAGGCGCCCTCAAACCCCGGCCACCCGTCTTCGCGTTTGTTTACTTTAGCAGATAGCGCGTACACATCAACATATTGTAATGAAAAGCGACGCAAATATCATGACCCCTGGGATTGTTGTTTATTTCTTTTATTGTTTATATCTCTAAATACGTATCTTTAATTGAATTTAATGGAACAAAGAAATAAAACATTCTTCAAAAACATATGAAGTAAAATATTCGTTAACTTAAAACAAATATTGCCTTACTTTTCTAAAAGAAACCCGGAAAGCAAAAATTTTATAATCACATCATAAACACTCAAATTAAAAGATTTCAATTAACTACTAATAAAAATATTATGAAAGAGACACTCCATTAGAAAACAATTAATCGAATTAGCAAACTAATCTCAATTAGACAACACAAAAAAGTAAAAACGCCTCACAACATAAATGGTTTAAAGGTTTAAATAGTAATAATAATAAAGCTATTAATTCAAAGTCCTGTCTTCACACACCTTAGGGCTAGTCCATAAAGGAAACTTTATGAGTGCGATCCAACCTTACAACTATATCACTTGACATATCGAATCCCGCCTGATTTACACCGACCACAGGTAACATCGAACATAGACCATTTTCGTGACAAATGTTTTGGGTAATAAATTAAAACCTCCTTAAAGGTTTCAAACTTAAAATTACGACATATATATAATACAGTATAACACGTAGTTTGAATTATGACAGGAACAGGCCGTGTTGGTACAAGCGGAAACACTATATATAACATAGAAATATGCAAGAAAAACAAAAAACTATGTACAAAAGCGTCTTTTCGCTAAAGATCAATACATAAAGTGATTAACTGTCCAACTGACGTGGGACACAGCACGAAATATCCTTCTCAAAATCTGGAGCAGCCTGACTTGTGAACTACCTTGACCTTACAGAAGATCAATCTCAAGCAGTGTTGTGTTCCTGTGATGAGTAAGGGCATCAGAGCTCCTAGGGGGAATCGAGTGTTAGGTTGGCAACGCGCTTGCGATGCTTCTGGTGTTGCCGACCTAGTTGTATAGAATACCTGATCTTTTTGGGTGACGGAGCTTTCGTGGTATCACATGATCAATAAGAATGCTTAATCACAGGACAACATTATTTCCGCTTTACAATTAAAGTACAAAAATATTAATATTTTATTGATGATTATATATATATATATATATATATATATATATATATATATATATATATATATATATATATATATAATCTTCCTGTTGGTGTAGCTTCATGACTCTGCTAACCTCAAAAGCTAATGAAAATTCAGTGCGCACTTTATCTTTTGAGAAGATTATCAATATCGTCGGAAACAATAACACGTTAACGTGATACTAAATTATTTACAACTACCTGTTTCTCGCGATTTTACTCTCTTAATGTTCGATATCGTGAAAATGTTGGTATAAAAAGTGGCATGTGTAAAAGCCAATTTTCATTACAATCAGTTCTGTAGTTTTCAGAATCTGCTTTAAAATACGAGAATAAGTATACAACAATTATTATTTGCAAGACTTTTTAAAGTAATTCACAATAATAATTGTACGAGGATTGGTATTTTCTATTTTATTTTTAATGTCATCTAAACTGCAAGCCAAAGTACTTAAATAAACAATTTTAGTACCTAAACGAGGTTATTTCTTTTTATCCATACCTATATTTCTAACCCAGTAACTTTACAAAGAAATAAAAATTATTTAAAATTGCTGAAGAAATCGCGTTTTAATTAGGTTCGATTTGAATTTTAACTCAAATTTTAAAATCATACGATCAAAACAATCGAATCTTCACAATTTAAAATACTAAAAGCACGGTAAACATGTTAAAATATCGAATAAGTAGTTTCTCTGTTAAAAATCTCGATGATCACACATAATTCACGCGCCTGTCTCATTTATCACTCAGCCTCGGTGCGTGATTATGCGACTGTCAGCTTGCCAAGTGTTGAGTCGCCGTATTTAGTGTTTATCCCGACGATTTCGCCGTTTTATAAGATAACGCACTTCCATTACTTACGATTATATCGCCCTAACCGCGTATAGAAATATAAAAAACCACCTACGCAACAGTTCCATTTTTAAAAGAACTCTTGAATCAGCTGGATTGATTTCACTAAACATGGCTAGGAACCACTGAGTGAACTCACTTTCACGTAAAAAAACCGCATTGAAATCGGACCATGCGTTCGGAACGATGCCACGGACTCACCGACAGACATTGACGTCCAACTTATAACAATCTTATTTTTAGGTCGTGGATTTATAAAATACATTCTTAAATAATGTGAATAGGTGGTAGATGGTAGAGCACAGGAGGAAATTTCCTGCTCAAAATATAGAGCAGCCCTATTCGGGTAGTATCTCGACTGTACAGAATCACAGCTAAATTATAGGTACTGTTTTCAAGCAGTGTTGTGTCCCTGTTGGCGAGTAAGGTGACCAGAACTCCTGGGGGAAATCGGGGATAGGGTCGGTAACGCACTTGCTATACTTCTAGTGTTGCAGATGTCTATAAGCAACAGTAATCACTTACCATCAGTTGAGTCGTACGCTTGTTTGGCGAGCAAGTTATATAATATATATGTATGTAGTATGTATAAACGAGACAAACTTCCCAGGACAACAAGTTCCCAGGACTTGCGACCTAGGTGTAGGTTTAAGAAGGCCCCCTTTGAGATGCGCATCCACGCTCACCTTCACTGCTCGAGTTTCCCGCCCTGCCTAGCCAAATTTGGTAGGAACCTGTTAGTGCAGCCTTAGACACTCGTTCTAAAATAGAATTTACTGCAGTTTTCGACAGGCCAAGGATTTTCAGAAAATTGTAGAGAGATTTTGCTGGTATACCTCTCGCTCCTACTTCTACCGCGTTTAAATTAACCACATAACCATTTTTGTTAAGCTCTTTTGTTAGGTCGTAATATTTATTAAATTTTATTGTGCGGTCGTTAGGGATGTTGGTTTTCCACGGTACAGTGAGCTCTACAAGTATTATATGTTTAATGCGTCTAGAAAAGAGGACTATGTCAGGTCTGGATGACGAAATACCAACATCCTCTGGGATTTTATAGTGCTTGTCATACGTGTCCATTAAAATAGTCCAATCAGGTACCGTACCTATGATTGAGAAAGGCTTGCTTTTAGAGTTGACAGTTGAGCCATCCTTTATAAAGTTAATTTGTCGTTTATTTATGGTCAATCATTTTTGGGCTCTAGCTATTGAAAGACTTACTGCTTCACGTATGACTTCAAGTACTCTATCATGTAGACGTGAGTAATAACCCCCATCAAGCAGCATCTTGCAACCTACCAATAAGTGCCTAGCAGTACCTGCCTCACTACAAGAATAGCAAGATTTTTCAGAGGCTTTCCCCCATCTTACTAGATTACTTTGATCTGGGAGGGTCATTTGGAAGGCATTAAGATAGAATTTTAATAGGACAGGAGACCAATCATATAGTAAGGTGTGCCATTTCAGAGCTAACGGGATGCAGAACTGACCTATGGTTAACCACTCACTTTGCATTTCCAAATTCATTGCGTGCACGTTGTATATATATATATATATATATATATATATATATATATATATATATCATCGAAACGTCAGTAATATTATAAAAACAAAATTTTGTCAGAACAAATGAATAGGTGGACAAATGAATAAATGAATTTGTGGCTCTTTCACGCAAAAAGTGCTTAGCGCTTGTAATAAAACTTGGTCCGTAAATAGCTTGAAATCTAGAAAAATACACAGACCACTTTTTATCCAGATATTCTACCAGGATTGGAAATTATGCGGGTCAAGCCGCAAGGTGCAGCTTGTACACATATTTATCTTGTTAATGTTATACTATAGCATAGAAGTTAATGTCCAGTAGTGGGTTACAATACAGTACAATAATATTATATGGTTCAATAAACGACGTCTGTCATTATACTTCACAAAACTGATTTGAACTGGTTTAATATTGTATGAAAAATTTCGCACAGATATTAATAAGTATTATCCAACTCGAATAAGTTTTAATGCGGATTAAATCCAGTCGGTTTTCTCAGCTGAAAGGTCCGCAGTCTGTTGGAGCTATTCAAGTCGCAGTTTGATACTAATTTTCGACCGAATTTTGTCACAAAAGCAACTCGAAATATCTTCGTCAATACTGTACTGCTAATAAAAAATACCTAAGTTTCTAAGTTCATAAATGATAACGGATGCATGGTGGTTTGTATATAACCCAACAACTTACTCCTACGGAACTTAGATAGTGGTATATCTTTTATCTCACAATTCACACGGAATCAGAAATTAAGCGGCTAAAACCGCTTGATAAAATTATACGAAATCATTAGAAAAATAGGCAGTTGTAGATCGACCTTTGACTCCATACCATAATGTGTCTGTTTGTGTGTGTGTATATCTGTATGTGTGTGTATGTGAAGGTATACACCTTATTAATATACACAAGTAGGTATGTATACCCTCTATCATATTACACCAATTGTGGGCCCGGACTTTCACCGCGCAACACAAGCCCCACACACATACAAGTACAGTTAGATAAGGTCCGAGCTCTGTTTAAAAGGCCATCAAAGCGGCGTCTACATAAAACGAGTCCCATTTTACATTCGGCTCGCCAGGACCCCGGTTTATAGCAGACCAGTAGGAATTCGACTGGTAATGAGGAAGCTTGGCCGCTATCAGTGTAACTCGAATGATGTACTCGCACACGTTCTTAATATTATCATGATAGACAATATAAAGTAAAAGAAAACATTTGTGTGCCAAAGATTGTTGTGTTTAGCCCTAATGTTTGATGAAATTCAAATGAAATTTGAAATTTAACCACGAATATCTATGGCCGTGTAGCGAAACGGGATCATAAAGTATCAACAATTTTTTACTGTATGTTATCATAATGGAATTATAACAATAATAAAGTAGGTATGTCAGGTTATAGTCATAATTTCGTTTATAAAAAATAATAACATGTGAAAGAATATACACTTATATTATGTATTCTATGTATTTCATTTTATGTATTGTATTTTTATGCGTATGTTTATTGATTTATATATATTTACGCTAATTTTAACTATCCTAGGTGACACTATTCGTCACTTCTCTTTGTACACTTCCCTACCGCTTTTACTATGCTGTGTCCTAGGTGCCTATGCCCGGAAGGTTGTCTGGAATAAATCGCTCTTATCGTGTTTACAATAAAGATTAAAATGAGTAAATAAATAAAAATAAACATTACTTATAACATGAGATTTATCCATTTTCACTAATTCTATAATTATGTATTTTAAATTTGATTACATGTACAATCAGTCAGATTCAAATTATAGTTTATCTGAAAAACAGATCTACGTACGAGAACTCGTGTTAGGGTCTATGGCGGAACGAGCAGCTATTCCAACGCTTGGCACCTTATCTGCGTCAAAGGCAAGCGCGACTCCGCACTGCTCTTTGCACTCCCAGTTAATAAAGATTTAGATATAGAATGACTTGCGATCCGTGTTTTATAATGATAATACTTGGAGCTTAATTTGAGAGGCGTTCATAAAAGTTTACCCTGTCCTTAGGTTGTCGTAAAAAAAATTATGGGAGAAGAAATTTCGCATCTTATTTGTGTTATCTGACTATCAGTGTACCTATATTTATGTTTATTTTTTCGTCGTTTCGAACACATTATTATTATACTTAAACTTATATAGGTATACTTAAGGACATTCAAAAATATACAAATTATATGGAAGATTAATTTAATTTCAAAAAATAGTTTTACTAGCAGTCGCCCAGAGGTCGAAATTCGACCACAATTAAATATTTAAATTAAAGAAAACGAAAAAATTCTTAAAATAAAGAACCTTTTTTAAATTATTTAGTATGACCACAGACTTTGACAATCAACAAAAGAGTGTATTATGCGTGAGTATGTCAATTACACGGTAGTGTGTGTAATGATTTTTTTATTTGTTTCATATATTTTTATGCGTAATTTTAAAAAATATTAGAATTCTGTACTCCTTCTCTATATAAATTATAAGTGTACGAAATTTCACTTATTTCGAAAAGAAGGTCGCCAGTTCGAAATAAGTGAACGTTATAAGTCTTTGTGTTCTGAATCTTCAAAAGAAATGGGAAATTTAGGTACGAAGTGAATGCCTTAGAATTCAGTCTAAACGCTGAGACAGCGCGCTTCTTGGGCTCAACTCATAGCCGTCTCGAATATTCCATTTAAAAGTTTATTTACCTATTCACATTTTATATTTTATTACTCTCATACATTTACGTACTACCAGAATATTTATAAAACTCAAAGACAAGCATTTTAGAATAGTAATGCAAAAAATAACAACGATGGTTATAGAGTCGATTTCCGAGGCACCTGATTTTTTTTTAATATATAGACTAGCGCTTGACTGCAATCTCACCTGATCGTAAGTGAAGATGCAGCCTAAGATACTGCGCGCTTGCCTAGAAGATGCCTATTCACTCTTGATTTGAAGATACCCAAGTTATAATTATTTGGGAAAACGGAAGCTGGAAGGTCATTCCAAATTTTTGCGGTGCGTATTTAGAGAGAGGAAGCAAAACGCGAATATCTATCTATAAATATGTCTATCTATTTTTTTTATGATTCGGCCTGTAACATCCTACTGCTGGGCAACTTGGATATACGAGTCCATCAACAGTGAAGATGACAAAAAATATTCTATATATACACTTATTAAAAAAAAATGTATATTATGTTTAGCAAAGTTCATTTCTTTGAGTATTTTTATTAAAGGTGATGAATCATTTTTTATATTGCTGAAAAGTAATAATGATTAAGGGTAAAACCGGTTCGCTTAGACGTATATAAATAATTGTGTTTACAAGCAAACGAAGAAAAAACCGACTTCAATTTTATTTTTATTTTATTTTATTTAGGAAACAAACAGTATAATAATATAAAGAAAAAAATCTCATAAAACTGATACATAAACCAATAAAGTTTCCAATAGTAAACAATTCATTAATAAGCTAAAAAGCACACATTAATGAGAAATAATCGATACTCACAGAAACATAAATAATTCAAACAGTAGTAAATTGAATAATTAGGCAAACATATACGAATTGAAACATTTCATACAATTATCAATTAAATAATAAATAATTAAAAGATAACAAATTCAGATATATACAACATTAAAAATTAATCATACCAACTATAATACAATTATAATTAATTTATAACAAAATCAAACTAACCTACTAGAAATTTATGAATTATGTAAATAATTAATGATAAATTAAAAAATTAAAAATTTATTGCATATCGTAATTCACTCCTTAAAGATTGCACTGAACAAGTAGCAAAATCAATGTGATGAAAACATTGGTTGTACATTTTACATGCTCTAAAAGTAAAATTATTCTGCGTATATTTGGTCCTAGTTCTAGGCACATAAAATAGGGATTGATTACGTGTATTTATTTTGGGACACCTAAATAATATATTACTTAGTAGATAAGGGGAATCAATAAAATTACGAAGTAACTTAAATAAAAATATTTGGTCTCTCTCCAATCGACGATTTTCTAGAGAAGGAATATACAGGATATCTTGAATATGCGACGAAGCTTTATAACTTAAATTTTTTATAAATTTATAATTAATTTTGTCCAATTGAGTAACATGACATTTGTAAAATAGATTCCATACCGTTGAGCAGTATTCCAAGATAGATCTTACAAAAGAGTTATAAAGGAGACTAATTGTGCCGACATTTTAAAAATCACTCATCATCAATTATATCGACAAGTAATACAACGTAGGTAGACGAAAAAATAGTCAAGTAAATACGCATTATCAAAGATTACTCCAAAAGTTGTAATCAGATCTCGATGAAATTTAAATGTGACCACATAATTATAGATCGGCTTTCGATTAAATTATAAATCATCAAAATCGGTACACTCAGTAAAAAGTTATGCGGATTTTCGAGAGTTTCCCTCGATTTCTCTGGGACCCCATCATCAGATCCTAGTTTCCTTATTATGTTACCAAACTAGGGGTTTTTCCGACAAAAAAAGAATTATCAAAATCGGTTCATAAATGACGGAGTTATCCCCGAACATACATAAAAAAATACGGTCGAATTGTGTAACTTCCTCCTTTTTTGAATTCGGTTAATAGAAGAGCGTCCTACGTATTTTTCACTTAGAGTGCGACGTCATGATTTCATGATGTCATCTACGACGACAGTGGTGAGTTGGTGCAGTGGTCACAGCAACTGGTTAGTAAATAGCCTAGCAGTAGCTCGAGCCTACAAGTGACTAATATTTTTATGGGTCGTACAAATATTATTATAACTCGTGGTCTGAACTTTTGTGATTATTTTGTGTGTTTTGGACGGCTGATAGGGTTCTATTAGTATTTAATTATTTTCATTGACGTGTACTAACTAACCTACTTCCTAATTACTTACATAATCTCCTAAAGCAAGGTAGGTAATTAGGTAGTAGGTTAGGCTTGTTATTTATAAATTTCACCATGTTTCAGAATTTGATTGCAAATAAACGACCAGAAAAATATTGCATCTTTATTATTTTAATCTTTAGTACTGAGTTCTCGTTTTCTAATAAAAGATATGTTCAATTATTAAATATTTACTATATAATTTTTTTGTACACTAAACTTTTGAAAAAATTATATATATTTAAAAATGATATCTTTCAATTATTTAGTTTTTTCAATGCTCATAAATACTAATAGAATTTCACTCATAACTTACAAAAAAGCCATACATAATACACACGCTGTATATTTAATTATCGAGGCCGACAAAGATATACATATACCAGTAACGGCGAACTAGCTCCTTCAATTTAAACGCAATTTGTCCATTTCGCAATTAACAATATGTCAAATTGAAAAAAAATCTACCTTTGCCAACAGAACGATACGCGACACATATACCCAAAGAAACTCTCACCGAATAAATGGCACATCATTTGTCGTCAAGCAACTGTAACATAACAATCTTTCTAGCCTCAAGCCCCTTCCAATATCTCCGGGCGACCTATCTCGAAAACCAGACGTCTTTTCTGACTTACGCAACAGAATTTACGCTTAAGCGAACCGAGGTCCACTAGCGCTAACATTTCTCACACACACAAACGCAATGTATGAGCCACCGTGCCAACTTACCCTGACCTCCCCCGACACTCTTGGCTCTTGCTTAAGAGAGGACAGCGGGGCGAAACGAACTCGCGGTCAGAGTTCTAGTTATGCCAAACTATGGTATAGTGCGGTATCGGTAGTTGGCTAGTGTAAGACGAGCTTCTCGCCGTATTCGTATTCAGAGGATTCAGTGTTAGCTGAAGGATCGAGGTTTGCTGGTAGCTTCTGGTAGATATTAGCGTAGATGTGTAGCGAGGCGAGTGGCAAGCGGGCGCGCGGCGTGTGGGTGAGACGTTTACGGTCGGATCGCTGGTCGACAACGTCAGAGTGACCATCGAATTATGTTTTGTATACGGGACACATTTTAAAAATATTATATATTTAAAGGAACTTACTTTATTCTAACATAAAAATAAGAAAGAACAAGAAAAAACTATTTAAAGTCATAATTACGCTATAAAAAGTATTTATTGAAATGGTACCAAATTTTTCTAACGTTAACCTTTACATTTTAATCCATACTTTAAAAAATACCGGTAGTGATGTTTGTAAATACCGTATAATATTACAGAACTTTAAACATTTCGTTTAAATAACATACCAAACATACAAAACATGTACCTAAACAATTACGAAAAACATGGTCGTTCTACACGCGGCGCTATACCGCGCTACGAGACGCGCCGCGGTCGGCCCCCGCGTCGCGCCAATTAATTACGGTGGCCATCTTACCCCCATCCACCCCGCTGCCCCCTGACGGACAATAATTGCCGACGCCGAATCCACAGCTCGCTAGTCGCTAGCCTCTTGCCCGCACCTACAAGTTTATCCGTCGAGATATAGATAGTTGTGTAGCCGGTGCTCTCTTGAGCATACTGACGGTGAATAATTGCAATGTCGAATCGCCTCCGAGCTGTTCATGTCCGCCTGCGCTTATAACTTTGTTACTTAACACGTAGTGTAAGAATTTTACGTGCTTTTAGGATTTCGTAAAAAGCATAGCATAAGATATGTACCTATGAGATATAAGACAGTATGAAATAAAAACCCGAAATATGGGCACATTGAACAAATGATAGATGAAAAAAGTTTAGTTTTGTTGTGCATTAAATACATAAAATAGATTAAAAAATACACATATACAAAATTTAGTTCCTATATTATTATATGTATTATAAATGTAGGTATACAAAAATACAAACATACATACGACCTTATCTACATTAGGTACCATTATTAGAATAAACACAAATAAAGGTATAAAAATACAAATAAAAGACATTACGAAAATAATAGGAACCCGTACTAGTAGGGGTTTTTTACCATAGTAAATAGAATGTGTTAACATAAAGAAAGGCTTAGAAAGGATAAAGTGTGATCTCACGACGCGTTTAAATGTTCATACACTTATTGAGATAAGGGGGTTTCAGAGTTTAATCGGTGCTACATATATCGGTTTTGCATTAATAATAACTCAGGAACACAAAAAAGTGCTGTCTATTTTTGACCGGACACATAGAGGATCATGTATTTCGATGCACTGAATCCGATTTTGTTTTTATTTTGCAATTTCTGTGGGGTTTTTGCCATTTATTCTAAATTTGCAGGGTTTACGAGCTAAACCAACTTCGGATTTGACTTCAGCGCATTAAAATAACAAAAAACATTGTATCACAACAAACTTGTATTCGTTTAAAAAAAATCATCTGAATAAATGCATTTTTTACGATTTTCCATCTCCGCCTAGCACCACCAGCAGCCACCTCCTCTCGTCCCGTAGGTTTCGTAAGAGACCACCACAAATACCTACGATTATACCTTTTAAAACAACATTAATTTACCTTTTTCTTCTTTACATTTCCTATCTATAGAAAGGGCAGTAACAGAGGGAGACTGTCTTTTGTAAAATTGACCTTCAAAAAGTGCTTATTTTCAGCCTGCTTTGAATAAATGACTTTATGGTGATTCTGCTGAATTAAGTCATAAGTTGTGACTGAAGCAGATAAGACATAGATGAAGCAGCTTAAAACTTATATAAACACATTTTTTGTAATTGTCTTGCTCATTTCTGAAACGAATTAACGATACAATTTTTAAAAAGAAAATGCACAAGTCCATCTATGACTTTCAAAAACAACCATTAACCTCTCGAACATAATCAAATTTAAATTATTTATATCCAAAAAGGGAATGATGATGATGTTTTTGAAATCTCACAGATGGCGCTGCTTTAAAATCATCTTGGTACTACTTATATTCATTTAATTATGTTTATCGGTCTAAGTTACTTATATTGCGTGAGTTTTAGAGTGTTACGCTAGCTTATAGCATGGTTATTAACATATTAACAACAACATTTAAATATGCATCGTTAGATTACACGTTGTTACAGAATGCGTTGAAGAAAAAAAGGTTCACTGCTCGTTCCCCGTAGGTGATAGTGTGATAATATGTAGCTTATATGTTGACCCGACTTCTTAATAATATTCGTGCCAAATTCGAAGTAAATCCAAGCCGTACTTTTTGAGATTATTCCGGACATACATACAGACAAACAAAAAAAAAATTCTAAAAACTATATTTTTGGCTTCGGTATCGATTGTAGATCACACCCCAAGTATTCTTTTAAAAAAATATTCAATGTACAGTTTTTACTTTCCTACCATTTTATTATATGTATAGATAGATTGAATAAAGCAGTCTGTACAATATTTTACACTATTAGGTAAAGACTTCTGATGGCACTGATGAAGCGTTCTAAACTATATATTAGTCGATTTGTTCTGGATATCACCTACAATTCCGTTCTTATGTGAAACATCTCGAAAAAGTAAGAAAATGACTATTTTGAGGAGTTCATCTTGTATTGGTAAGTAAAGTTCAGCGTTAGTAAAGATTCGGTAAGGAAAACTACATGTTTCGGAAGAATATTTGATGTGTGCATAAAATATTCATACATACATATATGCAAAGAACTTGTCCCCACTCCTACACTGAATGACCATAATCATCGGACGTTCAATATCGTACTTCTTATACTTATTACTTCAATAAGTAAGACACTTGAATTTTGGTAAGTAGGCCTCTACTTTGGTAAATTGCTCCTACGTTACTGAACAGACACTTTCTAATGAAATACTTTAGGATTTCTACTACAAAAAGCCGTCGTATTTAAAATAATTCTAAATTTAAGAGCCACTTTGTAAATATAAATAATTTCTACGCGAACAAAGCTACGGGAAATAGCTAGCGTAGATAGAAGTATTGACTTCAAATGTCATAGGACTAGTGCATACTGCATTGTGTAGCAGTGCTGTGAGGATGGATCACATTCCTTCAGTCTTTTATAGAGACGTAACGATATTTTTTATTATTCCCCTCCGACAATATCCGACCCTACCTGCAGATCTGTTTAAGACTGAAGTGTATACTCTAAAGTTCCTATCGCCAAACAATGGTTATTTGTGTCGCAGTGCGCTGAGCGAGCGCGCCAAGTATATAGACATATGGTATATAGCATCTTTAGCAGCTAATAGTCTTTCATTGTTTTCCTTATTACGCTAAAACTACATTTGAGATATATAAAACGTACGATATTAATAAATATACTCATATATATATATATATAGAATGTATGTATTTATAAATATGTAATGTATTCATTCTATTTAGAATGTATGTAAATACATACATTCTAAATAGAATCAATAAATAATATTAAACTAAACAGACTTCTTTATTTAAATTTTAAAATTCTTTAAATTAAAAAAAAAAAAAAACTAATAATATTTATGTTGGTAGTACCTACGCAATCGACGCTAGACGTGAGCTTTCAAGCATACATATCAATTTTTTTTTTAATATTTAAGTTAATTTAAGTAAGCTATTCTATTTTTTTTAATTAACATTTTTTAAACATAAAAGTATTAAAAAATAAGGATCTTTATTATGATTAATGTTTATATAAATAAGTTGATTTCTAGACCTTTTTTTCTATTCTTCGAAGGAAATACAGAAGCATCGCGCCAAGCAAAAACACGGGCAGCCGTCACTGACACACGACAAATGCCAGCCGTAACGCGAAAGGACATTCCGATTTTATCAGAATAAATAGGAAAATATATTTTGTGTTTACACAAAACACATTTTATTAAGTGCTTACAAAAATAATATTTTCACATCCTCTTTTTTTTACGTACGAATATTTCAAGTTTTATAAGAAAACTGGAAACTCAAAATGTTTTCCTTTATACTAATATCAAGTTCTGCCGTCCAACAAGTTACAAGAATTTTATTGTCATACATAAATCACACTACATTAATAATCATACATAGTACTACAACATAAATCAAATCATACATAATACATACGATTACAATTACGACTCTTTACTAAATGTCGCAGATAAACCACGCATGTCTTAACTCACATACATTTTGCATTTAATATATGCATACAAAGCGTTTAAATAACAATTTTCTAAATTTTGATTTCGAAAGAATCTGTCACAATGCATAAGAAAACTTTAAAAAAAAAAACAAAAGAAATCGGTAAAATCGTTGTGAAATGGCGTGACCACGTGGGATTATACGGATTCTGCTTGTGAATGTATATATTGTATAGATTATTATTATACTTACCATATTTTACGTCGACTTGACTGAGGTAGGGCACAGCAGGAATTTCCTGCTCAAAATATGGAGCAGCCCGACTGGGGTAGTACCTCGACCTTACAGAAGATCACAGCTAAATAATACTGTTTTCAAGCAGTATTGTGTTCCTGTTGGTGAGTAAGGTGACCAGAGCTCCTGGGGGGGATTGGGGATAGGGTCGGACACGCGCTTTCGACGCTTCTGGTGTTGCAGGCGTCGATAAGCTACGGTAATCTCTTACCATCAAGTGAGCCGTACGCTTGTTTGTCGACCTAGTGATATAAGAAAAAAAAGACTATCTTGTTAACTTGGCATCTATATACTATAGCGTAGTATAAAAAGAGATAGCTAATACACAAGAAAAATTACGGGATCGCCATCAGGAACAAACATGTACCTCTTCCTACACGACGCTCGATATACAATACTTTGCAATAATCAGCGGCAGGTATACCAAGTATATGATCCGGTCTTAACTACCTTTATTGACGCAACTGGGAACTTTCGCGGGTTTCTGAATCCTACTAACTGATTGTTAGTTTCTTAACTCAACGATATATGACTGCTTCATCACAACATAGTATAAAACAAAGTCGCTTTCCGCTGCCTGTATCTTAGATCTTTAAAACTACGCAACGGATTTTGCTACGATTTTCTTTATTAAATAGAGTGATACCAGAGAAAGGTTTATGTATTATATATTACATGAATAATATAGCAGAGGAATACTGATAGTTTTAGAGGTTTCTAATGTGATGTCGTAAATAAACACATTTTTTTGCGCATACATTATATATTATATTTATTTTATTTTATATTTTATATTAAGCATCAACATTGCACCCGTGCGAAGCCGGGACTGGTCGCTAATATAATATATATATATATATATAATACATTTTATATAAATATCTCGTGTCAGGGTATTGTGGTTGCACACCGGCTCGACCGATTTTTGTGTTTTTTTTTTTGGTGTAGGTATGAGAAATAAGTCATAAAGTAAGTATATTTCATACCGCTAGGTGATTAAGGTGTCCCTGTTAAAAAGATATAGTGTCTATACTTCACGCGTTTGACAGTTTGTAAGAAAGGGCAACGTCTGTCGTTTCAGCTAGTAATATGACTAATTTATTAATAAGCCCCTGCTACCTTACTCACCACATGAAGACAATACACTACTACTTGAGAGCAAAATTATTTGGTCGTAATAATTTCTAAGATTGACGTACTTCCCCTATCAAGCTGTTCCAGATTTGAGCTCGTTAGTTCCTACTATGCTCTATCTCAATTTATTTATTTATTTATTTACTTATTTATATAGGAAGCCAACAGTATATACAGTAGTTTCTATCATACATAGATAAACAGAATATCTTACACTATATACCACACTTATAGGCTAACTCAGCATGCAATACAATTTAAACAGTTGTTTCGAAACTTATAATAACAATAAATATCTATCTTATGACAAATTAACTCATCAATAAAAGTATAAAACAAACTATTTAAAAAAAGTACAACAATTAAAACCCGTGCTAAAACAGTAAAAAATATTAAAAAGAAAAAGGTAAAAATATGTAGGTGTATGTAAAAAAAAAAACAACGAAAGACAACAATTAATATCATAATACATCGCGAATTCTGTAAATATATATAAAAATTATTAATATAATCTATCTATAAGTAAAAATGGTTTGAGGTACAAGAAATCAGCTGATATATAACTTCATACAGTACGTAACTAATTTGAGTTCAAATGTGAAAAAAGCATCTTAACTTCAATAAAATTATATCTAATTAACTACATTTTTTTTTAATCAGATACCAAGATCACTGTAACAAAACGGCCAATTCCAAACTCCACCTCTTCTTTTTTTTAAAGCAGTCTGTTGAAGTCCAGCGCAATAACACTAAACTAGTATTCATTCAATCTTTCAATTACGATAGAGTCCATCGATTACAATTTACAATAAAAACAGACAGAGATCAGTGTCTACGTGCTTGTCTTTTCAATCATGAACAGAAACTAGCAACTTAGTTACAACAGAATCACCTTAAACACACACCGTATTAATAGACTTTTTTACATTCTTATATTTATTTAATTCATTTGGATGGCTTTCAATAGTACCAATAGCACGGATGATTTTTCCAATGATTCTTAGAACAGAGAAGATGTGAAGGAAATTGTTCGGCGTGGTCGAGATTACAAACTTAATAAAATTTTAAAGACCGTAAAAATGATAGAAGTTTCATGGGTAACCCCTAACCTAAAACAACAAAAACGTTTAGTTATGATAAACATACCCAAATATTCTTGGTAATATTTATAAATCTTCTATCCATATCCTATTTTTTTGTTACTATGTACATTTTTGTTCCTTCAATTTGTAAAGAAAAAACTAGACAATAATTTCAATGCTATTGAATCCCCCCTCATGGCAACACTAGTTGAAACAGAGTACGTACAAAGCTAGAATTTCTAACCCTAGAACCTGTACTTAAGGCTTGTCATGATCATAAACACTTACACAGTTAGAAGATAGTGAAATTGAATAAGTTGAATATAATTATAACCAGCCGATTAAGCTGAAATTTCTCATCCACTTTTGGATGACAACACACTAAATGACACCATTCTATATCTAATATGGCGGACTGCCAAAGACGGCGGATCAATTATTTTTATGCACCCTCATGATATGAGTATCGAATGAAAGGGTTCGCTGAGAGGAATACGAAAAATATAATAACGTCGCTCTAAATTTAATGTAGAATGTCAAAAGACTGCGGACAAAATAGTCTTATCTGTATCATGACAAATCACACAAAGGGTTATATTTTTACCATGACCTAACATAAGGTTTTGGCGAGTAGACACGAAAGTCGAAAGGAGTATTTTTTGATGCTCTAAGTTATTTTTCTTTATAAATTGTTTTGAATATACATGTGCAAAAGTTAAATAACTACAGTGTAAGTTCACACTCTCCACACACTTTTACACTAAATTTAAAACTCAAAACATCAAGATAAACACTTCAGTTGAGCGTCTTCAAAAGACTATGGAAGAATTCACTTCAAGAATTAATAACAGAATGACAGAATTTGAGAAGAACCTTAATTTACCTAGTACAGCAACTTCCACTAGTAAATCCTTGACTTTTATGCCTTCAAAACCAAGCTATGATTTCAAAAATAAGGGCGATCGAACTGTAAACGCTTCACATACATGTTTTCATTTAAAAAAATATTTTAGCATTAATTAATTAGTCTTAACTCTAGGTTAATATTTACAATAAGAAAAGTGATTAATTACCCCATTCATTACAAAATGTCCGACTGTACAAATAAAATCGTCGTCGCTACACCGTAGGGAGTCCGGCGACATTGCGCTTCCTGTCGTGCGGTGAAAATTCTAATAGAATTGATCCCATTCTCACTCCAACATCAGTTCCTTAAAGTATGTACCTCGCTGCGTGACATTTCATGCCCGCGATGCGATTTGTATTTGGTGCTACTACAAAAAAAGATTTCTAGAACTTTCGGTTGACTGTTTGTGTCCTTTACCGCGAAATTTTTTATTTATATAATAAAATTGCAAACACATTTAAATTTTAGAATTTTGTGGGAAAATATGTAGCATAGGATTAAAATCAATATTAAATAAATTGTTGTCATTTTTAACAGTAAAATACACATAACAGTAACAGTAACATAAACAGTATCATGAAATTATTAGGATTATTATCTCTGAATACTGGATAGAACTTGCAATTAAAAGCTATAAAATAGCTCATTATAAGCGAATAAATATTCGAAAAAATCTTAAATCTGTTAAGACATTTTGAGAATGTAAAAAAAAAAGATTCCAATAAATTAAATCACCCGCAGCGTACCGGCGCATGCGCAACGCCAACATTCCGCGCCAGATGCTATTCGTATCATGCAGATGTTACTAACTTAACACTCAACTTTAGCCCTTAAATTAATAGAAATACTTCCTATATTCCTTTAAAATTAAATTAACAGCTAATGTGTGGTCGAATGTTTGTCAAAGCGGCGTGCGCGACGATATTGGCGGGGGCTCGAATGATTTCAATGCAATCCCTTGATTTATACATGAAGTCACTCGTTTTCTCAATTGGTACAAAACTAGCAGTGATTTTTTATGCTATTCGGGATATACGTATATAATT